>NW_010965451.1:1860029-1875889 GCF_000463585.1 Tarenaya hassleriana
TCCATACAATGACGTGATCGTTCGCGGCATTATGATTATAGTGCCCTAGCCCAGATTGAAAGCTAGTTTTCCGGCATATGATATTGCCTCGTTGGGTGACAGTACTTTCAGTTATCAAATCAGATCGATGCATATCATAAAAATATTATATATTGCGGGAATGATTGCCATTAGAGAGATATATTGCATTGCACCTCTGACAGCGTTGTGATCGTGGGATGTAGATAAGTTAACGCCTGGGGCGTTCGAGAAGCATTCAGGGAGAGAGACGGCTAGAAAATGGAAAAACAACGTGTGGGTGATAGAGGGGGGACAGAAGGTTCCACTCTCGAAGACAGCGTTGCTCAAGTACTACTGTGAAGCAACAAAGAAGTCCAAAGAGTCAAACAGATCACACAGAGATGAGTTTGTGAGGTGCTGCAGATGTGGAAAGGAGAGGAGATTCCGGTTGAGGAGCAGAGAGGAGTGCCGCCTGCATCACGACGCGTTGGCTGATCCTAATTGGAAATGTTCCGACTATCCGTATGACAAGTATATATATGCTCCCACGAACGAATCCTTTTATAAGTTTCAAAAAGTCATCAGATGGTAACATATATGTGTGGGTGTGTGATGGGAATGTGCAGGATAAAATGTGAGGAGGAGGAAGAGAGGGGGAGCAGGAAGGTGTACAGAGGGTGCACGAGGTCACCTACATGCAAAGGATGCACCTCCTGCGTTTGCTTTGGATGCCATTTCTGTCGCTTCTCCGACTGCTCCTGCCAGATTTGCCTCGACTTCACCCGCAATTCCCAAGCTTGATCATGGAAGGAATGACCTTTCCGCGGCGCTTATGCCCCCTTTGCTTTTTTTTTTTTAATATAAAAATAAGTAACTTCGTATGATTCTTTCGGTGCTGTTTTTTTGTGCGTGTCATTCTTCTGGCAGTAACTTGTGTCTGAACCAACAAAAAAGAAAAGGAAAAGAAAATGGAACTTGCAAAGGCAACAGGGTGCTTTGTACATTCACATTTTAGCTGTGTGTTTGCAGCCAAAATGGGCCTCTGACAAGACCAGATGATCCTTATCCACGGCCACAAAATAATAGTTTCGACATCACGCTCTCCGACTTGTCACGTACATGTCGACATATTCAACGCCTTACAGACAATGCAAGAGCATAACCAGGAGCCAAACTGCCAGGATACCAAGATATTGGCTCTTCAGGGACAACCCATTTGTATGATGACGATTTTACTTGAATACATACAAGCCTCCTTGGGGAGCAAGATTAATCCATATAAGCATGTCTGTTGGGGGCTCACAACTCGAAAAAGCAATGCATATTGTTTGTTCCAAACAACCAAAAGGTTGATGATGGAGCTAAGCAGAGATGAAAGAAGACTTGTGGAGAGGAAAAGAAGAGCCATCACCTATACATATTATACCGTGAGATCAGAAATGAAAACCTGAATAGCAATTACAACCTAACAGAAATCGTTACTATCCTGATCTCGTCCTTGCCTTTGCCTCCGGTGAGGAGCTTGTATCCACCGTAGAAGAGCAAGCCCCAACTGGTCAAAGAAACAAGCACAAGCTGCACACCACAACTCACGACAAGTGCAAGGAGAATGAGATGCGTACGCGCCCCTCTTTCCACTGAGCAGGCTTCATGGGCTCTTGCCAGAAGTTAACCTTGGGAGGCCCATGCTGACCTGCATAATGCCCCAAATTGTTCATATGCACACTCTCGGAAGGGGAAAAGCAAAACACAATTCTCAACATCTGGATAAAGTTTTGATTGCCCATCTCTCCAATTTTTTTTTTTCTTGGCGTTATTCACCGAGGTATCGTGCGAACAGGATCCGAACATGTATGGCCGAAATGCATTCCAAGATAATGACAGATCCGATAGAGTAAACGGAGAGAGGGAGTACCGGAGGCGCCGGAGAGACCACGGCGCTGAGCGATAGAGGCAGCTTGAGTTGGAATCCGAGCGATGCTCGTAGCACGGCGAGCGAAGGACGCCATCGATCTTGACCTCTGCTACTGAGTTAGGGTTTCCGAGGGTCCGGAGAAGAGGGGATGAGCAAGAGAAGATTGGGCTTGGACCCTTTGCAATTTGGGTCAAAAGCTGAAATCGCAAGTGTTTAGGGTTTTAGAGAGCCCAACCCCTGCAATCCATATGAAAAACAATCGAAACTCCGTCTCGTTCAATCACGACACGTCGTCAGCAGCGTCTGAGTTTGATTGCCTCAACAATTACAAACATTGACGAGGTCACAGAGGCGCGGTCCTTCAACGTGGTTTTTAGTTTAGCCTCTCTATTCGTCCGCTACACATTTTTTAAAACCAAGTCGCAAGCTTTTTTTTTTTTTTTGGGTTTGACCGATTCCGGAGTTATTTTCTAGTTGACTTTGATTGTCTAACCTCTGTTATTTTTCTCCCGTGAAATGACCAAACACCGCAGGCTTCTGGTCCTACGAGTTATTGATTGATAAATTCTATCTCCCAAGTACGTGCCTCTCTTCCTGATTTACTCCTATTGGCATCCGAGCCCTTGTTTCGTTGTGCTGCATTTCATCTCCTATAGGTTCCCTGGATTTTGGTATTCGACCATGTTCACATTGATATGTATTCGTCAAAAGCACCGATTGTAACTAGTTGAAGTGAATCCATACAGGAACTGACATATTCGGATAGTCCTTGCTGGCGAGGTAGCTTTCTACTCGACCCCAGTGGCATTGCATTGCAACTCCTTCCACTTGTGCTGTGATAATAGAAAAGGAAAAAAAGTTTATTCCTTTCCAAATTCTCAGTACAAGAGAGATGAGTTAAGAGAACAAAATACGAGTCCGGTTTGACTGTTACAATCAGTAAACGCTTGACCCACGTGGTAGTCGTTTGATATCGCATTATTTCTGAAGTTTGCCAGAGTGCGAGAGGGTAAATTTATCTTTTGAAGTTGACCCAGATCCAGCGGCACTCATGGGACAGAAAAGATTGGTGCTTTCCACGTCTGTTCTTGCTCCTCATAGTATCTCATCTGCATCTATTAGGGATTGTCTCAAGCACTCTCATCTCTTTACCGGACTCCCTCTTCAGCAGACAAAGAGAGTTCCTCTGTTTAGCTGAAATGACGATACTGTCCTTTCTCGGCGCAGCTTCTAGAGCTTTCAGAACGGCACCGGCTTCTTCCAAGCTACTCCTTCTCTGCACTCTCAGGTTCTACTTTGACAGACGGCCCATCTTTCTTTTTTCTTTTCCCTTTTTTCCGCTAAAGGTGGAAGCTTTTTGCGTATTTCCGTTTGCTAACACGATGGATCTCGAGTCTTTTGCAATCGGGACCTCTTTTAGTTCTTTGGAGAAGATGGGTGGACTCCATAACTGAATTGCTGTTGTGGAAATTTATAGTCGCTCTCTGATATGGTAACTGGAACCGGTTCGAGTTGGGTTTTCAAGGGATGTAGTTGTTGTGATAACCATACTTTGGGTTATAATAATGGCCCTTTGGACTTCATGGTCTCTAGTCTTTTGTAGAGGTTAAAAGCTTGCTCATTTGTGGCATCATATATTTGCAGTGGTGGAAGTTTGGTGGCATACTCAGACTCTAACAAAGAAAAGGAAAATCAAAAGAAGAAAGTAGTTGTGCTGGGGACTGGATGGGCGGGGATAAGCTTCCTCAAAGATCTTGATGTATCTTGCTACGATGTTCAGGTTGTCTCCCCACAAAACTACTTTGCATTTACCCCATTGTTGCCCAGCGTCACTTGTGGAACCGTTGAAGCTAGAAGTATTGTGGAGCCTGTCCGCAATATTGTTAACAAGGTATTCAGATATCTCAGTCTTGATCAATCACTTGAACATGCCCACGTCAATCCGTTGGCAGCTCTTCAACACTTGAAAATAACGGTGGTTAACATCTCTTGAGTAACCTACTCTCTCATGATTTGATCAATCATAACTATGCATATGTCCTGCTAAAGCGGGTGGATTCTTTTTGTCATGGATTCACAAACCATTTGGCTTTTTCGTTCGGGTCACATCTGTTTTCCTACATGAATTATCCCACATTTCCACCATCTATCCTATTATTTTGAGATGACTGGATTCTAATGTGTTGCCTGTTGGTAACCCATGCTGGCATTTCTTCTTTTGGCAGAAGAAAGGAGAAGTTCGGTTTTGGGAAGCAGACTGTGTAAAGATTGATACTGCTAACCGTACGGTTCTTTGTAAGCCTGTTTTTGGGGATGATCCCACCGTAGACAAAGAATTCTCGCTAGAATATGATTATCTAGTCATAGCAGTGGGAGCACAAGTGAATACGTTTGGAACTCCCGGTGTCCTGGAGAACTGTCATTTTCTCAAGGTAACGTTATAACTTGAAGTGTGAGTCTTACTTACCTTCTTTTGTTTTTGAAACTTTGTGACAATAATATCTGCAGGAAGTGGAGGATGCTCAGAGGATTCGCAGAGGCGTGATCGATTGTTTTGAAAAGGCCGTCCTTCCTGGCCTTAGCGAGGAACAAAGGAGAACAAAGCTCCATTTTGTAATTGTGGGAGGAGGTCCAACTGGGGTGGAGTTTGCTGCAGAGCTACATGACTTTATCCGAGAAGATATCACCAAAATATACCCGACCGTCAAAGATCACGTGAAAATAACACTGATCCAATCGGGAGATCATATCTTGAATACGTGAGCGAACAATATCAGTCCTGTCTATTTTTAGGACCAGACATGATTGTGGAGCTTGACATGTCTGCTTCTGTAGGTTTGACGAACGGATAAGTTCATTTGCTGAGCAAAAATTTCTGAGAGATGGTATTGATGTTCAAACCGGGTGTCGTGTTGTTGGTGTTTCTGATAAAGATATCTCAATGAAAATCAAATCAACTGGAGAGGTCTGCTCGGTTCCTCATGGATTGATCGTTTGGTCCACTGGTGTTGGAACCCGTCCAATTGTCAGGGACCTTATGGAGCAAGTTGGGCAGGTTTATATTGTTCTTGTGTGTTGGCTAGCGTTCAGCGTTATGGCAAAGCCTTGTTGATTGGTTCTTTCCTTTGCAGGGTAAAAGACGTGTTTTGGCAACTGACGAATGGTTACGTGTGAAGGGGTGTCAGAATGTGTATGCAATGGGAGATTGTGCTACCATCGATCAACGTAAAATCATGGTTTGTGAAGACTCTCAACATCTGTTTGTTCTTTTTGCGCTTGTGCCAGTCTTCTGAACATCCATGTCTGAACCTGTTATCCGCCTTCAGGAGGATATTGCAGCAATATTCGAGGCTGCAGACAAGGACAAATCGGGAACATTGACAAGGGAAGAATTCCAAGATGTGGTTGATGATATCCTAGTGAGATACCCTCAGGTTGGGCTCTTCCTAAAAAGCAAGCATCTGATGAATGTAACAGATCTGTTGGCAGATGCCGAAGGAAATGCGAGGGAGGAAGTCGACATCGAGGGTTTCAAATTGGCTCTATCAGGGGTTGACTCACAGATGAAGAGCCTGCCTGCAACTGCTCAGGTTGCTGCGCAGCAAGGTGCATATCTGGCACAATGCTTCAACCGGATGAAGCAGTGCGAAGAGCAACCTGAAGGTCCTATGCGCTTTAAGGATGGCAGCCATCACCAGTTCCGCCCGTTCCAGTATATTCTCTCACAACATAAATAGAATTAATTCTCATATACTTACTGCTGCACCCATTGCTTATATGGACTTGGTTCTTGAAAGATACAAGCACTTTGGACAATTTGCTCCACTAGGAGGGGAGCAGGCAGCAGCAGAACTGCCGGGGGACTGGGTTTCTGCTGGAAGAAGCACACAGTGGCTCTGGTATTCGGTTTACGCCAGCAAGCAAGTGAGCTGGCGCACCCGGGTTCTCGTTGTCTCTGACTGGACCAGGAGGTTCATCTTCGGCCGGGATTCAAGCCGCATTTGATCCAATATCAACCGACTGGACTACAACACTGCTCTCTTCTGTGAAAAAACTCTCTCGCATGGTGTCTCTGACTTGAGTTTACCAGCAGAGACAAAATCCACAACTCCGTATGTATGCCTGCCACCGACAGTGACAAAATCCTCTTCTTTCTTGCCTATGAATATGTTTGGAGCAACTAATCTATATATATAAAAGTTGGATTTGGAGGCTTCTGGTGAAGCCACCTCATCATCCACCATGGAAGTTTCCTAGATTTTGATTGGTTTATTAAAATCTCCATTAGTTATATGAACATTTAATTAGATTAGTATTATTTTTTACACATAAAAAAGGTTTTTTAAAAAAGTTTATTTTTGATATAATCCGCAAATGATATTCTAATTACAAAAATAAAAATATCATATTTATTATATAAATTATCCTACATGTATTTTTACATAGAAAAAAAGTTGTTCACAAAAGAATTAAAAAGATATCTTCAAAAAGTTTTTATTTGATATAAACAATAAACGACGTTTTTAAAATTTTGATTGTACGTTCTTTTTAAATTTTGGATTGGCTTATAAAAAATTTCATCAGATATGTAACAATGTTTTTATGTGATATAATCAACAAACTGCGGGGTATTTAAAAACAATAAAAAGATGATATTTATTACATAAATACGAGACACTTGCGTAGAAAAATTACATGTCTTTAATCCAGTCATTATTTTGAACTGCATTTATATCCATTACATGTAATTAATATTTAGTGGGGTAAAAAATTAAAAAGAAAAACGTCACTCGCTTTTGCTTTTCCCATTGGAATGTACGTTATACGACTGACAAAGTTATGTAAGACAATTAAATTGATATGTTAATGAATATAGATTTAAGTGGTCGATGAGATATGCCCATTCATTTTTCTTCACTCCAAAACCATTATCGATTCAACGCGCATACCGAATCTTTTTGTCTCCCAAAACTATTTTTGTCCTCTTATCTTCTTCGTTGGTGGAGCTTTCAAACAGGTACGAATCTCTATTCTTCTTCTTTTCCCACTGTTTATGCAGTGAAATGAAGAATCTGCCATTTGTATTTCGTTTATTTTGTAGAACATAGACACTGATTTTTCTCTCTTCGATTTTTAGATTACTACATTTATCATCTTCTGTAAACTAAGTAATTCTACTGCATATATTCTCCTCTAATATAGCATTCTCCGTGAATACAGGAAAACAATTGGAAAACAAACAAAGTAACAAATAATGAATTTCTTGATTTCCCTATCAATTGTATAAAACTATCAATTCAGTATGTCCACTATAATGCTAATGCATGTTAGAGAATCACCATCAGAAGTTTTCCTTTTCCTCATCATGATTTGATTTATCTGGCTTTCAGTTTTCAGAGATGACAAGTAGATATATTCAAGATGTGCAATCGGTAAGTCTTTAATCGCGAAAGTTTTTAATTTAGCCATTGGACAGAAAACCCATGTGATCAAATCATATAACAAACTCAATGGCTCAAATTGGTTTTGGCACAAAGTTCAATTGATCATTGTCTTTTTTATATAGATCGATAGCTCTTGAAACAGAGAAATGATATACTACAATCCCGTCAAGGCAGAGCTCGAGTAACAACAAGAGCAAAAAGAACTCATTCAATAAGGCAACTCCAACAAAACTATGGAAGAAGAAGAAGAAGAAGAAACAAATTATATTATGGGTCGAGGAAAGTAGTTTCTTGGACGGAACCGGTTCTGGCTCTTGCAAAGATTTCGGAGCTCACGAAGAAATATTTTCTCTGAATTTATTCGAGTTTTGGTCCAACGGAACGACAAGGTTCTTCCTTTGTTCTTTTCTTGAATGTGTTGCTTTGATATTTTCTGGTGACCGAAATACATTTATGTGGTTATTCTAACTTAATTTGCATGTTTATATTGCACCTAAGCTTTATATACCCATACACGTACATTGTGTTTGGATCGCCAGAAATCTCAAAGTATTGCTTTTCTTTTGCATCTTTGGGATTTATGTGAACAACCATATATCTCAATTTCAAAAAGTGGTTTGCTTCAAAATTTATATATATATATATATAAATAAATGTGTGTGGACAGTCGGAAGAATATATATATGCCCAACAAATTTTACTAAAGAAAAAATATAAATGAACGATAATATATATACATATATCCAAATCATATATATACACATAAATTTTGTATGTATGTTAGCGACAATATATATATATATATATAATTATTTATTTACGAATGGTTATCTTTATATCCCGAAATTGATAAATCAATATATATGTATGTATGTATGTATGTATGTATGTATGTATGTATGTATGTATGTATGTGTGTATGTGTGTGTATGTGTGTGTGTCTTTGTGTGTGTATGGTTGTATGTATATATTTTTTATCATTCATATTTTATATTTGATTTTTAATTTGTATATATATAGATATATGTGGGTGTATATATTTATATTATTAAACTATCACTAATTTTTGTTCATGAAAAATAGGTTTAAAAAAAACATGTGACACATTTAATAAAAATTATGTAAACATATGTATGTATGTATGTATGTATGAATATATGTGTGTTTTTTAATCATTTATATTTTAGATTTGATTTTTAATCTCTCTGTATGTATGTATATATGTATATATATACGTATGTATATGTGTATTTTTTTAATTCATTTATATTTTATATTTGATTTTAGATTTGTGTATGTATATATGTATATATATTATTAAACTATCACTAATTTTTACTCATGAAAAATAGGTTCTAAAACAATAGGTGATACGATTTAATAAACAATATGTAAACATATGCATATATGTATTTATATTTGTATATAGATGTATATATGTATGTATGTATGTACGTATGTATTTTTTTATATTTTATATTTGATTTTTAATTTGTGTATATGTATGTATATTTGTGTATATGTATATGTGATATTATATATGTATATATATATACATATGTATATATATGTATATAACGATGTATTTGTGTGTATATATATGTTTATATGTATATATATATGTACATGTGTATTTGTGTATATATGTATATCTATGTGTATATATGAATGTATTTGTATGTGTGTTTGTATGCACATTTATATGGATGTATATGTATGTATGTATATATAGATATATATATATATATATATGTATATATATATATATATGCATATATATAGATCTATTTGTGTATGTATGTTCACATGTATATACTTATGTATATGTATATATTTAAAATAATTTTTACATTCAAAGCCATGTGTATGGAACTTTGGTTTCCATGGAGTTATCTTCTTTTCATATCACACTCTTTTGGAAGTTTGGATTTTAATTCGTCTATACATTCACTCACCCACATATGTACTTATATACGTGTATATATATATGTATATGTGCATGTAAGTATATAACATATAATATTATTCACGCGTAAGGTGGAAAATAAGTTACATACCAAAAAGGACGAAATCATTGGGATTCACCAATTTCACTAATGCAGAAAAATGTTTAAAACTTATACAATTCATTATGATGACAATGCCTATTTTATATATACTATTTATTGTTTCCTACAAACGGCGGTGACTAATATATATAAAATATTTCTAATGATATTAAAAAATGTTTAAAACTGAACGGTAAAATATGAAAAATAATTTTTCTAATAAATTTGAAGTTAAAAGATCAATGTTGATCTAGAATAATATAAATTCTGTTTTAGTTTTATACAATAAATTATAATTGTTAACTATATTAATTAATAAATTTAATGGTATAAAAATAAATAAATTATTACCTTAACAGATGATGAACATTTACTATAAATAATAATATATAACTAAATTTTTTTAATAATTAATCATTAGTACAAATGATCAATGTTGAAAAAATAGGTCTTTTAATTTTATATTAAACATTATTTTAAACTATAAATTTATTTTAAAAAATTATTTTACAAATATGGGGTCCACCTCATTTTGGAGCGTGTTGTAAAAAATATTTATTAACTGAAATAAACAACCGTTAAAATATTTATTATCTTAATTTTAATTAAATATTATTTTTAAATTATAAATATAATAAATTTAAAAAAAGATATAGATCCCACGTATTTGTAGGGCTTGTGCAAATGCTTCAATTGAACTTGCTCTGTATATTTAAATCTCTTATGCTAACAGAATTTAGTATCTCATAATCATTGTTCTATGTTTTTCCATTATAATGGATTACCTATACTTAATTTTATTTTCTCTTTATGTGAGAACTACACATCCTTAA
The DNA here is from genome assembly GCF_000463585.1 of Tarenaya hassleriana. NCBI lineage: Eukaryota > Viridiplantae > Streptophyta > Magnoliopsida > Brassicales > Cleomaceae > Tarenaya > Tarenaya hassleriana. The sequence goes on from NW_010965451.1 coordinate 1,870,270, forward strand.
TTTTACTCAATAGTAAAAGTTCTATCTGCTTTTATAAGGAGGAACTTTTATAAGGAGGAAGTAACTTTTTTATAAACGAATAATTTTTTTTATTTTTTTGGTTGTCCGCCCGGTATCTGGAACTTCACCCCGACTAATCCGGACCTGACTCGGGTCGCGCACCTGGTTATGGTGGGTGAGTCTTCCAAGAGAAGTGTCTGCATACGTCAAGTCTCGAACACGAGCCATGCTTAAGCGAATCCAAGTCGCTTACCACTAAGACCAATCGTTGTTGGTGAATGATATTTTCCCACAGACTTTGTAAAATATGTCTTTTTCCTACACGAACTTTTAATTTGACAAAAACCTACACCAAATTATCAAATATCCCAAATCGATACACAAACTATCCAATTTTACTGTAATTTCATACACAATTCGAAAACGGTATTAAATATCCGTTAACATCTGACGTGGTACGCCACATGGCGACTGACGTGTCATGCCACGTAAAAAACATTTGTCATGTCAGTATGTCACGTTAGATTTAAAAAAAATAAAAATAAAATAAAAATAAAAAAAACAAAAAAAAATACATATATATGCATATATATTCATATCTATATACAAATCCAAATATAAATATATACTCCTATATATAAATATATCTATATATATATATACACAAAATAAAAAATATACACATATATATACAAACATCTATACAAATATATATACATATACATACAAACAAATATATTTATATATATACACATACACATATATAAAATATATATACATATATAGATATATATATATATACATATACATATGCATATATATACATACATACATACATACATACATACATACATACATACATACATACAAAATAAAAATATACACATATATACATACATCTATACAAATATATATACATATACATACATACAAATATATTTATATATATACATACACATATATAAATATATATACATATATAAATATATATACATGTATATATATTATACATATGCATATGTATATATACATATATACATACATACAAAAACAAATATATATATATATATGAGTATATATATTTATATTTGTATTTGTATATAGATATGAATATATATATATGTATATATATGTATTTTTTTCTTTTTATAAAATCCGTGTAAGAAAATGTCATTTTCCCTTTTTTTTATTGTTTGTTTATATATACAAATATTATTTTACCATAAAATACACGAAATTTGCAATTTCTACAAAAATATATAAACTTTCTAAAATTTATTGTAAATCTATATTCGCTATAATAACTTTAATTATTTAATATATTCAATAACATGTCATTGCTATATTGAAAAAAATAATTTCATCATTACCATATGAAACAAATTCCAATTAAAAAATAAACATATATATATATATAACCGAGGTCGTGGTATATAGATGTGCATATATATATATATGTATTTTTTATTTTATATATTTTTTATTTTTTATTAATATATTTTTATGTATTATATTTTTATTTTTTAAAAACTTAAACTAACCATTAAGTTACAAATATGTAAATTTAACTATTTTTAAAACAAATGATAACTATAATATTTAATAAAATTATTTTTAATATTACCATAGAACTAATTTTTTTTAAAACGAATCATTGATATCGATCTCATACACAGTTTATACAATAATTTAATATTTCATAATTCTTTTGTTTTTTTAAATATACGATTTTATAATAATTTAATTTTCCAACGTCTTTGTTTTATTAATTTTTTTTCAAGTCAAACACGATCAATTGATAGAGAAATTATAGTTTTATCAACTATGGAAGAAAGAAAAATATCTGAAACTATTTGACTATTTGAATGAAAAAAGTAGTGTATGATGCAGTTATAGATTCTACCGTATAGAACATATGTTGAACGATAATTTTTTTATTTAAAAAAGAACAATAATTTCAAAGTTACGATCGTGAAAATAATCGTATTCCCCAATATATCATCATCAAAAGGATTGTCTCTCTATGTGATATCATCATGTATTGAACACTGGTTTTATTCAATGGTAGAATAACTCAGTTAAAATTCAAAATCTCATTAAACTCTACAATACTTCGACATGCAATATAATAATATAATGTGTAACGATGATTGTATAATAATTTAATTTAATTTAATCTATATATTTTCTATATATTCAATAATATCATTTTTAAACAATATTCATATTACTAAATTGTATACAAAATAAATAATATATATTTTAAATATATAACACGCGCATCGCGCAGGTCTCTCCTAGTAAAATATAAAACTAAAACATGGAAGTGTATAAAATGAATTTAGACATAATTAAAGCAAGACAGATAAAATACTAAACTTGGTCGAATTAACTAGTAGCCCATTGCTCCAATTATTGGATAATAGGTTTTCATCCCCACTGGCCCAACCGGATGGTTTTCTCTAAATTATACAAAAACTGAACGGTCATATATTGGGGGCCCACCAAAACTAATGGGTTAGTTTTATTAAGTGGAGAGCCCAATGGGTTTGGAAGGAACCGAACATCATCTCTCGGAGTTGCTTATGGCCTCATTTCATTGTCGCCGCCTCTTCCCCCATATGATTTTAAAAAAAACTTATCCACGTTATTTTATAAATTAAAAAAAAAAAGAGCTAATCAGATGGACCTTGAAAACACCATTAAACCTTAATTTAAAGGTTCTTGAAAATTCTTTCTTATTTATTTTCCTTTTCAGACTTTTCTTCCGTTTGAGTTTTTTATAATTTGCTTACGACTGTTGAACATGACCCACTTGGTTCCAACAAGACATTAGAATTGGTCTCCCCTTCCCTTACTCAGCTCAGATCTGATCTCCCTCCCGAGAGATCTAAGCCTTTCTCCAAAAGTCGTCCCCTGAATTCCTTTTCCGACCCGACGCAACTTCCAAAGTAGCGTATTGGATCTGCCGCTTCCGCGTCCGGCGGTGAGTAATGGGTCTGCCGGAGAATGGTGACGCAGAGATGGACTTCCCGGCGGTTTCCATTGGAAACAAGTACACTAGGTTGGGCTCCGACGCTGCAGAGTCCAGAAGCAGCCGAACCAGGAAATACGTCATCGCCTGCGCCATTTTCGCCTCCTTTAACAACGTTCTTCTCGGCTATGGTGAGTTCACAATCTCGTCCAACAAAAGATTCATTCCCTTTGTCACTGTCATTTCACTCGCTTATGGATGATTCATGGAACAGAGTCGGTTTTAGGATTAAGACTATGTCTGTTGTGCTGCTGTGTGATCTTCCCACAGATGTCGGAGTAATGAGCGGCGCGATACTGTTCATACAGCAGGACCTCAAGATAACGGAGGTAGAGACAGAAGTCCTTGTGGGCTGTCTGAGCATCATCTCGCTGTTCGGAAGTTTAGCCGGTGGCAGAACCTCCGACGTCATCGGCAGGAAGTGGACGATGGCTTTGGCGGCTCTCGTCTTCCAGTCTGGCGCGGCCGTCATGACGGTGGCCCCATCCTTCGAGGTTCTGATGATCGGCAGAACCTTAGCCGGAGTCGGGATCGGCCTGGGAGTCATGATTGCCCCTGTCTACATCGCAGAGATCTCCCCAACTGTAGCCAGAGGCTTCCTCACCTCCTTCCCTGAGATCTGCATCAATCTCGGCATTTTGTTGGGCTATGTCTCCAACTACGCGTTCTCAGGACTTTCCCCGCACATAAGCTGGAGGGTAATGCTCGCTGTCGGGATTCTTCCTTCGGTGTTTATAGGATTCGCGTTGTTCTTGATCCCTGAGTCTCCGCGGTGGCTGGTGATGAAGAACCGAGTGGACAGAGCACGAGAGGTTCTAATGAAGACGAACGAGAGAGAGGAGGAAGTGGAAGCAAGAAAAAAAATCCATTTTTTCAGCTTTATCCATGTAGATATATAACACCGAACAGGGAGAGGGTAGATTTTGAGCCCGTCGCCAGCCGTACGAAAAATGCTAATTGTAGGATTCGGGATACAATGTTTCCAGCAGATCACCGGCATTGACGCAACGGTCTACTACAGCCCGGAGATCCTAAAAGATGCAGGCATTACAGACGAGACGAAGCTTTTGGCAGCCACTGTTGCCGTGGGTGTCACAAAGACAGTGTTCATACTCTTTGCAACGTTTCTGATCGATAATGTAGGGCGAAAGCCACTGCTGTACGTGAGCACCATCGGCATGACAGTTTGCCTCTTCAGTCTAGGCTTGACCCTGAGTTTTCTTGGGGATGGAGAGCTAGGAATCGCATTAGCCATTCTGTTTGTGTGCGGTAACGTGGCATTCTTTTCGGTAGGGATGGGGCCTGTATGCTGGGTATTGACGTCGGAGATATTCCCGTTGCGGCTAAGGGCGCAGGCGTCAGCGCTGGGTGCGGTGGGGAACAGGGTCTCGAGTGGGGTGGTAGCCACCTCGTTTCTGTCGGTGTCAGGTGCGATCACAGTGGGAGGGACATTCTTGGTGTTCTCAATATTGTCGGGGCTCTCAGTTGTGTTTGTGCATGTGTTTGTGCCGGAGACGAGTGGGAAGTCGCTGGAGCAGATAGAGCTAATGTTTCAGGAGAGCAAAGGCGGGGGTGAGGTTGAGCTCGGAGACGCTGAGCGTCTTGTTCACAAGGATTCTACGTTTTGAACAGAAACTTCCTTTGGAGGGAGCGGAGGAGCTTTTCTTGTTTCTCGTGCTTCATCCTACACAAAGGCAAATCATGTTATAGATGGCGTTTTCATAGAGCCGCATGGGCATTTCTTCATTAAACACGCTTGTATAAATTTAATTTCTTTTCCATTTGCGAAAAGCATGCAGAGGCGCAAATGAGATTAAAAATAATAATAAATAGGAAATGGTCAACGTTTTCTTTCCAATTGGCTTAACACTCTCAGACCTCCCTCCCCCAGAATGGCTACCTTCCACGATGGACCGGCCAGCCACCCTTCCGGGACCAATCTTACATCGGGATGGGTTACGACAATTTCTCCGATCCCGCCATCAACGCAGACGACCAGCAGTTGATCACATCACTATAAAATTCATTGCTTTCCTGCTGGTCTGTGTTGGAAACGGGTTCGGGTCCTGCAGTTTAACTTGGCTAACCAAGAGAAGTTCCACAAAGAGGTACTGGAAAGCAGTAGCGGAGCTGATCCCCCGAGAAAAAGGAGAGGGAAGAAGGACGCAGAGAAGAAAGCATGAGACAGATCTTCCTGAAGCTGAAGACTCATCCTCCACCACGCATGATGCCGCCTCCTCCACCTTCAAAGGACGGGGAAGGATGGAAAACCTGCGGAGACAAAAGCAGCTTCACCCGCCAAAGATGCTGAAGCTGAGACAGAAAAACCTGAAGCTCCTGTGTCTGGGGAGGTGGAGAAACCTGCAGCTGAGGCTGAGGCTGAGGGCAGAGCGGAGTGAAAGAGGTAGCACATCCACCCCTTGGCTCCTTGTAGGGTTGTTAGATGTTCACGTTACTCAGGGCTCTTTCATTTGCTTCTACAATTTTTTTCTTTTCTTATATATATATTTGATTGTAGCTCTTCGGAATGCGCATTCATGTACTTGTGTACGTGGAATAATGAGTGTTCCCCCCCCCCCCCCACCC
>NW_010965451.1:1876149-1877017 GCF_000463585.1 Tarenaya hassleriana
TCCCCCCCCCCCCCAACACCACCAACCCGCAGAAGATTCTGAATCTGTGGTTTCCCTTCACATAATCTTCTTTCTTTACTATTATTATCACTCCCTCACGATCACGTGGCTCTCCTCGTGCCCTTACATAACTTGGTTAATGTTCTTGCCTTCTAATCATTGTTAAAGACATGATTAACAATGTCAAACTACGATATGCGAACCTCAAGCGTCTGAATATTATCAAAGATTCTTTGGGTTAGCATGTAAATGAAATGAGAGATTGAAAGATGGATGGATGGGTCAGAGTGGTAGGTTGGCAGTTAAGAAGAGGGAGGCACGATCTGAGCCTAAAGCCGAAACAGAAGCACATGTCACATTATTATTACATTACCACCACTGTCCCACCATATAATAATAATATATATTAATGCTTAGGAGGAAACCACACACACATATATAATAAAAATAATAATAATAATAATAATAATAAGAGAAGAAGGATAGCATACAAGTGGTACAGAATCATGTATACGGAGATAGAGGGAGCCGAGAATCATATCGTCATCAGCCCACACACTGCTACTAAACGCTCTCTCTCCCTTTCGGAGAGGGCTACCACACTCACACCCACCCAGCCAGCCAGCCAAGCGAAAAAAAAAAGGAATGAGGGAGAGAACCCATCAGCCGTTGGATTGATGAATATAAGATCCAACGGCTAACATTCTCACGCCCCCAAGAAAAACACACACACTACACACATATATTTAGTAGTAAACTTAAAGAAAAGAGGGGCACCGATCAGAGGACGGGAGAGAAGTTGAGACGGGAAGTGTAGGTGGCTTTAGGGGCCCAGTTCCTCGGTATCACGTCTCTCGCCGACAACGCT
>NW_010965451.1:1877027-1914921 GCF_000463585.1 Tarenaya hassleriana
CGGAGAATGGCCCTTTGAGAGGCCCTCCGCTCATGCACCAGTTTGCTCCCCATATGTGCTTCATCTCCACCCATTCCCTCGCACCTGCCTGCACCGCCATTCCCCATTCTCTTTAATTAATTGATTTATCAGCAAAAAAGGAACCAAGTGGAGATGGGGTGTTCTGTTCTGTTCTCTGTACTTTGCTTTTCAGTGGGTTATCCCTTTTGTTGGTCAATCAAAGATTCATGATGCCCACCAATAAAATTTTATTATTATCCTACAAAATGTTTCTTTTTTATTTTATTTTCTCATAAAATGCGTTTAAAGGAGTAGAGAACGTGGTGGAGGAGACGACAGGGAGCATGCAAAGGAATACTATCAAAAAAGAAAAGCACATCTCTCTTTAAAGGCGCGCGTGTGTAAGCCCACTTACTCTGGGTTTATGTTTTGATTCCCAAACGCTTCCGTGATATTAGGAGTTATAATATCTATCGTTAGTTTGCTTTTTTTTTTTTTACAATTAAATAAAAATCTTACGTACGTCTGTCCTGTCTTTGACTCAATAGAAAAAACTTTTTAACTTTGTTTACTCATAAAATGCAGCTGTAATAAGGACAAAGGAGACTTACTTCCCGAATGTGCATAGAGCCGATGTCACCGTCTCCATCTTCGAATTCAACGAGAAGGGATAACCAGTAATCTGTCGAGCCCTCGTTCACATGGAACGCTATGTTCTTCCCTCTGTATTTGCATGCCGTCCTGTTTAGAGACATCCGGATTGGAGTGGTCAACAGTCAAAATACGCAGCCGCAGAAAAAAATCAATTATTTTAGATACCTTTTCCTTTTTTGTTGAAAGAAAAAAGCCAATTTAAAGTAAGAAGCTCGGTTCACACCGAAAGCAATAGAGTGACTTAGACCAAAGACAGAGACCATTCATTCAGTAGACAGAATTAAGTGTTTATAAGATATATGCAAATATCTATTTTCAATCTTCCAATAGCCAAAACATCCGTCTCTTTCGTGCCGTTTTTAGCCCCAAAAAAAAACGAACATTTCTTCTTCTTCTTCTTCTTTCCTTTATATATAGGGAACCTGACTGATGTAAATATTAATATAAAGACGAAAAGAGGAAGGGTGTACCGGCGGTAGACGACAGGGATCTCGCCGCGGTTGCGGAGGGGACCGGCCTCGCCGGAGATGGCGAGGCGGCCGAAGGCGGCACCGCTGAGGTCGAAGTGGGTGTGGCCGCTCGTCGGTGACAATGACAGTGGCGGCTCTTCTCGAGCAGATGGACTTGTCGAGGCAACGGACCTTGTAGCAGGCACCGCATCCTTCGCCGGCTTTGAAGAGCACCGGACTCACCGCTCCTACTCTCGCCCTGAATGGCTTCACGTCCACCAGCGACCCGTACCCACACGCCCCTCCTGCTCCACATCCGAATATTTCCCAGTCATTCTCACAGATTTTTACTGAAAAATGAAAATTCGGAGTTGGTGTGTTACCGTCGCTGCCGTCGCCGTCGGGGCTGCCGTACCAGGTCGCGGTGGCTGGCAACCAATGGGAGTCCGTCACGTGGCTCTTAGCCAGCGCCGATGTGGACGGGCAGCCAAGTAGCACCCACAATGTAGCCAGGATGACCGGACGGAGCTGCATTTTCAGCCGCTTGTCGCTTCCCGCAGAAACCCAGTAATAGGAAGCAGAGGGAGAAGTGGGCTTCTTCGACTGCCGACAGTGAGAGAGTGTCTGCTTTGTCAGTCTTGTTTTATAGAAGGAGAGACTTGTGTTCCCGGTTTTACCCCTCAGTTCTCATTTTATTTGCGGAGAGTGCCATTTCTCGTAGGTCCCACCGACAGTTAAGCCGTCGATTTCGCACGATCGTAGGGGTGTTCCCGTAATTGTGCTATTCGACCGTTGAGCTCTGCGGCAGATCCTTGCGGAAGGTGGAAAAGAATCTGTTGAATAATATTGTTGACAAAAATACCTCACTTCCCAACAAAAAAAATATTAATTATAGTTTTTTGTTAAAATATTAATTATCGTTTGTTTTTTCTCTAGTAATAATATGTAATATCGGTACGATTATTATCATGAAATAATACATGATACAGTCTCGTAATTTGTAAATGAAGATATAAAATAATGATTACACCAAAAAGTGGAATATATGGCGCACATGGCATAAATCATAACGGTCACGGAGCTTCGTATCTGATAACGGAAACCCACCCCTCAGATGGAAATCAACCAAAATCAGTCTATTCGTATGGGGTCGTATATTTTTGTATTAAAAAAAATAAAAGTGGATCCATGATTTTGGCATATTCAACGTCACACAGCACATGACTATGCACGATCCTTGTTTGGATTAGATGAATTTTCAAACGATGTCGCATTCTCAAAGTTGATATTTGTAGCGTCAATTACGTTTCAATTCTACAAAGTATGATTATACACGTATGGTGGTGTCGGCGAACCGAAATCAAATAAATATATAAAGACGTGGCTAATATCAATTATCAAATATTTCTACCATATCACAAAGATCACGATCGAGAATCTTAACAGTCCACACCAACCAAGCATATGCCCTTTTTCACGTTCCCTATAAGATAATCATCTACAAAAAAAAAAGGGACACGTGGGTTATACTAATACCCATTTTTTTCAACTCAAGTAAAAGGAATCAGGCAGCTTTTATGTGTACCTAATGGTCATTTATCCTTATGGTCCAGGCTCCAGCTTTAGCCCCGTAAACTGGTTCCCCGACTACGTACGGCGGCGGGTGACGACCATCCTGGAGGAGCGCAACGCTGCTACCATCATATTCATCGTCGCTTTCATATCGCTGATGCGGCCCAAGAGCTTTGAGCAACATCGCCAGCAAAACTGTTAGACCCTGACAACAACACCCAAAACCAAATCCCGTAATACTCTAATATAGGAGGCCTGCATTGTCTGGGTATACTACCGAGAGAAAACAGGGAACAAGGATGAGATACCTGGACACAGACAACAGATAGACCTATCCATTTGCAGATCTCAAAATTCGACTCTATGAACTCTGTCAACTGGTGGAAAGCACCGCTAGGATCCTCCGGGAAGTCCTGGATAAATTTTGGATGAGAATGAGATCAGCTTCCTCGACATTAGTATTGCATATTCTGATAAGCTTCCAAGATTCATCAAAGGATTAATGCTAGCAATATACCTCCTTCCATTCACGGTTTAGAAAGATATCGGCGACCACTCCACCTTCGAGCATCAGAAGCAAGAAGATGAATCCCATATACTGAACCCAATAGAGTAAAACAACGTCAAGGGAGCTCATCAATAATTTATTCAGTTGCTAGAGTCATTTTGTAAAACCACAGTGTACAAAACGAAGCATACCAAGTAAAGGCAACATCCATTCACGGTTTCAGCAGCTATGTGGCCTGCACAAGTGATAACGCAGAGAGAAGCCCCGAGACCAAGAAAAACATAAATGAACCTGCAGTTGGTAAGTATAGATGCGTTTAGCATTTTCAACAGCAGCGAGACGATGATACGAATAAAGATCTTCATAGAGGGATTCGTCGACTCTGTTGCAAAGGTTTTCAACAATGAGAATCGCTCTCCCCTCCACTCTCGAACCATCACACTTTCCCTCACCCATATATCAAGCAGAAGAGATCGTCCCTCTCTACAAACGTGTCATTGAATTGCCATGGATTTTGAAGACACTCGCACAAAGGTTCTAACAATACCTCTCCCATAAAGCTCAAACTTCAAACTTATAATAAGACATATAATCCCCTCTACGTGTAAACAACGCGGAATTCCGATCCTCATCTTGCATGAAAAACTGAAGCAAATCCAAGACATAGAGCGTAACTAGGACGAATCGAAGCATGAAGCTGAGAGATTTTATAACCTAAACCAGAAAAAGGAACGAACTTTGTGGACGAAAAGGGGGAAAGTGAAGATACCAAGGAACTGGGTGGTCAGCATCATCGAAGGGAAGATTACCCATTTCTTCTTCCCATTTTCTGATCAGCCAAACGGCATAGAGGATGATGGCGATCCCAACCATACCCAGCAACGAATTCACCATCTTCAATATGGACTGTAAACAACTCCTCACAATTCTCGCCATCTGTTACACCCAAAACCAGGACGAACCAGAGAACCCTCTCGCAAAGGAGAAGACAAAACAAATCCTCCTTGCAGGGTTTGATTGAGGCAGAGGGAGATGAAAGAGAGTTTAATGCCCCAAACAAAACAAAACCTGTGATTCAGATTGCTTCAGATCTTTTTCCGTTCCTTCATAAAAACAGAAGAAGAGCTAACCGGGTTCGATTCTCGGTAGCCTGATTTAAAAAAATTAAACCGAAATTATACCGATCCAGAACTCAATGTCAAAAACCGACTTCATTATTTTATAAGGGATTTTTTCTATTAGTCGTGATTAACTAATAACGAACGAAGTAAATCGAAAATGCTAAAAAGCCTTTGAAAAAATTGCAAGTGATCGATTACCTTATCCATCGGACAACCTCGAAGGCCTCTCAGAACTGGTCTAATTAGGTCAGAATCAATCAAAACAATGAAGGGGAGATTTCTACGGCGATGATTGTAGCAACGTTGGCTTCCTTCACGCCGCCGGTTAAGGCTGCTGGCGAGCTTTCCCCGCGATTTTCAGAGCTTCGTGGTCTCTCCTCCATCACTCGTCCTTACAGCCTTATCTCTTCTGTCAAATGCCCATGTCTCAAAAGCCGAAGCTCACACGAAACCACGGAGGTGGGTTTCCTTCGTTTGCCTGAGCCATTGATGCTTATGTAATCTAGTGATTGTCACCAGAACCAGGTTGTTCTGAAACCCTTAAACGTTCCTACCAAGTAGTTTAGCTCTCATGGGTCTCAAAGTGGTTTAGGTTTCCATTCTACTCCCAAGCTTAAGTTTTTAACGTCTTAGAAAAATTTCCCAAATGTATTCACTGTAACAATCAAAGTTTGCTTCTTTTAAAAAAAAATACATTAAACAGCTGGAGAGCAAAGAAAGGTTCTCGGTGTTGGCATCGGGAATTCCATGGGAAGAGAGGAACATATGGAGCACATTTGGTGTTTACATGTTCTGTCTGCATATTCCTCTGAGTTTTGGAGGTTTATCCATCGTCGCCTACTTCCTTCACCAGCCGGTTCTTGATCCTCAGACCCAAGTCAGTTTGCCCTCTTTTGTTATCTTCGTCTGAGTTCATTATAGATGAGATAAACGTATGGGTCCATTCAAAAATGGAATATGGATGATCCTGTTGACCATTTCTTCTGGACAGTGCTATTCGGTTGATTAAATAGTATCCTCTGCAGGCACTTATTTCTGAGATACACTTGGCTTTGCAAATAGTCTGTGGAATCCAGTTGTTATTTTTACTCAATGTTCTGTCCTTGTCCCTTTTTGTCACATGAACTCTAGGTGTTGTCTCTTCTTCTTCTGCAAATGGTGGAACTTGCAGTGACTGTGTTTCTGCTGAGGAATACTGCAAAGTCACATATCGACTTTCTCAAGGGTTGCGATTCAGGGAAAGAAAGAAACTGGTTTCTTGGCTCTGCACTGGGTTTCGGCTTTCTCCTCAGTCTTGTCTTCATCACATCGATTGTAGTAGACAAATTGCTCGGCTCTGAGGTGAGCAATGACACTTTAAGGTTAAGCCTCACGGGAATCCTCAAATTTGTCGATTCAAGTTATAATCTTTGAATAACTCAGATATATATAAAACAAATTCAGGCTGCAAACAACATGGAGGTGAAGAAGATAGTTGAAGAAGGGGAGGTGGTATCAAGAAGCGCATGTTTTGCTCTCTACTGCGTAGTGGCGCCAGCGCTTGAAGAAATCGTATACAGAAGGTTTCTGCTGACGTCATTGTCGTCGGCTATGAGTTGGGAGAAGGGTCTTCTCACGAGCTCCCTAATATTCGCCGGAGCTCACTTTTCAGGGGAGAATTTCGTGCAGCTGTTCGCGGTGGGATGCGTGCTGGGGTGTTGCTACAGCTGGACCGGAAACTTGGCCTCCTCACTCCTCCTCCATTCCCTGTACAATGCCTTCACCTTGTTGGCCTTGCAATAAAACAAAAAAGTGGTTTTGCATCACTAATTTATATGGTAAGGCTGTCTTCGCTGTTAGTGGGGCGGGGTAATAAATAAATTCGCCATCCTCCAGTGAATTCCAGCTGGCACTTTCCCGCAATCAACGTTCCTTAACCAATCACGAGGCTCATCGACGGTCCTAACCTCGCCACGTCGACACCCGCAGCCATTGGATCCCCTCTGGCCACTCTAAGACGAGTTATATATATATATTCCCGGCCGAGACATTAAATAAGACGAGAAGAAGGAAGAAGCGTCTAGAATTTGAGGGAGAGGGAAGAAGAGGAAAAAGATGGCGGGGTTGGAGAAGCAGGTGAAGGAGAGAGCGAAGGAGCTCAAGGTTCTGTGGAAGAAAGGCTTCAAAATCGTCGGAGATTCCTGCAAGAAGGGTTGGAAAAAAGTCAAGAACCTCCGTCGCTGATTTCTGTCTTTTCTTTTTTGAGATATACATGTTGTTCTTCTTTTCATACTCTTTTCTGTTTCTACCATAATCCAATTCCTTCTTTCCATGACTGCTTTCTAATGTTTTTCTCTTCTCTCATCTATCCTAATATTTAAATCAAATATTTTTTTTAATTCTATGAATTTTAATTTTCCAAATTCGATAAACCCAAATAACTAAAACGCTCTAAACTATATCGGTTCTCTTTTTTTTTTTAAAAGTTCATTTGACCACGGGAGCCAATGTGATAGCAGAAAATAACACACGGAGGGGGAATATTAAGGTTAAAATAATAAAACCAACCAGGCGAAGAATGATATCTTATCTTTAGCCAAAAAGCATACAACAACTTTCATACGAGTACGTCCTTATTGGGCCAATTTTATTGGTATTACACTTACAAAATAGGCCCAACAGCACAGCCCACATTATGAATTTATGGGCCCTTGAGCCTCTCCACCCGTGTTGTGTGCGCCTCAGTTCGAGTCCTGTCGTGTGTGTTCAATCAATCGACTTAGGGAGGGTTTCCCGTTCTCTCTCGATCGTCTCTCCCTGCCATCAGGTATCGCCTCTCGTCTCCCTCTGCAGCGACCTAAACCTCCTCCTCTCATCCTTCTTCTATTGTGTTTTCTTTGTCTTTTTTTTTCGCAGCGGCGGAAAATCATTTCAACCATTATAGACCATCCTAATCATATGAAATCGCAGATTCTGTTTTGATTTTTTGAGATCCTCTTTGAGATTTAGGAGGTGGTTATTGACAAAAGATCATATTAGATTTATGAGGTGCTGTGCTCTTCTGTTGAAACTTAGTTTGATTGTTTGTTTTAGTTGATATGTGTCGGAGGACATCTTGATATCTCGCGCTATCATCATTACCAAGAAGAAGACGACAAGTAGCTTTGTTTATTCATGTAAACTATTTCTTCCAAATCTCTGCGATCTTTTCCGCTGCTCTTTATTTGGGTTTTTTTTTAGCGATATAGAATTACGTTTGGGTTCTGGGGATTTGTTTGGCTGATTCTTGATGGTGATTTGTTTATGTGATGATATACTGTTCCACTACATTTTTGTATCCGTTATCAGGTACTTATAGCTTAGCTTCTGTTCCTTGCAGTTATCATGGCCGAAGAACCTAATGACATGAAGGACGAAGTGAGGGAAGAGCCTGAAGTAAGTTTGGTTTTTCAGTTTTATAGTCCATATGGGTACGTTTCTGTGGTAGTTTATATAAATAGATAACTCGCCAGGCACTTTCTCATCTACTTGTTCAAGTTTTGTTTCAACTTGATAGACCAGTAGTGGGTATGTGGTGATCAATCGTACTATGGTTCACTTGGTTTATTGATGAATTTTGTTTTACGTCTAGATTACGGCCTTTGACCCAACAAAGAAGAAGAAGAAGAAGAAAGTGGTGATTCAGGACACTCTTGACGACTCGACAGAGTTGCCAGCAGAGAAAGCTGATTCATTGCCAGGTCCATATGCCTTTATGTATCGGTTATGCAATTTGTTGAAGAATGCTCTGTGGCTGTATTGGGTTTAATCTCTCTAACTTTGGCTGCAGCCAGTGATGGTCTTGAAAGCACATTTACTGGTATGAAGAAGAAGAAAAAGAAGCCTGTGAGTTTTGTTTCACTTTTAATGCGCACTAGATTATCAAATATCCGTACTTGAATGGTTATGATTCCTGGAATGATGCCTTACAAATGTCTGCTTTGGTGCTCAGGTTGAACCAAGCTCTTTGAATGAGGAATGTGGAGAGGCCGGAGAAGATATAGATGGTGCAACCAAACACTCTCTGTGCTGAATTCCGTATATTTTTTATGCCATGTGCGTTTAATGGATCTTATTGACAATGTCTTGCAGACCTTGGTAACGATGAGGAAGAGGGCGATGGAATAGTCCTCCAGCAGCAGCGTTACCCCTGGGAAGGAAGTGATCGTGATTACGAGTATGAGGAGGTGAATATGTAGAAATCATATTCAGCACTGTTGATCAATATCTTCCTTTTCTCGGAGTGGCAACATCTTGTTTTATTGTCGCCCTTCTATTGTTCCCTATTCTTGATTTTTCTTATTTGTACTATTCATGCAGCTGCTTGGCAGGGTTTTTAACATTCTTCGTGAGAATAACCCTGAGCTTGCAGGAGATAGGCGTCGTACTGTTATGAGGCCTCCTCAAGTTCTTCGGGAGGGTACAAAGAAAACCGTATTTGTAAATTTCATGGACCTTTGCAAGACGTAAGACCGGCCTATGTTCCTCTGTAAACTTTGTTTTTTCCTTAAACAATTGCGACTACTTGTTATTGGCACGTAAGTTGTATGACGAATTCTAATGAATGTGTGACATGCTCTATTGACCTCCAAAACACTAATAGGATGCATCGCCAACCGGATCATGTCATGGCTTTCTTGCTTGCTGAACTGGGTACTAGTGGTTCACTCGATGGACAGCAAAGGTTGGTCGTCAAGGGAAGGTTTGCCCCCAAGAACTTTGAAGGGATTTTGCGACGATATGTCAGTAAGTATCTTCTCTCTTAGATTAGTCTCAAATTATGTGTTCTCTTTTGACGAGAAGGATTTCTTATCACGTACTTGGTTCTTTTTTCTGATGCTTTCAGATGAGTACGTCATTTGCCTTGGTTGCAAGAGTCCGGACACACTTCTTTCTAAGGAGAATCGACTTTTCTTTCTCAGATGTGAGAAGGTAAAACTCCATGCGTCTTCCACCTTTTTCATGTTTGTTTACCTTTCTACGGAGAAATCTCAGGAGGCCTATGATGGTTGCAAATTTGCCTACATTGTCTGATTGATTAATGATGATACAAAATATTTTAACTGAGGCCTACATGTGTATGTTTGGTCATTGTGTTTTCTGTATGCATGAAAAAGAGAACCTTGCGTTTTGTTCATCAATTTTGTTTCGTTAGATGGGTGGTGATGATTGAAAAGTTAGTTGCCTACATTGTTTGATATTTAGCAGTGAAATAAATATCTTAAATAATTCTGCCTATGGTTCATTGTACCATAGGCAGGGCCAAGGACGATTAAGAGATTGCTTACGCTGTGTGATAAACTAGTGATAGTGATGCAAAAGCTTATTCCGAGGCCCACAATCTTCTTTCCTTGGTAATCCATTTTTCTACTGGTGTGGCAAGACATTTGATTTTTTTTGTACAAAAGAAGCTGGTGGTTATATCTGATTTTTTTTTTGTGCTTTGTTGCATTTGGGGAAGGGTGGATACCATTTTGCATCCTCTCCTCATGAAAGAACACCCATTTCCTAATGTCTTTTGGTTGTAAGCGAATATCAAAACAAAGGGGTTGTGTGATATTGCAGTGTGGATCAGGACGATCGGTGGCGCCGATCAAAGCTGGTTTTGTTGCTCGTGTGGGTCGGAGGACTGGCAAAACATAAGCTTCCCCTTGCTGTAATAACACTGGAGTTTTGTTGTTAGTCTCGTCTTGTATGTGGTTGTTGCTTATCCAAGTTTTCATGACAAATTATGCTGAAGAGACTATATGGGTTGGTAGGTACCCCTAGACCTCGAGCAAATTACAAACTTTACGGGTTCGGATAATCCCACTGGTTGGTTCTTTATTTCTTTATCAGATGTCTTTTGATGTAAATGATTCAAGGTTGCCTTTTGAACTTTGTGGATTGCCCATGAGTAAAGTTTGCACATTATGATGTAAGAAGACATTATATGTGTTATGGAGTATGAATGGCCCAACATATGTTTTTTTTTTCCGTTAAATAACCATTGTGTTTTTTTTTTTTGGTAAGATGTGAAAAAATTAATGTGTCAAATTAAGCTGTACCATTTACAACAAAAGAAGAAGAAGACAAAAACAGGATACAACTGAGATGAGCCGTGAAGCAAATGAGATTTACGCGATTCATTGGGAGAAATATTCTATTAGAATATATATGTAGTTAAAAAAAAATCAGATTTCTAGAGAATAGAAGGCAGATTGAAGAGGAAACAAATAGAGAGATTAAACTCTTCCTCTATTTTAAGATAAATGATCGTTTTTAGGGTTTCAAAGTTTCAAAGAACCACCCTACAGATCTTAGAAATAAAAATGAAAGAGGGAGAAAGAGTATAGACAAGAAAATGAAGACTAAAAACTGAAGAATATGGAAAGAAACTCGAATCTGGAAAAAAAAAATGGAGGAACAAAGAGAAGATGAAAGATGAGGAATTTTATCAAACAGTTGGTGAGCAATATCACCATCATCGTCGTCATCCTCTTCTCTATCTTGTTCCATTTTGAAATTTCAAAATCAAGAGAAAAATGAATTCAAATCAGAAAACAAACAAGAACAAAGAAGAAGAAATTAGCGGAAAAAAAAGAGAATCTCAAAGGCCTGATACCATTTTGATATTTCAGAGTTTGAGAGAGATTTTGGGAAAATGTTTTCTTGTATTGTTCATTCATCATAGGTTCCTTAAATACAAATAGTAGAATAGAGAGAAACCCTAACCAAACTAAACCAAAACAAATTAAACCAAATTAACATTTAACTACATATATATTCTAACCATATATACTTGCTAACTAAAGCAGCATCGATTCAATGACCATAAATAAATGAACTCATATGTTTGAGTAAAAGAGGATCCAAAGACTCCAAAAACACCCGACCGTTAAATCGATTGCATGTTGCAACGTGTAAAGGAAAGCACGAGAGCGACGAACGAGCAAAAGCAACAACCAAATCGAAACGGCTCTGTGTTGCTCAACATGCAGCCAAGTTCTCCCAACGGCTATGTTATTTTTCACTGTATATATACACAGGCACACACACAATTGCACTCACCATACACACACAGAAGTTAGGGTAATTGGAGATGGGTTTGGTGGGGCTTTGGGTGAGCTTTGGAATAATATGGGTTGGGTTGGTGGGGGTATCAAGTGGGTATAAGTTCTACGTTGGAGGCGGAGATGGGTGGGTCATTAGCCCTTCCGAGGATTATACGCACTGGTCTCACAGAAATAGGTTCCAAGTCAATGACACCCTCTGTGAGTCCTTATACCATTTTTAAATCGTTTTTATATATAGTTCATCGTAGTCACTTTTCTTCTAATGCATTTACCGTACACATGCATGCATCGAATCTAAGAATATAGACACACGAACTTGCAGATTTTAGGTACAAGAAGGGAAGCGACTCAGTGATGATGGTGAAGGAAGAAGATTACAACACATGCAACACAAAAAACCCTATAAGCTCCCTGAACGACGGCGACTCGGTGGTCGTGCTTGGAAGGTCAGGGCCTTTCTTCTTCGTCAGCGGCAACTCCGGCAACTGCTTCCGTGGCCAAAAACTCGCCCTTGTGGTCATGTCGGCCCACCACCATCGCCGGCACTCTCCCTCTCCCTCTCCCTCGCCCTCTCCGTCACCGTCTGCGGTGGTACTTGTGCCGGCGATTTCCCCTTCGGGTTCGGAAGTTGCAGCCCCGGCGCCGGCGCCGGCGCCTATCTCTGCTCGCAATTCGGGTTCGGTTCGTTCTCTGGTTAATAGTTGTTTTGGGTTGTTTGTGTTAATCATAAGTTCAATGGTTTAGGGATTCTTAATTTATCGTATCTGCATCTGCAACTTTTTTATTCCCTTTGCTAAACCTACAACTATAACGTATGTTTTATGCTCTCGTTTTATCGGTTATTAATTATAAATTAGCATTCTATGTTGGAATTGATATTTGTCATCGATTATCATAATGTAGCTTAAAGTTAATGCATTCTCTTTTGGCGAATGAATCATTTTCATGTATGGATGATATGAGCCGTAGGATAATGCGGAATTGAATTGTAGCGCTAGGTCGGCTCCTAGAAAAGGGCCTCTTCTCTCCAGTGGGTAAACATGTAAATGGGCTCTAAGGCCCATCAGGCCTGTTATTCCGTCCACGATGAAATCGATGGGAATGACATGATCGACAGAATCTCGTCATAAATGATTCAATTCAAAGAATGAGTTGCAAAGTCGCATCTAACATCTATTTCTACATCTTCAAGAAATCATTATGCTTTTTCACGTGTGATCTGTTTGCACCCTTTTAACTAGTTATTATAAGAAAAGCCCCCCCTTTTTTTTTATGTATTATGAATGTCAATTATTGCTGCAATCAGCAGTGCAATCCAGCTTTTTTTTTTCTATTTTTTTAATTGGCCGGAATAATGCAGCTAATGATTCTTGAAATAACGCCGACAATATTTATGTCAGTGTTACGTATTCATGGTTCGCCTGCCCCCACGACATCTGCTGCTGCAATAGTAATCAACAGTTTGTTTATTCGTTTTTAATAGGGCTGGACGTTTCGGTTCGGTTCTTCGGAAAAATGGTATTTTTTTCGACTCGAAACCGTTCTTGATTCCCGAACGGTACCATTTTTAGATAACCGAATTTTTCCGGAACTGAACCGAACCGAACTTTAAAAATCCCGAAAAACCGAATATTTTTAAAGGAAATATATCATTTTTTTAATAAAATCCGGAACGGAACCGAACCGAACCGATACCGAATATAATATAAGAACCGATTGATACCTATTTTTGTAAAATCGAAAAAACCGAACCGATCTATTCCCGTTCCGAACCCGAACCGTTTCCCGCCCACCCCTAGTTTTTAGCAGTGAAGATGTCATATAACGAAGGTAATCCACATGCGGAGTTTCCAAGAATAGAATAGGCCCCACTTGATATTAAATGACTTTCTTAACAACTGAAAGGGGCAAGAAGATCTACGGGAGATCTACACACCGATCACATTTTTTGATAACAGATCTGCTGAAAAGGAATGATATTTCCCAGAGCGGAAGTAACAGAAGAGGAAGAAAACTTTCAAGAAACCCAAGAAGCTCCATGCCGTGTGATCCGTCGCCGTTTGAATCCGCGGCACTTGTTATCTCTTCCGGACAAAGATTTCGGTGCGTAATAAAACAACACGGAACGACTTGCCCCACTTGTCACATTCTAGATCCATCCGCTATCTACAGCTTTGACAGACAAAACGTAGTTTTATGATGTAAATCATCTCACTTTAATGTTAGATTTGAAACAAGATCTCGAAATATCTGACCAGCCTTAGATTCCATCAACAAGAACAGAAAGAAAATAAAAACGGCAAAACAATACGTGTGCAGAAAAAAATACGCGTATTTCTATGAAATTATATTACTTTTTTAGAAGTATATCAGAGACAGATCTGGTGTTCAAGTAAAGAGGTTTTATGCTTTATGATTGATACCAACATTTCACCACAAAGCTCCCAAATTTGTCGCCACTGTCAGAAAGGGCGAGAAGAGTAACTGTTAGGTTACTCCGACCTTGTCTTTGTTTTCCGCATAAAGCTGTATTTCCTTCGCCATTTCCATAGATCGATTCGTGGATGACAGAGCTTCGATTCTTGTTTTGGCGTTCCATTCCTTCTTCTTCTTGAACGGAGTTGGGAGTGTTCGTCCGCTGAGAGGGATCCGAGTGTTTTTCCCCCTTTGTTGGGATTTGGCTTGGAGGTTATTTTCCACATTGCTTCCATAAAAGGGTTCCAATTTTCCCGGAGTTTCTGCTCACATTCTTTGGAAGTGGGAAAATTTTCAGCTTGGTCTCGTCGATTCACATCCAGAGTTTCCTGCTGCATTTGGTGGAAGGCGCGTAAATTTCCATCCGGGCGTCCATAAAAGCGTATTCCGCTGGAGGTGAAAATTTTTCCATCCGGGCGAGACTCGCTGAACAGAGCCGAGAAATTACAGAGGAAATCCAGAGGAACTTCAGAGATTCGGACGATTCTGAAGTCCCCGAAGCTATTCTCAGGTAGAACAAGCATGGCGCCCGCGGGAAATGGGCCCGTATACCCGATTCTAGGTTTTCTGGTGTGCGCCATTTTCATCTACATGTCTTTTGGGGATTTATGGTTGGATTACAAGGTGGAACCGGAGTTAGGTTTCGTTAAGCGGAACGGGACTCAGTTCGTGGTGGATGATAAGGTTTTATATGTGAATGGATGGAATTCGTATTGGTTCATGGACCATGCTGTGAATGACCACAGCAGATACCGTGTGGGTGACATGCTCGAAGCCGGCGCCAAGATGGGTCTTACAGTGTGTAGAACATGGGCCTTCAACGATGGAGGCTACAATGCTCTGCAAATGTCACCCGGCCGATTCGACGAGCGCGTCTTCAAGGTACATCTCTCTCTGCATTTGTTTGTCATTTTCTTCTTCACTAGTTTTGGATCTGTTGTTTCTGCTTGTGATTAATTCCTTATTTAAGTTTGCTGGATTTGGAGGACTTTGCATCTGTTTTGCTCTCTGTGGTCTATGTGATTCTAGATAAAGACAAAAAAAAAAAAACCCACTTATCATTTTAGTCCTTTCCAAAACTAGTGTTACTTGTTTGGGCTGCTGTCTGAATTTTTTTTCAGTGCAGAAAACATTTAGCCTCAATCTCTGTGACAAAGTTTAAACTGATCTCTAAATTGATTTATTGTCCTGTTATTGTAACACAATCTATGAAATGTGGGCAGGCATTAGATCATGTAATTGCCGAAGCGAGAAAGCACGGTGTTAGGTTGCTTCTTAGCTTGGTCAATAACTTGCAAGCATATGGAGGCAAGACTCAATATGTCAACTGGGCATGGCAAGAAGGTCTTGGCCTGAGCTCATCTAACGATTCTTTCTTCTTCGACCCGACTATCCGTAGATACTTCAAGAATTATCTGACGGTACAGTTTTTACCTGGTTTCATTAACTTCTATCCTGGTCTGTTCTTGTTTTGCATATGAATTTAGCGCAGTGGATACATATCTGAAAAGTATCAGTATTAGAAGTGAAAGAGATGCCATGACATCACAATCTTTAACAGTTTCTTCGGTTGAGAAGCGACTATGTAAAATGCAGATAAACATTTTTTAATCGTAAGTTTATTGCTTCAGAATTGAGAGGGGACAATATATGAACTGTCTGCTTCGAAAGAGCCGAAACATTTTTCAATGTTAGTTTGCTGACTTCCAGCACCGAAGATAGCCAAAAAAATGTTTTCTTTTGAGGTGGTCTTCCATGTTTACAAGTAACAGTTGTAGGTGTAAAAATGATTTGGTTTCCGACGAGATGCAATTTGTCAATGCAATGATAATACATAGAGTTCCTTGTTTAGCCCATAAATTTGCGTATTTCTTTGGTTATATCAATGTTTGATTTCACTTTATTTCCGGTTCCAGACTCTGCTCACACGTAAAAACTCTGTTACTGGAATTGAGTATAGAGATGACCCCACCGTATTTGCTTGGGAGCTGATAAATGAACCTCGATGCATGTCTGATGCATCTGGAAACACCCTCCAAGTCAGTTCTCTCCACTAACTAATCCTTTGATCAGTTTCTTTGTTTTCTTGAACAATTCATTTGGTTAACTTTTTCTTGTCCAGTAACTCCTCAGTCGACAGGTTTCTTGAGCTAATATCAACCTTTTTTTTTTTTGTTTTCGGGTTGTGTTTTGTGGAATCACAGGACTGGATAGACGAAATGTCAGCATTCATAAAATCGATTGACAACAAACATCTTCTGACTGTAGGCCTGGAAGGTTTCTACGGTTCTAATAATCCAAAACGGCTGACTGTGAACCCGGAACGCTGGGCCTCTGAGCTTGGTTCAGATTTCATTCGCAACTCTGCTTCCAGAAATATCGATTTTGCATCGGTTCACATCTACCCTGATCACTGGTAAGTATCCACCCCACCAATTGGAAAAAGAATTAAAAATTGGTTGCTGTATCTTTAGGTGTGAAGGATGTCTTTCGTCAAAGATTGGAACTTTACCTCTCAGCCAGCCATATTGAGTATACCAGAGTTTTGATTTCTCAATGATTCACTGTATGTTATCCAACCTGAATTTAGCAGTTGCATTCTGGCTATATAGATACTCGGGTCACCGGAACTGAACTGTTAGCAATGGAAGGTTTAATGGCATATGTTTTTTTAGAGAGATTATTAGCTGGGAAAACTCTCTTTGTGAAACTCTATTCAATCCAAAACTTGCTGGCTAATAGTGTTAATCGGTCTTGTAGTCAATATTGAGCATCAAATCAATGTGGAACTAATTTCAAATTTTGAGTAACTTTCTTTATTCCGAGTTGTTTAGCTTCTACAGCTTTTACTTGATCTCTCTTGGGTTGAACTAAGGTTCAAAAAGCAAAAGAATTGACTCTGTCCCAATCGTGGAGTCAAATAGATGCAAATGTAGATACCCTCTTAAAGCAATCCTGTCTCTGAAAAATGTGAGCAGGTTTCACGATCAGGGTTTCGAAGACAAGCTCAAATTCGTAATGAAGTGGATGCTGTCTCACATTGAAGACGGGGACAAGGAACTGAAGAAGCCCGTCTTGTTCACGGAGTTTGGTCTGTCAAACCTAAACAAGGACTATGAGCCGTCACAAAGGGACCGGTTTTACAAGACCATCTTTGATGTGATCTACAAGTCAGCAAAGCGAAAGCGGTCAGGTGCTGGCACTTTGGTCTGGCAGTTGTTGGTAGAAGGCATGGAGGGTTTCAATGATGACTTTGGGATTGTGCCTTGGGAACGAGAATCCCTTTACAAGCTGATGATCCAACAGTCATGCCGGTTGGGTCGTGATCGGCAGGATAAGAGCTTGAAAGAATTGTGTTCTCATAGACAATGAGATGATGTGAGTTATTTGTTTGGCTGCGAGATCTCGATGTTGAAACCTATATTATATTCCATGTAGAAAGTGTGATGTTTTTACCTGTTCAGTTCAAGTGATGAGAGAAGGGGGTCGATCCGCTCCGAGTTAAACTACGGGTTGTCGAAGAACTCTACCGGCTTTATGCTTTTGGCGCGTACACGAACAAATTAAGTTTCTCCATTGTGCGTTTTACGTTTGGTGGAACGGGCACTCAGTCGCCTCCATGTCCGTAAGCAAGTATAATTTAGACTCTTGTTGATTATTTATACGAGATTAAAATGAAACGGAAGAGTATGAAAACAAAGGGGATTGGATCCGCACTAAAGGCCCAAAGCACAAGAGAGCCATTGGGCTTTAAAAGACCCAATAAAACAAGGGCCTTCTACTACACACACCCAAACCAGGGCTCTTATTCAATCGGTTCGGTCCCACAACTGCATTAATCTGTAAAGGCATCATAAACATATCAAGCATACGGTTGCATCACCATCCTCTCTGAGGTGACTGCACACTCAATCTGTCGAGCACTGCATTGAAATCGATGGGCTGCCCGCTCTCCTCCATCCTCTGAATCACAGCCATCACGTGGTCTCCTCTGAAACCCATGCTCACCAGCTTCTCTATCAACTCTCCATACGCTGAGCTTGCTCTCAAGAATTGTCGACCCCCTTGCTGAGGAGCGTACCCACCTGGAGGGAAGTGGGTCTGCTGCGGTGGTGGGTATTGCATCCTTCCCGCTTCACCACCTTCATACATGGCATACCCCGATGGTACATACCCTTCACCCGACTGGGGACTGTAGGACGTCTTCATCTGCTGAGGTGGCACTGCTGTTCTAGCCGCGGGTGGGTTGTACCCGTAAGCCTGCATTGTCTGCGGGGGAGGTCCTGAGTATGATGGTTGCATCGGCATGCTGCTAGGCTGTATTTCTATGGGTGGTCGGTTGCTTGCTGGTGCGGGTGAATATGTCGGGTAGGGTCCACTGGACTGTGGCCTCACCTGCTGCTGTGGAGGCTGCCAGATTTGCTGGTACTGAGAGAATGGCTGAGCCGAGCTGGATTGAGATGGTGCAGGCTGTGGAGACACAAACTGACCCTGTGCCGCCAGTGGTTGTGGCTGGGGAGCCGGAACCGGAACTGGAGCCGGAGCCAGAGCTGGAGCTGGAGCTGGAGCTGGAGATGGAGCTGGAGCTGGTGCGGGCAGGTTCGACAGGTGTGTGGCAGGAGGCGTGTAATACTGCTGCTGTGGTTGCATCTGTGCCTGCGGCTGTGGCTGCAGCTGTGGCTGTGGCTGTGGGGCTACTTGATGAGGCAAAGCAAGTGCAAGCTGCTGGTTATGAGTATCTGATTTTCTCTCGCATGGTTTAGAGTCTGCCACAGGAGCCTGCGTCCTCTCCTCACCAGATTGCGAGTGAGATGATGAAGGCGACTCTTTATGTCCATGTTGAAGCTTCGCTAGCTCTTTCTGAGTCTCAGCTAGCTCTTGTTTGTCTCTTAGAATCTGGACTGATCTATGCACCTACATCAGATAATTTACCTTCTTAGCGGTTATTGTTCATCTGGTTCTTTCAATCTAAACAAACAACAGTGGGGCTAAAACATTGAACAATTCACCTCTTGAAGATGTTTATCAAGTGATCTAAGCTTAACGTCCGCCTCCTGGTTTTCACGGGTCAAATCTGATCTCATTTCTCCAATGGTCTTATCAAGATTGTAGCAGTACAGTTCCAGCTGTGACAAGCGAGAGCTGATTCCCTCAAGAAAACGCATCATGTTATCTGCATATTTCTTCATCGTTCTTTCGACAGTGGCAGTGATGTCTTGACTCAGAGATTCCTCTGGGGGACTGTAAGAGCTTGAAGGGAACACAGAAGATCTGGCCATTCGGGTTTTGTTAAACTCCTGCAGACATTAAGCATGCAACACTTTCAAAAAAAATCAAATCAAATCAAATGGAAGCAAGAGACAGATTGACCGAAAGAGTCAATGAGTATTGATGTAATTCTCCAAATGCAAAAGGCTAGGTTAAGACAAGATTGATACACCCCCAACAGGGCATCGACATTTTTTTTGGACAAAACGTAGAATGGGCAACAACCTCTATTCTATCGTCAGTCAAAGTTCAGCCGGCAGCAAGATTTATTAACGAGCTGAAAAACATATGATCCTATTTCTAAAGACAAAACGGAAAACTGGTGATTTCTTCATGCCTACATGCAATTTATGGTCTGCAATGTCTGATGACTGTTAATTGAAGCAGAAGCAGGCCGGATGATTACACATTTCTAGCTGAATAAGCTCAACAGCTCAGGTAAAAAAAAATCGAAGTTCACTCCGGCTGATTGCTTTTGCAGCCACCGAGACATAACAAACAAGCAGATGATCATCCAAACAATCGGAACACCCTAAATCGCCAAAACTCCAGCCGAAATATGAAATCAGAAATTCTGCAAGTTTGTAAAATCAGCCGGAACCCTAGATCCCCAAATCGGCATACATCAACGATCGTGCAATTGAAAGATGACGGGTTGCTTACCTTATTGGGATTGGTCGCCCCGATCGCAGGATCCGAGTGAGGACCGTTAGAGGAGTCCTGGTTGCCGTAGTCTTCGTAGGAGCAGAGGATATCATCGGAACCAAAATCGAACCCTTTAGATCCAGAGTTGACCCGACCCGACGACCCAGACGCCATTGATCTGATGACTAAATCGATTGGAGAAGAGATTTAACGAAAGCAGCAAAATAAATCCGGACCTGTAGACTTGAAAGGGAAGCAAAGCTTCTTCTTCGCGAGAATCCTTGGAAATAAAATATGCGTTTGGTTCAGATAAGGATGGAGCGTGGAAGGGCGGAAGCAAACAAAACAACCAAACCGACTTTCGTAAACTTTGTTTATTCCAATTCGCACCAAAACCATTTGGATAATCATAAAATTTTGTCCCAACTGTTTGAAGGATGCATTTCACAACCCTAGTGAAACGACGTAGCTCCGGTGGCCCGTGGGGTTTCGTTGTTTGAGCATTTACGACGATGCTTCCTCTTCCAAGGCGCTCATGGGCTCTTTCGTTGGGCCTCATCTGGGGGTTTTGGGCCTCTTTCTTTTGTTGGGCCAACGCCTTTTTCAGAGATCCACAACGGGCACGTATTATATTAAATCTGGAAGGAGAAAAGAGAGAGTCAAGGCGTAGTGCGATGGATGGTTCTCTCTCTTTCAAACAAGACCTTTAACATATTATCTTTGCATAAGATAAAAAGTACACCTGCTTTTGTTGTCTTGGGTCCATATGGCTTCATGTAAACTTCATAATAAATGCACCCATAATATTAATTTTTATTTCATCTCGTCAAGTGGACAGGGAGGGGTCAGAGCCCAGAGGACCATGTCCCGATAAAGTGGATACATCTAAGCCGAACACGTGGCAAAAGATGATGGATTGCGATTGGCCACTTGGGAGATCAAATATATCTGTTTTTTTTTTCTTTTTCAAAGTACAAAAGTCCGCTTCGGGGGTGGGTCAGTGGGTGCGTCTCACCTCTACCTTACATCTTTGTTTTGGGTCATTTTCCCACATTACCCTTACCTTTGCCATTTCCCAATACAACCCCAAATATAAACTAAGTATTTTCTAGAACTTCAAAGCAACTAATATAAAAATCTAAAACTTAGATGGTTCAACATCTTTATCTTTTAATTAAAGATCACAGGTTCGAACCCTGCTTTAAGAATGGAATTATCTTTCAGTCCTAATATTTTATTATTTAGTGCGTTGATCCAGAAATAAGTGAGGATTAATCTAAATATGCAAGATTTCAAAATGTTGTTTCATAGCCGAATGTCATTCAAAATCATCTCGTGGTGTGAAAAAAAAAGCAACTAATATAAAAGTGTTTATTTTGACCAATCACGACGGACTCTAATGATATAAAAATGGTAGGGGCGTGATAATATAAAGTCGATGAGAGGAGGGCTAAATGGGAATAATGCAAATAAAATAGTCAAACGTATAATAATCTTTGGTTAATTATGATTCCCTCCCCTCCCCGTTGCATTGCATACATATATATATATATATATATATGAGCAGAGCCATCAAATAAATTAATTATACACCAATCATAAACCATGAAGAAATCTGGGATCCTCGCAGCTTCCGCCTCCGCCTCCGCCTCCGTCTCCGTCTCCGTCTCTTTTTCTTCGCCGGAACTCGCCGACGAGCCCAAATCCCACCTTTCTCATGAGGTCAATTCTTGATTCCCTTTCTGGGTTTTTTTTTATAATTGTTTTCTCGGCATCTTTATGTAGTTCAATTCCCGGGAAAACGCCTCTGAGCAACAAAAGTTCGTAAATTTGCTGAATTTATCGAATCCCTGCGTTTCTGTCGCAGCAAAGGCATGGCCTTTTTTTAAACGGAGGATGGTTGTGGAATTTTGCAGGATTTGAAGCAAGATCAGAGGAAGATGGGGTCGGAGGAGAAGTTTGCTCCGAGGTTTGATGGGTTAAGGTTCATCGAGTCGCTCGTCACTGCTCATAGATGATCATCGATTGATCGATCCTTTTTCCGATTCTGTATCTGACTCTGATTGTCCCTTTTCGTTGAGAAGCATGAAAATTACCCTCTTTAACAATTATGGGTTTCGTGTAAGAATTGGGCTCTGCTTTCCCCATGAATATGTTATGTCTTGTCCTTTTTTCGACCGTTGATGGCGGCTTCAAACCTCTATGTTTGTCCAGAAATATTCTGCATTCTACTCTGTCAAAATAGGAATATTGATCGATGGATAAACCAGAGGGGCTGTTCTCACATCAGTGAGGAATAGCGACAGATGCAGCAATGGACATAGGCATAGTTGAAGCTATGTGCCATGCCACCACAATGCAATTTTCAGAACGGTTTTAACAGGTGAAATCGTGTACATTTTGCACCCTTGGATATGTCATACAATAGACCGGCAGAAACGTTCCTACTAGTGGCGAGCAAACAAGATGAAATGAAGACATCAGAAGAAGAAGAAGAAGAGGAGGAGAAAAGAGAGGGAGAGAAGAGTGGAGGAGGAAAGGGGAATGGAGGAAGAAGAAGAGGAAGAGGTGGTGACATTGGAGCAGTCAAGACCGTCTTTGCCCTCTTTGCACATGTTGGCAAATATCCCCGGAGGGTAACGTCCGTACAGGTTGATGTAACTGAACATGGTGGTGGCGCAATCCGTCTTGTCGTCATTTATGGCTTCGGCCAATGGGCATGCGAACTCCTTGAACGCCTCGCAGCACATCCCCGCCTGGTAGTTTGGCCCTTTGCATCTGCTCGTTATCACCGTGTAGTTCTTGTTCGCAAAATCTTCTTTGCACGCTTTTCACCAATGCACAATACCATCATTTGCTTCACTAATTATATAGACACGGGGGGATTTCGAACCATGATCTTATCCATGTTTCAAAGAGGATAATATATATGATCCTATATTCTTGATTATCAGTATCAAACCATCGACATTAGATTCGGGAAAGAAATCGTGTTCTTACGCATCTTTGCCTGCAGAAGAGCTCGGCTCGTGGCTGCGTGTGTTTCCAATGCATCATCTGCGAGATTCTCAATGAATTAGAGGTACATTAAAAACAATTCGTAAAATAAAACACTTTTTTTTTCTTACTGGTGAAAAAAGAAAAAGGGAATTACGGGAGAGGGGAAGAGACAAGGCGAATCCAGACAGGATGAGAATCTGAAGGAAAGAAACCAAACAACGAGGAGAGGTCTCCATCTTGTGTTTCCTTCTTCTTCTTTCCCTTTGGTCACAATGAGCAGATTCGTGATTATTTTGTTTGTTTACTTTCTGTCTGTCTGTTTTTAGCGTTTGGAGGAGAGAAAAATGCTGCGGAAAAACATGAGGAGAGATACCTTTCTTTTTTAATAAATTATAGCTTTTTTTTCTTGTGTGTTTTCTTTTCATGACTCCAAGATAATATTGAATGAATAAATTTACCTCACCGATTTTGCTTTTTGCTTCTTTTTTTTTTATAACCAAGATGGTTCTCCGGACCCTTCGATCCGACTACATCCATCCTAGATCCAGGACCAGCCTTTGTATATGGATCATTTTAGTCTAGAAATTATATCCATTTGCACCAGTGGAATCGAACCCATGACCACCTCGTCGTTTTTAATTTCCGGAAAGATTCCATCTTTTTTTTTCTGTTTGATTCTTTATGTGCACCTTTCAACAATACAAGTTTGCATAAGGACACAGTTTGTCTCAGTAGCTGACCCTGTCGGGTTCCTTAGATTCTGGTACTGCATGCAGACCACGGTTTAGTGGTTCAACACAACAATTAAACAATGTAAACTTAGTTACATTTATGGTATACTAATAAAGTTGTCATTGATATATTACCACCACACAAAAAAAAACAAATTCAATATTGTCAAACAACGAATAACTTTTGGATCGATCAAAGCCCGTATGGATTACATTTACGGCAGAGTGAAAGAGGAGCAGTCCAAGTACCTCGCGTGCAGAAGCATTGTAATATTGAAAGAGGAGAGGGCATTGAACTAAAACTTTTTTTAATAAATGAATTTGTAATATTGAAATAACATCGCAGGTATCTCGTCATGGGCCTCTTAACCTTGACATTTGAAAAAAAACTGTTGACCCATCTCAGTGATAAATGGTTTGGTTAGGGCCGGCTCGTGGGCTTTAACATCCTACTTGGAGGGCTCGACCATTATAAATGACCTTCTTGACTCGATGCGTTGAACATAAAAAAAAATTAATGCGCATTTAACAAAATTGCAGGCGAATGATGTCACATAGTTTACATGCAACTATTTTCTGCACACATTTAAGAAAACTCGTCCACTAAAACAAGCACTACTCGTACATTAACTCCGGTTTGGATGACGGCTCACCCACAAGTTTCCACCACATGTGTCCGATTTTAAAATTGATTTTTCATGAATATCATCGATATGCATGAACCAAGTCGATCCTTTAGTTGTCCAATTTGACAAATCCCTTGACTTGGTCGAAAAAGCAAAGGCTAACCAATAATTAACCTCTCTCTCTCTCTCCGGTCACTGTCGGTTACTAAAAATTACGGGTGTCAAGCGAATCAGTTCGGATCATTTTGGCCTCAACTCATTTGCCTCGGATCGTTTTGGACTCAACTCGTTAGGCTCGTTTTCTAACGAGCCAGAAAAATTTCGGTTCTGATCGCTCGTCAGTTTTCCGATCTAAATGAACCGACTCATTGAGCCATAGATATATAATATTTTTTATTTATATTTATTTTAAATATAATTATAAATTTAAATAAATACAGAAAAATTTAATAAAACACCAATATCATTTAAATATTTTCAATTATCACCATCATAATAATTAGTATATTTATAATATCATTTAGTATATTTATAATATCATATAAATGATATGAAAAAAATTAATATAAAATTATATTAAAGTTTTTTTATATAAATTTAATTTATTTTAAAAAAAATACCAACTCGTTGAGCAGTTCAACAGCCTTCGTTAGACTCGTTTTTTAATGAGCTGAAAAAATTACGGCTCAAATCGCTCGTTTTCTGGCGAGCCACGAGCCAACTCGCGAGCCGGGCTCGTATTGACACCCTGCCAAAAATTAAGAGCCTCATGCATTCGTTGTATACTAAATTGTCCGAACTGGTTAGTTTTTGGAGGATTCATTATTGTACGTCTGCGATGGTTCACAGCCAACGAAACAGTTGGAAGGCAGATTGCAAAAAGACCGGTTTATAAAATTTTAAACATATACAAAAGATTTAGTAAGATCAACAATATCCGAATCTTGAAAGATCGGTTTACAGACAGATCATAAAGGGACAGAGGATTATATTCTTCCTCCCTCCAGGAAAAAAAAATGAAAAAGAAAATAAAAGAAAGCACAGCAAACAAAGGGGCGAAGAAAAGTCGTAGGCGAGACCGCGTTGGCATGGGGCGACTCAGCGGATGGTTTAACAGGAGTAGTTCACGTGTCATTACCCCAAAGTCAAAACCTTTTCACTCCCCTTTATTCTCTCTGGATTGCTCCTCTCTCGTCGAGATCAATCAATCGCACGAACCCAGGGGCTGATCGATCAGGATGAATGGCAGAGAAATTCTTCACAAAATGAAGGTACTATACTGCGAGCTTCCGTTGATTTCGTCTTTCCTGTGCTTGATCTTGCTCAAATTTACTGGGTGTTTTTTTTTTTAATTTCCGATACCCTTTTGTCGTCTGGCCGCGGTTTGATCGTTTTAGCTGTTTCCCTTATCCCTCTGAAGGAACGAAGATCCGTTCCTCGTCTGGCTGGAGCCGAAGTTTGCTCCTTTTTGCCGTCAGCGATTTCATCGACGGAGTTTTTTAAATGAGAAATTCATCGATACGATTAGTTGCAAAACTTGAAAACAAAATGCTCGTCTTAGTGAACTGTGATTCTGAGCACTGATCGTTCATGGGTATGTGGTGATAAATTAACAGATTCGACACCTACGTAGTCTTATAGACAGAATTCGGACAACCTGCGTCTAGATCTTATTATTCGTGTCTGCGTTTTCTACTTAGGGTTTTGTAGTAATATGCTGGTCTAGGTGTAAAAAAAGAATAGAAGTTGAAGTGTACTAGTGTTTTGTGTCCAATTATTTTGAAGAGTCTTGTGTAAACAAAATCCTTGAATCTCCCTATCGTGTTATCGTTATAACACAATATACAGGTGAAGGCGGGGTTTTGCGGATCAGCCCCCGACATGGGCAGAGGCAAGAGCAAGGTGTCGAAGAACATAGTACATGGGTTTCATTGTGTAAAAGGGAAATCCAGCCATCCAATGGAGGACTATGTGGTAGCCGAGTTCAAGAAAGTCCATGGGCATGAATTGGGCTTATTCGCAATCTTTGACGGTCACTTGGGACACGACGTCGCCAAGTACTTGCAGACCCATCTCTTTGACAACATCCTCAAAGAGGTTAGCTTCTGCCAAGAGCTGTGTTATGGGCTTAGCATTCTTTGATTTGTGAATCGTGCAATGTGGTGACCTCTCAGAAGGAGTTTTGGACTGACACGGAGAAAGCCATAAGGAACGCATACAGATCCACCGATGCTGAGATATTACAGCAGTCGTTTCAGCTCGGAAAAGGCGGATCAACGGCTGTGACGGGTATTCTGATTGACGGGCAAAAGCTAGTGGTAGCTAACGTTGGGGACTCGAGAGCCGTGATTTCAAAGAGTGGTGGAGCGAAGCAGCTTTCGATAGACCATGAACCAAGCCGGGAGAAAAGGGATATAGAGAGCCGAGGTGGCTTTGTATCAAACATTCCAGGTGGGGTTATTGTCTCTTGCTGCTCGTCTCGTGGGAATGACGATCATAATTTTAAAAGTTGTTATTTAATTGCAGGGGATGTTCCACGTGTGGATGGGCAGCTGGCGGTGGCGAGGGCATTTGGGGACAAGAGCTTGAAGATACATCTGAGCTCGGAGCCAGACATTGAGCACGAAACCATTGACGATGAGACGGAGTTCATCATTTTCGCAAGCGACGGCATATGGAAGGTTGGTGTAATGATATGTACTGTCATTCGTTATGATTAGCATAAGAGTTGATGAACGGAACAACAAGCAGGTAATGTCGAACGAGGAAGCGGTGGAAGCCATAAGGAGCATAAAAGATCCGCAGGCGGCAGCCAAACACTTGATAGAGACAGCCATCTCTAAGAAGAGCAAAGACGACATCTCCTGCATCGTTGTAAAGTTTCAGTGACCCAATCTCTCTCTCTCTCTCTCTCTGTCTAAAGAATATTTTCCCGAAAGCTTCTGTCCATATGTATAAATATAATGACACGTGTTTACTGAGAGACATACAAAAGGAGAGACATAAATGCCCCCAGGTTGTGGTGAGATGTGTATATGATGTGATAACCAGTTTGCTCTTTGAATACATCTTATGTATCTATTTCTTCCCAAACCAAACTACCAGAGGGGCCGTCTCAAAAGGTCCAAAGTGATAAATCTCTCTCAATTTGCCCACTCCTCTATCAGACCAAACTCTTTCCTTTCATAATTTACACCGTTGGAAGCCCAAGCCCAATAAACATCATTTTACCGTTAAAATGGACGCACCCATTTGCCGCCGTCAACATTCAAATAGACAAGTCCCTTACTTTTTCTTCTTTTGTCTTCACCTTTTCTCCAACGGCTCTCTGATCCACAGTCGAACGAAGAAAGTTGTCCAGTTTTCCAGATATCTGAGCAAAACCATCGAAACACCCATTTCACAAAACCATCATAGGAGGATTCTCTCCAATTTTCCTTCTTTGACTTCAGATTTCCTCCCCCCATCCCAACAGAGCTCCATATCCGTCACCCGTTCTCTTAATAAATGGAGTCTACGCCTCCTTCCCATCGTTCGAACCCTAAATCAGCTTCGCGTCTTGCTCGAATTTCCGAATCGAACCAACAACCGCCAAATCCCTCTCTTGATCTAGCTCTACCGTCTCCGAAGAACAACGACACTCCCTACCCATCACCCGCCTCCCTCAGATCCTCTTATTCTCCCGTTCCAGTTCGCGAACTCCTCCTATTATCTCCTTCTCCTCTCCGCAAATCGAGAACCCGTTTGGCTGATAAGCTTGAAATGGCCATAGACGAAGCTCCGGAGCCCGCCGGGGCCGTGCGCAAGCGGTGCAAGACGAAGGGAGGGCAAAAGGGTCTTTTGGCTTGTGCTTCCCCGAGGAACGCCCGCAGATCGAGGAGGCGAACTGAGGCGGTGGAGATGAAGGAAGATAAGGAACCGAACGTCGTCATCGATGAAACCCTAAAGCCAAGGAGACGAAAGACGAGCGTTCGGTCTAAGAAGGAGAAACAAAGTTCAGCACCTTTGTTACCTTCTCCTTGTTCATCTTCAATCCCAGGTATGCACTCTAGTTAATATCTCGTTTTGTTTCTGCGCTTTGTGTCTGCGATGATTTGGTTGTCTGTTGATTTCGCCTTGTTTGTTCATGTCTCTGTACTATTTTTGTGGATAGACGAAGATGTTTGCCAAGGCGATTTGGATAGAATTGGGGCGATTGTCAGTGATTTGGTCATGTGGAGAGACGCTGCCAAATCGACCCTCTGGTTTGGTTTCGGATGTTTGTGTTTCTTATCTTCTTGCTTTACCAAGGGAGTCAGCTTTAGGTTCGTTGTTCCTCCTTTCCCTGATTCAGATAGCCAGTTGTCACATTTCTGAGACAAGAAGCACCTAAAAAATTGGAAATTTTGATTTTTGAAGTGTTTTCTCAGTGGTTTCCCACCTCGGCCTTCTGCTTCTTGGTGCATCATTCTTGTCAAACACTCTCCGTCAAAGGTACGTATATGCATAACCCGGCTTGTTTTCTGGTAATGTTCTTGGGTGTATGATGAATCAAGAGTCTGATCCGTTAGTTTGTTTTCAGGAACAAGGAAGAGACGAGGCGAGAATTTCATGTGAGGGAAGAGGACATTTTGCGCATAGCCAGGCGTGTGCTTCCGGCAACCAACTTTGCAATTTCAAAGACGAGAGAGCTCTTCTCAGGAGAGCCATCCATGACACTCAAAGTAAAGCCATCCATGACATTTTCAATTCTGCATCTAGGCAACAAAGTTTTTAACTTTGAATCCGGAATCTGGATATCCCTTGGTTAATTTTGATCACATTTTCACAGCCCTTGGTTGATTAATAAGGAGAATAGGGAGAGGAATACGTCTAAATTTTGGCTCTGTTACTTACAGGTGACACCATTTCTGCTAATTGGAGCTGAGTATGGTCACTTGATAACATTGTGGAGGCTATGCGCTATTGGTATGATTTTGTAACACTTTTGACTGAACGGTGTTCTTCTTCATTAACACAGACAAGACCCTTTGTTTCTTTCGTAGCTCTCTCTGGATTGATACATAGGTGTGTGTGTGTGTGTTCCTGAAACAGGGTTTTTCCTCAGCTTCACCGTCCCAAAGCTCTATTCGTGCTACAGTGCTCACATTAACCAAAAAGGTGCGGAAAACAAGTTTTTTTTTTTTATGAAACGTGAAGTATATTAATTGTAAAAGTTAGAAAAATTTACAATTCGGATTTTAATCGGCAAAACCCAAAAGAACCTGGGATCCATGGTAAGTGGTAATACAAAAACCCATAACTGGGACATGAGCATAGTCTAATAAAGATTAAGTAATAGCAGCTACACTTCGGTGGTATATGTCAAGATGGTACCAATCCTCCAACAATGACGAAGTTGAGTCAGGCCTCCGAAAACCCAACGCTAAGAGCGCTGTTCCTTTTCAAGCGTCGTTCCTTTTTCCAATATCTTTGTGTTGTGATTCTTCTGCTGATGTTGAAATTGTGCAGTGGAAAGAATGAAAAGGAGGATAGTCGAAGCGTTGAGAGGTTGTTCACACAAGAAGATGGTGGCCTTCTCTGCCATTACAGCTTTCTGGAAACTGACTAGTGTCAGAACTCGTATTTTCGCAGGTATATAATTTGGATCGCTTCATGTTTGATAAAGACATTGAAGCCAAATGTTTGATTTTTTTCTTTTCTTTTTGCAGTGTTTATAGCGGTGGTAATACTGCGGTGCATGAAGCAAAATGTAGAGGTCAATCCTGTTGCAGAAGAAGTAGATGCCCAACAAGAAGAACCACAGAAAGAACTGTCATTGGTTGTAGTTTCAGTGCCTAAAGGATCAAAGAAGCTACAGTGATGTTTTTCTTTTTTGTAAACACAACTCCTGGCAATCCAATCAGAAATGGCATGCTCAGTAGACAATCGTTTCCCAATCGCCGTCCAGCGAGATTATAAACCCTAACCCCTCCTACCTCCGTCTCCCCTTTGATCCGTCGATCTTTTTCCGAATTCTTAGAGAGGCTTGCGTAAGTTTTGGTGCCAGTGGGGACGACGGAAGCGTAACCCTGTGTTCGTGAAAGTGGAGCAGCTCATACGTTGACCGTTGAGGTCGTTTTCTTTTGTGATGGCCCTTTTGATACCTGTGTGGGTGTTGTGTTCCCACATCACTTGCCAACTGATATGAAAAAGATGTGAACTTTTGTTTTGTTCTATTATCTTAACCCATTTCATGATATAACAAATGCATAATGCATATTATGGTTTTTTTTTATTAAACGCAACAAATGGCTTCTGAACAAAGAAGATGTTCTGAATTTTACATCTCTGTCATTGTTTCTCATCCAAAATCTCTGAAACCTTGTCCATGATTCGCCTTCATAAGTCGTCATTGCAAGCTGATTCAACAGACGAGAGACATCAGTTTGCCAAGTTTCGGAAATACGAATGGTCTTGTGGGCTTTGATTTTTTTTTTTTTAAAAAAAACATCAATCTAAGAAACTCGAACGTGAGTTTTTCTACATAATTTCCCATAAGTAACACAGCCTTATGAATGAAGTTTTTTTGTACATAAACTGTGGCTTCAGTGATCCCCTTGACAAATTCATCACACATCATCATTGCAAGCTGAAGCAGTATAAGATCAATCAGTTATGATTCCTTCACGAGATCTCTGCAAATGGTCTCAAATCAATAACCCGCCACAAGAATAGGACAAAACTGATAACTGTTGATGTATGAACCAAGAAACTAATGAAACTAATCTTCATTGTTGACTTCCAATATGCAAGAATCAGCACAGATCATTCAATAAAACAGCAAATGTTTATCTAATCCTACTTAGTTCATAACACGAATTTGTAAGACATCCCACATCTTGGCTTCTCCGTCTTCATCTAGTCTTCTTTCTACCTACAACATTAAACACTAGACCTTTTGAGGTATCTCTTTCCATGGACTACGTTGAAAACACACACAAAAAAAAGTAGATTTGCTTCTTGCTGTTGATAGAGATGCTCTAGATGCAAACCTATTTCCAAGACACCTACATACCCACATCTGATAAAGCTCTCTAAACTGCATTCCTAATTTTTGGCCGACCCCCAACCACGACAGGGAAGAACATTGTGGAGCGATCAGAACATCCAATTCAAGAAACGCAAGCAAATCATTCAGTAAACCAAAAGCCAGACTACATTTCTGAGTAAGGGCTTTAGCAGATTAATAAGACAACTCCAAACCAACAAACAAAGCCATAACATCACCCACTATTAAGTAAAACAGACGAATGAAATCACAAGGGATTGACCAGTATTAGCAGGTGATAGTTCTGGTAACATGGCATAGATCAAAACAGTACAGAGAACCAAAGCGAATCCTCGCATAAAAGAAAACCAACTCAGGTACATGCATTTACAGAATGAATAAGGATGTGAAAGTACCGTCTGAGAGCCATCCGTAGCTACAGCCAGAGATTGAAAGCATTGAAGTCATCAGTGCTGAGGCTGTGGCAGTGTGGTATGGTAACATGGACTCCGCACAGAAGCTCAGTTGGACTGGAGATCTACATCATAGAACAAATCAAAGTTAAGCTATTTTCAGAACATTTAGTGAACCCATAAACAGTTGTGCTGTGAATTTCACTAGATAAAGTAAAATACAGAAATCTCGAACTGGGACTGGAAAAAGTTTTCATTTTTTCTCTCCTAATGTATGACAGAATATATGCTTGCTTAGGTTTCGAGAGTTCAAGCAATGCATCTCTCAGGACATTTGATATTCATATCAGTGTTTTTCGAAACGCAATCCGAATCGCATAAATCCGATCAGAAGTATGGGAAATGGGTACGAGATTGAAGCTCGTAGGACTGACCGAAGAGAGGGGATAAGAGAGCTTCTTCTGGAGGTGGAGCGAAACATAGAAGGAGCCGATTTAGCTTGAGAGGAAAATCGACCGGCGGTTGCGGTGGTGCGAGAGGACGTTGCTCGGAAGATCGATCTGGCGACGGAGGCGGTGGCCATCGGTACTAAGCTTACGAGGTTTACAGAAAAACCCTATGCCGCAAAGGCTCTTTGATTATTCTGCGTGGGAATACAAACTTGCAAGGAAGAGGGATGTGTGGGCTTATGAGCTTAGTCATGTCATGTCTCTATTCCCCCAAAAAAAGCCTATGGGCCTCAACCCATTTCCAGTGTAATTTTGTTTTTGGAAAATATTTAAAAAAAATATCACTTTGACATAATTATCATATTAATAAATATGAATTCAAACAAAAAATACTGAATCTTATCCATGATAAACAGCGTTAGAAAAATTAACAAATGATCTGACGTTACATTGATATATGGTGGATGACTTGACCAAAAATCGATACGTCATATCATCCGTTAATATGATAACTATTTCAAAATTCAGTAATTTTTTTAGGATTTTCTTTTATTATTTCATCCAAAATATGATAGAATTCGGTTCTTCTTTTTTTTAAAAAAAAATTTACAGTATTTCCCTTTTTTTTTTGCTGTGTGTCGTCGTTGACCGGAAGAAAAGGCGGACACGGCACACAGTCAAATGAAGAAGGGGAGAGGGCAGTTTCGTCATTCCAGTAAAGTGTGGAGGGCGGCTGGGGTAGCGGTTACAACTTGTTTATGATAATCATCATCATCAGGAATCATTCATAATCCTTTTGTTTTATATTTTATTCTCCATTTACAAGAAAAACCTCTCCTTTTTCTTTGTGGGTTTGAAAGACGTCGGGAATCCAAGGGGGGGAAGAGGAGAGAGAGAGAGAGAGAATGGGGGAATGCAGGCCACTGGGTTTCTTGCTGGGGCTACCCTTCGCCCTGATCGCTCTCGCCCTGTCTCTCGTCGGTGCTGTCATCTGGATCTTGGGGTCTGTACTCTCTCTCTCTCTATATACATATATATATCCGGATCTGTGCGTGCCTCTTGTTGTTGTTTCTCTTCCGTCAGATTCGTAAATTGGGGAGTCAATGTGCGCAGGAGCATAGTGAGTTGCGTGTGCCCATGCTGCATCTGCTGCGCTTCGCTGGCGAATTTCGCCATGGATCTGATCAAGCTCCCTGTTAAAGTCATCCGTTGGTTCATCCATTCCATTCCTTGTTAGTCCTCAACTGTTGTTTTCATAAACCATCTTGCTTCATTGATTCGTATTCCAAGCATTCCGTTCGCTTCTGAGTTCCGACCAAACCAAAGAGAGAGATCTAGCAATGTGTACGCGTGTTGGGAGAGAGAGAGAGAGAGAGATGGGCCTACTCTTTCGGCCCAACTAGCACAGTTGGATTTGCATATAATGGGCCCATCATTCCCTAAAAGGGCTGTGATTGAAAAATTAACGTGGTGTCCGAACCTGATATTTTCGCTATGATTTTTGTTTAATTTTCGAAGCTAATTATTTTCTAAAGTTTGAGATGTAAAGCAGAATACGAATCATATTATATCTCTGTTTCTATACATGGTATTTACCTTAATCTCTCATTTTTGTTTATTTTTTTGAAATAACAAAATATAATTTTTGTGTTTAAAATTAATCTTACAAAAGGTAAACAAACATTAATTTTAAATTAGATCGAGCAGCACCTAATCGAGATCAAGGACCACACCCTTTTTTCACAATTTACCTGTTGGTTAGCTGTCCGTACAAATTCACGGAACAAACCCTACATGGTAACATGGCGACCCAAATTTCACAATATTTGATACAATATTGTTATTTCGCGAGCCGTGATGAGAACACGCGTCACAGCCCCGTAACTCAAGGCATGGAGAAGCAGATAAAACAGCAATTTCTGGAACCTTCGACGGAATTCTCCAGACGCTGAGAAGAAACATTGCGTCGGTTTTTTAAGACAAGCTATGAAGCGCAGAGGAAGAAGACAAGTCGAAGCTTTATCTGAATCTCTGAGAGCAGAGACAGAAAATTAGGCGAAAGTGAAGAAGCGGAAGAGAGAATCGGAGGGTGGGATGGGAGTGGATTACTACAAGCTCCTTCAGGTCGATCGCAACGCCAAGGATGATGATCTCAAGAAAGCTTACAGAAAACTCGCCATGAAATGGCATCCTGACAAGAACCCCAACAACAAAAATGAGGCTGAAGCCAAGTTCAAGCAGATCTCCGAAGCTTACGAGGTACTTATGTGGTTCACCATCATCTTCTGCTACATGAATTTCTGCCAAAAAAAATAAAAAAAAAAATCTCGCGTATTGATTGAATTCGGTCGCAAGTTGTTTTATTTTTCTAATTTATGATCTCCGCGTGATTGCCCCGTTCTCTGGTCTGGTTGTTGCCCGGAATATGTTGTCCTTGTATCGGCGGAGATAAAGCAGACAGTTTTTTTTCCTGTGCAACCATTTCTTGTGTCCGAGTTTTATCTGGATTATGCTTGAGGGTTTCTTCCCCTTGTGTTACTAAGTAATTCAAGCATAGTCCGGGCGAAAGATGATGGCTTCGTTGTGATAATAACTTGGTCATCTATTCTATTTGTTTTTGGGATCTTCGTTTTATCGTTGATATCATGTCTTTTAGTGATTGCGGTGGCTCTTCTTTAGCTATCAATTCTTACTCTTGCTACTTTTGTTTGCTCTCTGCCCTCTGAATGTGTCCCAAGTTGTGATTTTGATCGATCCAAGTGTTGGACTGAATTCAAAAGACATCGTAGTCGCTGAAGTCCTTGTTTTTGGTTGCTTACATCGTGCAGCTGTAATCTCATTTGCGGTTTAGCTTGGGAGAAAGAATGTTTGAAGGCTGATCACCTTACAGGCTTTTCTTGCCATTTGAACGCTAAGGTTTTATCGTGTCTAACTGCGTTCTTGTGTTGTCGTCAAAATGCATTCAGGTTCTCAGCGATCCACAGAAGAGAGCGATATACGATCAATACGGGGAGGAAGGATTGAAGGGTAATGTACCGCCTCCTGAAGCAGGGGGGCCTGGTGGTGGAGCCACATACTTCTCAACAGGGGATGGTCCCACATCCTTCAGGTTCAACCCGAGAAGCGCAGACGACATATTTGCCGAGTTCTTTGGGTTCTCGAGCCCATTTGGTGGGGGCAGAGGATCAAGATTCTCCAGCAGCATGTTTGGGGATGATATGTTTGCCTCATTCGGAGAGGGAGGTATGCATCATGGTGGTGGTGGAGCAAGGAAAGCTGCTTCAATAGAGAATAAATTGCCCTGTAGCCTCGAAGAGCTCTACAAGGGAACCACCAAGAAGATGAAAATCTCCAGAGAGATCGCTGATGTTAGCGGGTAAGTGTGCTGGCTGATACTGCTTTTCGTGTTTAGGGAAACATTTGATCGAGATGGGTTTTTGCCGGAACCTTAAAAGATGTTCCCTTTATGCAGTAAAACGATGAAGGTGGAAGAAATTCTGACGATAGATGTGAAACCTGGGTGGAAGAAAGGCACAAAGATTACTTTCCCGGAGAAAGGGAACGAGCAGCCCGGCGTGATCCCGTCTGACCTCGTCTTCATCATCGATGAGAAGCCTCATCCTGTATTCACCCGGGAAGGAAATGACTTGATCGCCACGCAAAAGGTCTCCCTGGCGGAGGCCCTGACAGGCTGCACGGTCAACCTGACGATGCTAGATGGTCGGAGACTGAGCATACCGATAAACAACGTGATCCACCCGGAGTATGAGGAGGTGGTGGCGAGGGAAGGAATCCTTACTACACCGACGACGTTTACGATCAGGAGAGCTGCGTTTGATTCTCTCTTCTAAACGCCATTGGTTCTGCGTTTGAGAGTGTCATGAAAGCTTGTACGGGCCGGGTCGGGTTAAGACAGAGGACATGATTGGCGAACTTTTGGAATGCCGCATCAGAAAGATCCGACGAAGAAAGGCAACCTAAGGATAAAGTTCAACATCAAATTCCCGACAAGATTGACGCCGGAGCAGAAGGCCGGAATTAAAAAGCTTCTTGTTGGGTGAGTCGCGTCCTCCTCGTCAAGGCTCTTGTGTCGTGCTGTTGTATTGTATGCATGTCAACCGGGATTTGAGGGTTCTGTTCTTTTTGTATGATTTATATTAAGTCCTTTTGGTCTGCCTTCTTATACACGCACGAGACATTGATCTCGGTCTCTGTGTATTGGTACCCACACACACACACAAAGTACGCATAAAGAGCCAATGGTTAAAGGAGAAGTAGTACCATCGTCTTTTTTCTTTTTCGGTATTTATACACAAATAAAAAAAAATCGAATGTATTCGTAGGGCATCTCAGAAACGGCAAGCTGGATTTGGGGATGTCTGAAAGCCGAACATACTCTTGCGTGTACAACTCTTCCTTGTTCGTTGAACAGATGGAAAGCCTTTTTTGACGAATAGCAAACTCCCTTTTGTTTTCTTAGGGAAGCGTCAAAATGATTTCATGCCCTTCTCTGTCAATTCGTTTCCTTCCTTGTAAATCGCTCAACATTCGTTTATCCAACTAATTTAACGTTGGTATACATATCTTAAATAGAAACAATTGGGGGGTTTATAAATATGTATGTTGTTCCGTCGACCATATGGGGTGACGTCATTGGTTTCAAATGGTATGGACCGTTTGTTTGCTTCTAGGGATGGTAACGCTTTCAAATACAGTTATCGTTTTAATTCAATAACAACAAAAAAGTGAGCTACTCAAGCAGCTTGGATGATGTAATGACGAGAGAACATGCAAAGTATGCTATCATTCTGGATTTAAATTCAAATGTGGGGATGAGCATTCATCTGGTTTTTCCGGTCCTCTGGAAGATGTAGTCGGGCCAAAGTTACGGTGAACTTTCGGATTATCGAAAAAAAAAAACAAAAA
This sequence comes from Tarenaya hassleriana, assembly GCF_000463585.1. NCBI lineage: Eukaryota > Viridiplantae > Streptophyta > Magnoliopsida > Brassicales > Cleomaceae > Tarenaya > Tarenaya hassleriana. The sequence continues at coordinate 1,913,947 of NW_010965451.1, forward strand.
ACAAAAAAGGTGAGCTTGTACAATATTCAACATGCAGCTTCCGTAATTTTTCCAAAACAAAAAATAAAATAAAGAGAGATGATATACATTTAATTTTTTTTAAACTTGCCTTTTCATGGTTTCGTGTCACTGTTACAAAACAAGTCATTGATTGCTCAACCACACCAATCAATGGCATTAAGCATCGTAGGGGCAATATCGTAATAGTAAACAGCATCACGTTTAGATTGAGGACATGATCTATCATATTTTTCAAAACCAAAAGTTGTAATGTTTACCGAACATCGTCAAGTAAGTCTACAGAGTCTACTGTTGGGTCATGTTCTCCCACCACCGACCCTTTTCACCCTCTCTCCCCACGCGTCTCACTACTGTTACAGACTAAAAACGAACCGTAGTTATTGTTAAATATTTGTTCCTAATTATAACATTTTTACATGCTAAAACGATTTGTCATGAATTTTAAATCACACACACACACATATTTTTATAACATGAGAGCTTATATTTTATAAAAAAAAAATTATAGGGGCAACCTTCGATTCCTTTCTGCACAAGAGAAAACTCAAGAGAAGCCCGGCATCGGGTGGCCCATCCCTCCGTCACTGTTGCTTAGACCGTAGAAATTTCGGAGTGGACTGACAAAGAGAGCCACCGTTACGATGTTTGAAACTCTCTTGTCTTTTCTTTATTAATTCCACGCCCATTTGTGTTATACATTTCTTTGAATTTGGTCTACATGTTTTTCATCACTCACCTTTTTTATTATTGATTTTGAATCGTAATTATCCGATTATATATATACATACTATATTTCAAGTTTATGTTTTTCCCCCATTTTCCCAATTATAAAGAAAACTTTTCCCACCCAGTGTCTTGTCTAAATCCCTCACTTATCACTCTTATTATTAAACCATTCAAACCAGTTTCCTTCTTCATAAACCTACCCTACCCCCCCCCCCCCGCAAACAAAAA
>NW_010965451.1:1915048-1919399 GCF_000463585.1 Tarenaya hassleriana
CCCCCCCTCCCCCCCCCCCCCGAATAAATAAAGTTTTTTAAAAATAAAATAAAAAAATGCTTTTTTGTCTCATTCTCCTTCTTTCCCTCTCCCCTCCGTACATGACCCTCTCACTGAACCTCGATGGCTCCGTTCTCCGGCAAGCCATGCTGGGCCTATCCGACCCGACCCAGTCCCTTTCTTCATGGTCCACCGCCGATGAAACTCCGTGCCGGTGGTCCGGTGTCACCTGCAATGGATCCTCCGTCGCCTCCGTCGACCTCTCCGGCTTCACCCTCGCCGGCCCTTTCCCCTCCGTCCTCTGTCGCCTTCCTTCTCTCTCCTTTCTCTCTCTCTATGATAACAACATCAACGGCTCTCTCTCCGCCGGCGACTTTGCAGCTTGTCGGAATCTGACACACCTCGATTTGTCGCAGAATCTCCTCGTCGGACCCATCCCGGCCTCCCTCTCCTCCGAGCTGCCGAACCTCCGTTATCTCGACCTCAACGGGAATAACTTCTCCGGTGATATTCCTTCGAGCTTCGGGGAGTTTCAGCGGCTCGAGTCGTTGAACCTCGTCGGAAATTTTCTAACCGGAACCATTCCCTCCTCGCTCGGTAACGTGTCCACGCTGAGAGAGCTCAGACTCGCTTACAACTTGTTTTCTCCGGGCGTGATCCCGCGTCAACTCGGGAACCTCACCAAGCTCGAGGACCTCTGGCTCAGCGGCTGCGCTCTCGTCGGTCCGATCCCTCCGGCTCTGTCCGGGCTGACTCGATTGGTTAACTTGGATTTGTCCACGAACCAACTCACCGGGTCAATCCCGAGTTGGATCAATCAGCTGAAGAGTGTTAAGCAGATCGAACTCTTCAACAACTCGTTCTCCGGAGAGTTGCCGGAGGGGATGGATAACTTGACGACTCTGAGGAGATTCGACGCGTCGACAAACCTGCTGAGCGGAACGATTCCCGACGGCTTGACTCGGTTGGAGCTCGAGTCGCTCAATCTGTACGAGAACAGATTAGAAGGGCCTTTGCCGGAGAGCATAACTCGCTCAGAAAGGTTGGTCGAACTCAAGCTGTTCAACAACAGACTCAGCGGAGAACTACCGAGGCAGCTCGGCGTGAACTCGCCGTTGAAGTACGTAGACCTTTCATATAATCAGTTCTCCGGCGAGATACCGACGACCTTGTGCGTTAAGGGGATGCTAGAGGATCTTATTCTTATATATAATTCGTTTTCCGGGAAAATCCCAGAAAATCTGGGGAAATGTCAGAACTTGACTCGGGTCCGACTGAGGAACAACAAGTTTTCGGGTGATATCCCCGATGAATTCTGGGGATTGCCTCGCTTGTATCTCCTCGAACTCGTCGAGAATTCGTTCACCGGTAGAATTCCCGAGACGATCTCCGGTGCGAAGAACCTGTCTATCCTGCGGATCTCGAAGAACCATTTTTCTGGTTCCATACCCGGTGAAATGGGATCGCTGAACCGACTGATCGAGATTTCCGGATCGGAGAATGAGTTCTCTGGTGAAATTCCGGGAAGTTTAGTGAACCTGAGGGAATTGAGCATGCTCGATCTCAGCAAAAACCAACTTTCCGGCGAGATTCCCCAAGGAATCCGGGATTGGAAGAAACTCAACGAGCTCAATTTTGCCGATAATCATCTCTCCGGTGAAATCCCTAGTGAAATCGGCAGCCTGCCTGTTCTCAACTACCTCGATCTCTCTATCAATCGATTTTCGGGGAAAATCCCGCTGGAACTGCAGAATCTAAAGCTCGACCTTTTGAATCTATCGAATAATCAGCTCTATGGCGAGATTCCTCCTCTCTACGCCAAGAAAATATACATTAACAGCTTCCTGGGCAATCCCGGGTTGTGCGTTGATCTCGATGGCCCTTGCCCGAAGATCGCTCGATCTAAGAACACCGGACACGTCTGGATTCTCTTATCCGTCTTCCTTCTCGCCGGACTTATCCTAGTAACCGGAATCGTTGTCTTCATCGTGAATTCCGGGAAACTCAAAACCGCGAATAAGAAGCCGCGATTCGCCGTGTCCAAGTGGAGATCCTTCCACAAGCTTCAATTCAGCGAGCTCGAGATCGCCGATTGCCTCAACGAACGGAACGTAATCGGAGCCGGAGCCTCCGGGAAGGTGTACAAGGCGGAGCTCAGCAACGGCGAGGTCGTGGCTGTGAAGAAACTAAACGGGAGGGCCAGAGAAGACGATTCGTTGAACAGAGACGCGTTTGCGGCAGAGGTCCAAACGCTAGGGACGATCAGACACAAGAGCATCGTGCGTTTGCTCTGTTGCTGCTGCTCCGGCGATTGCAGATTGTTGGTGTATGAGTATATGCCAAACGGGAGTTTGGGAGACGCGCTTCATGGCGGCAAAGGAGGCCTACGTTTGGATTGGCGTTCGCGTTACAGAATCGCGTTGGATGCGGCCGAGGGTCTCTCCTATTTGCACCACGATTGCGTTCCCCCTATTGTCCACCGTGACGTGAAATCAAATAATATACTGCTGGACGCAGACTTTGGGGCCAAGATCGCCGATTTTGGGGTCGCCAAGGTCGCTGCTATGGACGGCGGCAAGGTGTTGGGCTCCATGTCTGTCATCGCTGGCTCCTGCGGTTACATCGCACCAGGTTTCGTCTCCCAAACTCTCGTTTGATTGTTGCGTTTGCGTTTGCGTTTGCGTTTACGTTTGCAAGTGCTTCCCGAAATCTAAGTTGCTGTCTTGAAAAGATGATTGTTTCCTTGCACACAGAAACTAGTTGCCAAAACCTTAAAAACTTAATTAACAATCACTCTACTAACATTTATGTTTCTAACGGTAATTTATCACCCAAAACACTATTAATTGAATGATCAATCAAAATGTTGGTTGTATCTATAATTGTCGTCCACAAGGAATGATCAACAACTCGTGTTTTTTGTTTACAAATATGGATGATATGCAGAGTACGCATACACGCTAAGGGTGAACGAGAAGAGCGATATATACAGCTTCGGAGTGGTGTTATTGGAGCTGGTGACGGGAAGGGGAGCGACCGATCAGAAGCTGGGGGAGAAAGACTTGGTGAAATGGGTATGCACCACTCTTGACCAGAAAGATCTCGAGGCAGTGATCGATCCCGAACTCGATCTTCGGTTCAAGGAGGAGATAAGCAGATTCATCCACATCGCGCTTCTGTGCACGAGCCCTCTCCCACTCAACAGACCCTCCATGAGAAAGGTCGTCATTATGCTTCAAGAACTTGTCGCCTCCAACTGCCTCCCTAAACGCGACGGTAAGCTCTCCCCTTACTACACCGACGACGTTTACGATCAGGAGAGCTGCGTTTGATTCTCTCTTCTAAACGCCATTGGTTCTGCGTTTGAGAGTGTCATGAAAGCTTGTACGGGCCGGGTCGGGTTAAGACAGAGGACATGATTGGCGAACTTTTAGAAGAATTCAAATCTTGGAAAAAAAATGTAGCTTTCGGATTAGGTAATTGCTGTTAAATGGGATTTAATAAGTTTGGGTCATATATATATATTATTTAAATGCAGCATTTGCAGTGTTAGTCAGTCTATTCAGTGGTTGGGCCATACCCCAAGCCGCCCTTAATTAATTGGTATTTATTTGGGCCCCTTCTTATTAATTTCGAAATCAAATTGCATTTCTGGAGACTTTATTTTTGTTTAAGGTATTTTTACCATTCTCAATCAATTTCCAATCCAAGGCTCTGAGAGGAGGTGAAAATATTAATTGAAAAATTTTAGGGATAATCCCATATTCCCCCACAAATTTTCGAAAAAGTTCCAATTTCCTATACCAATTTTTAATTTGACAAAAAACTACACCGGATTTCAAATATTTCCAAATTCCCACACAAAATCTTAAAATGTGTTGCAATTTCCTCCATATCCGTAAACGACGTTATGTTCTGTCAATTTTAATGCTGACGTGGCATGCCACGTCATACAAATTTCGCCAAATCAGCACATTTCGCCAAGATATATCCGTAGAAACGATCCTTACATAACCCGTAATTCCCGACACCTACGATGTTTTATAGAATTGTGCTAAGTCTTTGCTTGTATTTGCTTTAATTCGTGTTTACTTTCAGTTATAATCATCACCATCATCATTATCGTCTCCGACCGAAACCGAGTAATAATCGTAATTGTTGTCTACATATATACAAATATACATCTACATACATAATTATATACATATATATATATAGACACACTTATACATTTACATATATACACATTTTTACATATATACATGATGTCGATCTAGGATGTGATCTAATCTTGTTTTAATTCCTAAATACAATCACCGCAAGTGTACGGATCAATTGTAGTACCTAGGGT
>NW_010965451.1:1919684-1927339 GCF_000463585.1 Tarenaya hassleriana
ACTATCGAATCTCTCCCTCAGACTTGAACTGAACACCGTCTCGGTGTTAGCTCACCCTGTGGTTAAAAAACGATTTATTCGTGCTGGAAAGAATGGAGAAGGGAAAAGACTTAGCTTGTTTTTGTGGAGCATCATTCTTGGCGTTATTCACTCGTTCTCGCCTGTTCCATATCTCTATGCAAACTAAATTCTAGGTTCAACAAATCAAGTGGCCAACAAGATTTATAGCATTAAGATTCATTCATTCAACCCAAATTATAAAACCCATAGTTTCAAAGATAGGTTATGTTCACATGATCCTTACACAACCTTAATCCCTAACCTACAATGATAAATCTACTCACACATCATGGAAAACATACAAACAACATCCAAATAGAAGTTCATGACAAGAATTAAAAGAGAGGGAATAGAATGCTTAGTGATAGTTGCAGGACTCTTCTTCTTCCTCCTCCTCTTCTTCTTCTTCTCTTGACTCCTCCTTGGATCTCTCTCAAGAAGCTCTCAATTCACTCTTCAAACTCACTCTCTAATGTGTTGGATGATGCCTCTAAGCCTCCCCTTCGTGCCCCTTTTATAGCCAAGAAAAGAAGCAAGACATTTCCCCATTTTCCTCCTCATTTTCCTCCATAATTCCCGAGCTCCGTGTTTTGAGGAAAATGTGTTTTCTTGTCGCCACCAAATGACATAGTCATAATGTTTTCCTCATAACTTTCGGCTCCGATGTCGGATTGAAGTGCTCTTGGTATCCACGTGTAGCTATTGAAAATATCTTTCCAATGATGTATCGCATACATCATTTGGACCTGTATGGAGAAAGTTATGTAGCTCGTAATAGCACACTCGTGCACAGTTCGTCGTCAGAACACATATGCTCATAGTATTTTCACCATAACTTTCTAATGCAATATCTGATTGGAGTGATCTTTGTGTCCGTGCGTAGCTATTGAAAAAGGCTTTCCAATGCTGTATAGTACGCATGATATGGATCTGTATTGCAAAAGTTATGGGACTCGTACTATCAACATCGGGCAAGCATTTCCTCTTTGACTCTTTGGTACTCAGAATATGTTCGGGTTGGTTCCGGGTCATGTCTTTTTTCTTGGAAATTGCCTCATTTTCGTCCAAAGCTTCAATTTTCCTGCAAAATATCAAAAACATCGAAGTCGGAATAAAATGTACAAGGGATATCTATAAATATGCAAAATATCGTGAAATGTGCTAGACATCCAATGTGAAAATATGACAATATTTACATGTCATCAAACTCCCCCAGACTTAGCGTTTTGCTCGTCCTCGAGCAAGCTAAATCTCGAAAACTTTGATGAATGGAACTGTCTACCAAAGATGAATCGTAGAAATAGATTAAAAATCGAACATAATGCTAACTGCGAACGAAATCAAAGACATTCTGCGGTGATATCTTATCCCAATAAAAGATCTAGCTAGAAATGGGGTTTACATTATTACTCAGAACTTTTTCGGATTTTCGACCAATCTTACTAAGCATTTTTTTTTTATCGTATTCTCATTTTTTTTTTTTTTTTGCTACTCTTAGTGAAAGATGTACCGGGCTTTCTAGGACGTTGAAGTTGTCGAGCATTATTTATTTATTATATATTCTTTTTTTTCTTTTTTTTCTCTTTTGTTTTTTTTACATATATATACATATGCTCGACCCACAACTTAGACCCGAGCCTTTTGGCACTCATGTCCCCGAATGATGTTCATTAACGAGATAATGACAGCGGAGTGTCGGGACTTTTCTAAACACTGAGATGAACGATACGATTTTAAGATGGCTAAATAAGATGATAGAAAATCTTTCCATTGTTCTAAATATTAATCTACCCCACATTCTAACTAATTCTATCACAGGATCAATCTATCAAGTTGAATGTCTTCGACAATCCGTTCTATCCTTAGGATCTCCTAAGACAGTCTGCAAGATGTCTCAAGTCAATCTAATTCTAATGATTCAAGATATTTTTTTTTTTTACACACACAAATATAGATATATATATAATATCCTGAAAAAAAAAAATGACTATCAATGTATATGACTATCGAATCTCTCCCTCAGACTTGAACTGAACACCGTCTCGGTGTTAGCTCACCCTGTGGTTAAAAAACGATTTATTCGTGCAGGAAAGAATGGAGAAGGGAAAAGACTTAGCTTGTTTTTGTGGAGCATCATTCTTGGCGTTATTCACTCGTTCTCGCCTGTGAGTATGGTGTTGAGTTGTTCTTCTTTGTTGTTTCCATCTGAACTTAAACAGAAAATTCATCCACACACAATATATACAAGAAATCTTAATAAGCAAACCACACTTTGAAAAGCAAACAGTAAAGGATATGTGATCGGGCTCCCTCCCGTCAAGGGCTCGTTTAGGGTCATGAGCTTGACCTTCTTCGTTCAGTTCTCGGATGGGTCGGAGAGAGGAAGTACACCTCTCTTGTTGGTCGGAAATATCGAGTTGTGTAGCTTGACCCCCGAGGTATTGACCTCAAATGTTCGTACACCTTGTCCACAAAGCTCGATCATGTCGTGGGTGTGTTCAATGGCCTTCCCGAGCCCTTGAAGTAAGGGCTTGGGTTCCACTTCATGTGCATTCTCTTGACTCCAGTCGAACCTAAGTGGAGAAAGTGTGGTGACTGGAGTCTCCTTGCGTTCCTGGGTTTGGGTGGTGGCAGCAAAGTCATGATCTTTCCCTCTTCGAAAGAAATGGACAACCTCGTTCGGGATGCATGATGAATCGATCGATGGTGTGTCAGATGCATCCGAAATGAGGTTAGAGGTCCAAATGTTCTCCTTATTGGCGTGAGCGTTCTCTTGAGAGATCAGGGCCATCGATTTCAGAGGATCATGATCTTGAAATTGATCAGATGCTTTCTCCGTCGGAGCCTCAATCATGTCAATGAAGTACAAGGATTCCATGACAGAGGGTTGCTTGTGACTTTGATCGAGAGTGAATTCCAACGTCTCATCACCTATCTTCATTGTTAACCTGCCTGCTCTCACATGGATGACAGCGTCCGCTGTGTTGAGGAATGGACGACCCAGAATGATGGGTACCTTCGAATCTTCATCCATGTCCAACACTACGAAATCGACCGGTACATAGAAATTGCCCACCTTGAGTGGGACGTCTTCTAATATCCCAGCAGGATATTTCACCGATCTGTCAGCAAGTTGCAATGTCATCCTTGTAGGTTTCAACTCTCCCACATTCAACTTCTTGAAAATCGACAGTGGGAGGAGGCTCACGCTTGCTCCTAGATCACATAATGCCCGATCAATCGAAACATTACCCAATTTACAGGGTATTGAGAAGCTACCTGGGTCGGCTCTTTTGAGCGGTAAATCGTGTTGAATTAACGCACTACACTCCATGTTGAGCGACACTGTCTCCTTTTCAATGACTCTTTTCTTCGTGAGGATGTCCTTTAGGAACTTCGTGTAAGATGGTATTCGCAGGATAGCCTCTGTGAATGGCATGGTGATCTCGAGCTTCTTCAACATCTCGGCAAATCTAGCAAATTGTTGATCTTCTTTGTTTTTCTTTAAGCGAGATGGAAAGGGGATGGGTGGAGGTCTAGGTGGTGGAGGAACATAGACTTCCTCATCTTCTTCGTTCATAACCTCTTTATCTTTGGAGACTTGCCCCTTTTCTATCATCGGCGGAGTGATCTCTTCAAGCTGCTTGCCACCCCTCAGGGTGATGGCATTACAATGCTCTCGTGGGTTTATCTCAGGCTTTCCAGGAAGTGACCCATTCGGTCTTTGAGACGTCGAGGCCAATTGGGCAACCTGGTTGTCAAGTAGTTTTAGATGGGACTGCATCCCATCCACTTGAGCTTGCATGCTCTCCATCTGCTTCTTAACCTCCTCTTGGTCCATCTTCAAATCGTGTAGCACGGTCTCTTGCGTCTTTTGTCCTTGAAGGAGTAGTGCTAGCATCGCTTTGATCTCCGAGTTACTATCTTGTTGCGGCGGTGGAGGCGCAGATGCTCGAAAGTCTTGGACTGGAGTTCTGTATGTTTGGCTCTGTATCGGCGTTTGGTTTTGCATCTGTGGGGGGCGTGGTTGAAAGGCAAACCCCGGTGGGATTCGTTGGTTTGGGTTCTGTGTCGGTCGATAGTTATTCTGCGGAGGGTTGAGAGCATTATTGTTCTTGTAGGAGAAATTCGGATGATTCCTCCATTCTGGGTTGTACGTGTTGGAATAGAGGTTGTTTCCCATGTAGTTCACATCTTCTACTCCTTCATCAACAAGCTCACTTTGCTTGTCACCGGAGGTGCTAGCAGAGGAGATGAAACTTGCGTTAGCAAGCTTCGACTTCAACGAGGTGAGTTCGTCTAGCACGAGCTGCAGCTTAGCGTCGCTATCTCTCCTGGGCATGTCTCTTACGGACTCCAACGGAGAATCTTCTTCTCTCGCCATTTGGTCGATGTGCTGCTCGAGTTCCGTGAAGGACATGTTTGAAATGCTCCCTCCGCATGAGGCTCGGATTAATGTCCGGGTATCCGACCTCAGGCCTCTGAGAAATGTGTTGATCAAGTAGTTCTTGTCCAGACCGTGATGAGGGCATGACTTCTGGTAGCCCTTGTATCTCTTCCAAGCTTCATGTAGAGTCTCTCCATCGTCTTGCTTGAACGAGTGGATGTTGTTCAAGGCTGCTTGAGTTCGGTGCGGGGAGAAGAAACGTTGCATGAACTGGCTCTCCAATTGATTCCACGTATGAATAGAATCTGGTTCGAGTTCATAGAGCCAATCGAGTGCAGCGTCTATCAACGTCCATGGAAAGGCGATTAAGCGGATTGCGTCCTCGGTTATTTGATCAGCTCTTTTAATGGAACGACACATCATCTTGAAACGAGTGAGATGTGCGTTAGGATCCTCATTTGGCCTACCCCGGAAGGCCATGGCGCTCAACATTTGGATTGTGGCGGGGGTGAGCTCAAATCTCGTCATGTCCACCTCCGGCATCCGAATGCCGGATAAGAGCTCAGTATGTCGTGGGGCGTTGTATTGCGCGAAGGTTTCTTCATTTATGTGCGCATTTCCCGGTGCGGGTACAACGTCGTGATCTCCCATCTCTTCTCGGTGTTGTCTCAAGTTTTGTCTTATGGTTCTCTCTATTTCGGGATCCAAGGGAACTAGGTTTTGCGACCCAGAACTCCTTGTCATACACCAAAGAATCTTCAAATCAAAGAGAGCGACAACGGGAAAAAGATGAGAACCAAATCAAACCAAAGAAAAAAAAATGACCCAAACTAAGTAGTTTCCTAATCGTATCGCTAAAACCGTTGTGTCCCCGGCAACGGCGCCAAAAACTTGATGTCGATCTAGGATGTGATCTAATCTTGTTTTAATTCCTAAATACAATCACCGCAAGTGTACGGATCAATTGTAGTACCTAGGGTCGAACACAAGGACACGTGTGGTTTAACGACAACAATTACGATTATTACTCGGTTTCGGTCGGAGACGATAATGATGATGGTGATGATTATAACTGAAAGTAAACACGAATTAAAGCAAATACAAGCAAAGACTTAGCACAATTCTATAAAACATCGTAGGTGTCGGAAATTACGGGTTATGTAAGGATCGCTTCTACGGATATATCTTCGTAACTAGAGTTATGATTCGGGAAATTCAAGTTCTTGCTATAGAGGATTACTCTCTCGAGTCTCACCTCACTTCCTAAAAGTTCAACTACCGATCTCTCGATTCTAAATAGATTGAAACTCTTAAGAGCATTAAATCCACCATCATGATTCCTAGATGTTCATTCATTTCTCAATGCAATGTTCATCTATTCAAATGAAAGAGTTCCAAACTTAGTTCCATATCTCTATGCAAACTAAATTCTAGGTTCAACAAATCAAGTGGCCAACAAGATTCATAGCATTAAGATTCATTCATTCAAACCAAATTATAAAACCCATAGTTTCAAAGATAGGTTATGTTCACATGATCCTTACACAACCTTAATCCCTAACCTACAATGATAAATCTACTCACACATCATGGGAAACATACAAACAACATCCAAATAGAAGTTCATGACAAGAATTAAAAGAGAGGGAATAGAATGCTTAGTGATAGTTGCAGGACTCTTCTTCTTCCTCCTCCTCTTCTTCTTCTTCTCTTGACTCCTCCTTGGATCTCTCTCAAGAAGCTCTCAATTCACTCTTCAAACTCACTCTCTAATGTGTTGGATCATCCTCTAAGCCTCCCCTTCGTGCCCCTTTTATAGCCAAGAAAAGAAGCAAGACATTTCCCCATTTTCCTCCTCATTTACCTCCATAATTCACGAGCTCCGTGTTTTGAGGAAAAGCTGTTTTCTTGTCGCCACCAAATGACATAGTCATAATGTTTTCCTCATAACTTTCGGCTCCGATATCGGATTGAAGTGCTCTTGCTATCCACGTGTAGCTATTGAAAATATCTTTCCAATGATGTATCGCATACATCATTTGGACCTGTATGGAGAAAGTTATGTAGCTCGTAATAGCACACTCGTGCACAGTTCGTCGTCAGAACATATGCTCATAGTATTTTCACCATAACTTTCTAATGCAATATCTGATTGGAGTGATCTTTGTGTCCGTGCGTAGCTATTGAAAAAGGCTTTCCAATGCTGTATAGTACGCATGATATGGATCTGTATTGCAAAAGTTATGGGACTCGTAATATCAACATCGGGCAAGCATTTCCTCTTTGACTCTTTGGTACTCAGAATATGTTCGGGTTGGTTCCGGGTCATGTCTTTTTTCTTGGAAATTGCCTCATTTTCGTCCAAAGCTTCAATTTTCCTGCAAAATATCAAAAACATCGAAGTCGGAATAAAATGTACAAGGGATATCTATAAATATGCAAAATATCGTGAAATGTGCTAGACATCCAATGTGAAAATATGACAATATTTACATGTCATCACATTGCATAGGTTTCATGGGATTACGACATCCACAAAAGAGAAATTGGAATACAACTCCACTTCATCGGAAAAGGTAACACACTCACCCCCTTCATTCCATTCCTTATTTCTCCCTTGGAATCTCTCCACTAGACAAGATTCAACACCGTGGACGGTGTTTGATTCAAGTCTGGGGGGGATGCACTAACGCACATCGTACCCATGAATCCTACACATCATGCATCAATTGCACTTAGAATCATGCATTCCATCCTCAAGTAATGCATGCATACACTTGCATAAGATTTTTCCCTCAAAGATTTGGCCGGATAATGATGTGGGGGGAACATAGAGTAAGGATTGGCTTGGAAAGGTTTTAGGAGCTAAGTTTAGATCGATCTAAAGAGTTGAATGGATTGTCGAGCAAGGTAGAAATAGCTGACCCAATCCTAGAGCGAATGAATATCACGTGGGATGATTTTGTCTCCTAAAGTCTAGATGGGGTAGAGGTTACGAACCAAGCACGAAACGTCTCCCTAAAAACCACCATTTGACCTCTAAGTTAGGAAGCCTACAGAAAGCAACAAACCCTAGGAAACACTACGCATCCCGACACTCCTCTGTCATCATCTCGTTAATGAAAATCATTCGGGGACATGAGTGCGTCGAAAATGAAGGCCCGGGTCTAAGTTGTGGGACAAGAACACAAAAAGAAAAAAAAAAGAG
>NW_010965451.1:1927898-1934355 GCF_000463585.1 Tarenaya hassleriana
TGAATATGTATATATATATGTGAATATGTATGTATATATGTATATATATTATTTGTGTATATATGTATATGTAATTTTTTATTTTATTTTTAAAAAATAAATTTTAAAATTCTGTAATTTTTTAAAATTTTTTTTAAAAAATTGTGTATATATGTAAAAATGTGTATATATGTAAATGTACAAGTGTGTATATATATATATATATGTATATAATTATGTATGTAGATGTATATTTGTATATATGTATATGTATATAATTGTGTATAGATATAAAAGTGTATATATATGTATATGTAATTTTTTATTTTATTTTTAAAAAATAAAATTTGAAATTCTGTATTTTTTATTTTATTTTATTAGTTTTTAAAAAAATTCTAGAAATTTTTTATTTTTATTTTATTTTTTTATTTATTTTCTGATGTGGCTGGATGATGTGGCGAAATGTGCTGATTTGGCGAAATTTGTATGACGTGGCATGCCATGTCAGCATTAAAATTGACGGAACATAACGTCGTTTACGGATATGGAGGAAATTGCAACACATTTTAAGATTTTGTGTAGGAATTTGGTAATATTTGAAATCCGGTGTAGTTTTTTGTCAAATTAAAAATTGGTGTAGGAAATTAGAACTTTTTCGAAAATTTGTGGGGGAATATGGGATTATCCCAAAATTTTAAATAAAAAAAATCCTTCAAGAGGGTAAATACAAAAAAATGCCACGTATATCATTGATGCAATAACTATAGTTTAATATTAAGTACTGTAAAAAAATATCATAATTTTAAACGATTATTTTTATGTACTATTATTTCTCAAAACAAGAATGAAACGATGAGAAAATAAAAAAAAAAATTATGTTGAAGAGAAAACTGAGGGTGTGGATGTCATCAGGACTTCTCTTCACTTAAACAAAAGAAAGATGGGCCTATTGGGCTTATTGGGTCTAATCAAACTGCGTCCACTCCAAACGATATATTGGGTCTTTCATGGGCCTTATCTTACTAGATTAGGCTAATTTGGATTTCATACACGAATTCTTTTGAAACACACGCGCACTTGTCGCGCGTCGGTGACACGCTCCACCGGAAATGACCATTTTTTGCAGATCCTCACTCACCGCGCGTGGGCAATCATTTTTACCCAGGCTTTCTAGCAAACTGCGTCAATTTTGTTTTTCTTGCAACATCGACGTCTCTCTCTCTCTCTCTCTCTCTCTCGTCGATTCATTCTTTGGTTAGATAATTAGGATTTTAATTTTATTATCGAGACAAAAGATCTTACAAAAAGAAAAAGGTTTAATCTAGATTTTAAAAATACCATGTATAGTGAGGAACCCACTAGTGCTGCTCCATCACAGTTGTCAAATTCATCCTCAAATTTCTTGTTTTGTTTTATAGAGAACACAATCCAAAAGATATCACAAATAAACACTTATAAAGCTCCATAATACAAATGGGTGTTTCCCCTCTTTTTCAAATCCGTGTATGGTTTCTCTCATACATATAGCCTTTTCCAAGCACTCAATTGCCAACTTTTTCCCTTCTTTTCTTTTTCAGTATCGCTTTTCCTTTGCACCAAACCTCGACTCTCTCTCTCTCTATCTTCCAAGAAAACCACAAAGAATCAACAAAACACGAGAACGACTGTGTTTCATAGATCAAATCCATGGATGGCTCATTGGTTCTACTCCAACCCCAAGAAAATCCCTCGTCTGCCCTTCTCCTCCTCCTCCGCCTTCACCTTCTTCCACGCGGCGGCGCTTCGCCGGCGGCTGTGTCGGAAGCTGGTTCAATGTCGAGATCTCGTTGGTCGAGTTCTCTGTGTCATGGTCGCTTCCAAGAGAAGTAACCATCGAGTTCGAACCGAACATATCACCGTAGTATTTGTTACCGTCTTGAACCGGCAGTACCGTACATGGACCGTTGCCTGTCCTTAAACCAAAGCTCGCGAGGAACGATGGGTCTGTCGTGGTCGCTCCGATCTGGGCAGCTTTCTGCAAGAGAGCTGTGGCTGAGTTACCAGCAGCTGGCTCGGCTTGACCAGTCGTGATTTGATGTTGCTTGCTGTACAAGGAAGGCACACCCACGGTCGTGGCATCCTTGTTATTTACGTTTCCACCGAAGATGAACTCCTCGTTGCTGGAGGAAGAGAGCTTGCTTCCGAAAACCCAGTTCAGATTGTGGAGATTATTATAATTGTTATCAAAAGACTGAGGGTTGCTAGAACAAGAGATAAGGTTGTGGTCGTTGTTTATGAGAGATGATCTCGAGTTCATCAACCCGATCTGATGAAACTGAGCTTGCGGATTAGCGTGGCTGTTGGCCATTGGGATACCATTTTGAGTTTGTTGTCCTTGAGCTGTCCACAAGGAGAGGGATGCTGGTCGGGTTTCATCTGTCAGGGAGTAGTCGATGGGTTTGGGAAGAGAGGAGAAGTTGTGAGAAGTAGTGTTTGGTCCAAACATTAATGGTGTCCCCATGAGATGGTGATAGTTGCCGCCAGTGAACTGAGAGACCGCGTTTATTCTCGCTGTTTCTTCAGCCAAAGCATCACAGAACGCCCTGTGAGTTATGAAGCTGTCTCTCCTGCATGATTCAGACATAACACACCATATGGAATCATTCTAAAGTTTGTTAAAATGGAATCATTCTAAAGTTTGTTAATTTATTGTAACGTTAAAAAAGAAACATATGTATATGTACCTAGAGAAGACGCTTCCACAGTCACATCTGTATTCTCTGGTACCGCAAGTCTTCATATGAGCTTTCCAGTCGGAGGGGACAGCGTATCTCTTGGAACATTTCTCGCATTTGTATTTTTTGTCGCCGTGTTTGCGGCAGAAGTGTTTCTTGATGCCGGTGAGATCGCCGAGAGCCCGGGAGGGATGGTGGTGGACGCATGCCTTCTCCGGACAGACGTAAACTCGCTTTCTGACAGCCGCATCTTTGTTGGCTCTCTGTTTCAGCTTCCATGGCAGATTGTGTCCTCTCCTGTGAAGCTGCAGGTTCTGGTCTCTTTGAAACCCTTTTCCGCATATCTCACACACGAATCTGTTCGTCGCCATCAGTGTGTTTGGCGACAGTGCTATCACTTCTGCTTCCGGATCTGAATTTTTTTTTTAAAATTTGGATTAGAATCTTGTTTTTTTTTCTGCTAAATGAATTTAAATGGAAGAAATAAAAAAAGACGGAAGATGTGTAAAACTTATAGGTTTCAAGATTTGCTTGAGCCACCATGCAATTAATAGGTCGATTATCATCAGATCTCCAGGATAACATCCGTTGACTATAGGTCCACGATTTACATATTAATACCCTTCATACATATATACCACTTCTATATATGAAACGTATAGCTTAGTATATTATACAGCTAAATATTACAAACGATATCAGTGTAAATATCTATGTATATCTTGATATGAATCAAAGGATCGATGTAAGCCTATTCTAGTTAAACGGATCCAAGATTCATTTTTTTTTTAATTATGGGGATACATAAACATGCGTGTGTAAATAGTGATCATCATATAAGTTAACAACAAACTAAGAGCTTATGTTATATATATATATATATAGAAAAGATCGATCCCGATGGAAGCTTGAAATATATATGTATAGATCATCATGATAAGGAATATATACCAGGGTTTCCAGGGAGATTTCTCTTCTTCTTGGCGAGTGGTAGAGATTGATGGGGATTAGGGTTGGCGACAAACCCACTGGAGATTGCATCTTCAGCAACCATCTTTCAAGCCCTCCAGCAAGATCCGTTCACAAACGTCTTCTTGTCTTTGCTCTTGTTCTATTCCAGAAGGAAAGCGATGTGTAAACAAGAGGGCCGAAATGAAATTAAGAGAAAGAAACAAAGACCTAACCAGTGAAGCATATGCATATATATATTATATATAAAAGGTTCTTAAATATATATATCAACCCTAACACTCGTATATTTTCATCCAAAAAAAAAGCATATACTCTCTCTCTCTCTCTCTGTAGAATATTTTAAGAATAATGTTGCAGCCATTTTGATCGTCGCCTGCTTTATTGCAGAATAAAATAACTTCAGATCTTAAATATATTTTATTATACTGCCTTTTTTTTTTATTGGAGGCGGTGAGAAAGGTTGGAGGATGAGAAAGCGAGGGAAAAAGAGCTTGATGCATCTTCGTGTTAGGTATATAGAATTAAGGTCCATTAATGGATATACATATATATGTATAGATTTATCTTTTACAAAAAGAAATCTTCCCCTCTTCTTTTTAAAAATGTTAACCTCAGAGTATTACTTGTGTTAGATATTCTTGGGAGTATAGATTGGCGGTTTTTTCTGGATATTTTTTTTTTTTGGGTTTAGGGTTTCATGTTCAGATTAAAAATGCACATTTTTGGATACCATGAAGTGTTATCACATAAATGATCCTAATAGACCGTCTACCCAAGTGTTTGAAACTTTTTATATGAGAGATTTGAGGTCCAAGTAAGCCATACTCCTCCCTCTTCCACCTTCCCCAGTAATATCTCTGCCTTTTCCTTTGACTGCAAGAATATCATCATGAAACATTTTCAACCTATATATACAGTAGTTTCTTTTATTTATATATCATCAAGATTTCAAAGGACCAATGTGACATTAGCTATATTATATATATGTGTGTACACACACACACACACACACATATATATATATATATATATATATATGTATACTCCAAATAAGATCAGAGAGAGCTGGTAACTTTCCCACGTGCGGTCTCTATCTCTCTCGGTTTGTCGTGTTGGTGAAACATGCCATGCAGATATGTCCGATCTCGAGCTAGCTGAATATATATATATATATAAGAACGAAAGATTGCTAAAACCTCCAAATGAAACACGACGAAAACAATTTACGTGGAAAAGGGAACAATCGTCCGGAAACACATAACTTAATAATATGGTTTTGACATTATTACACCTATGTTTTCTATTAGATTTGCTACCCACTTAACTTATCCTTGTTTTCTGTTTTAACTTTTGTGTGTCGTTTGTATCTGTCTACATCTACAACGTTAATTAATAACGATATTAGGCATATATAAAATTTGTTTTAATATTTTATAACGATAATAACGATGTTAATAATTTAGAGATATTGTCATTATAAATACACTGCAATATTAGAGGATGTAAAACTTTACAATGTAAGTAATTATCGAGTTAATATTTGGTACGTAGAAAAGTAATATAAAAGTTGTTTTCCCCTCGTATAAAAGTTTTATGCTTTTAGATTAGATTCTTCTATATATGTTAGCTTTTCTATTCAGTTTCCCTTTTAGTGGAATATACAGATGTTTCCTTGATATCTTCGGTCCATCTCTATATGCATGTACCATCCTACATAATCAATATTAATATGTATCAATTCAAAATATATGCACAATTTCTCTAAGGTAATTCGATCACAAAGTATTCGGGATTTAATTATATATAGAGTTTTTGTTTTTAAAAACCTAATTAACTAACATTTCCAAGCCTACCAATAGAGGGCATGCTTGTCAATATTAAAAATCGACAAAACATATAAATATAAATTATAAAGTGGTATCATAGTTAAATGATATAAACTCAAATATTTTTCTTAAAATTACATGGTAATAATTGAAAAGAAAAAAAATAGAATGCGAAGATAGCAACTCTACAAAATTTCGGATGAAAAGTTAAGAGACAATAAGCTGACAAAGGACAGTGAATTTTTGGAAGAAAGAGATATCCTTTGCAGGAAGGGCTGACTTAATTGATTGATTTAATAGATTAATTTATTATTTTTAATGTAATTAAAAGCTTAATCATAATCTAATGATGGCCTGCTTTTCATGAATTAAAATCTTTGTCCTGTAGCTGTTGAACTCTTGCAAACGCAGAATATTCTTTGCCCAACACTCCATAAAGGCTTCGCCTTTCAAGGCCCTTTTTTCCTTTCAATATGTTCAAAGTATTTCAAGATTCCTATTATTTTCTTAGGGTTTATAATTCAAAGTTTTAAAACAATTTATTAGTTTTAAAATAATTTGATGAAGTTCATTATTAATTATTTTTTTATTTCAGCCTCGGAAAAAGGAGCTGGGTTTAGGGAAAAGCAAAGTATTGTCAAGAAGGGCATGTTTGTTTCTTCAAACCCTCTCCTATTTCAATATTCAAATTCTTAGTTTCAAGAAATTGACCATATCTGCTATGATTAATTACATTAGGTTTCAATAATACGAACCATTAACAAGAATTAACGTTGACAGTTTCATTATTATGGAAACAAGAAACTTTTTACAGGAGACGCTAATTATGGGAAACAAAAGTAACTTCGTTCAAAGACCAAAAAGTCACTAAAGAGGCCACATACATACATATTTATCATTTAATGTACATATATATATATATATATATATATATATATATATATATATATATATATATATATATAT
>NW_010965451.1:1935030-1937502 GCF_000463585.1 Tarenaya hassleriana
TATATATATATATGTGTGTGTGTGTGTGTTAATATGTTAAATGAGTTTCATGTCCATCCAACACCAAGAATGCAGCATGCCGGCATTTTTAAATTTGTTAGTCTTTAAAAATTTGGAAATATTTTGGATAGAGAATACATTCATTACTTTCATTCCAATTGTAATATTAGATGGATTGTCTTCATTTCCATATGTGCGTTATTTTCTTGTTTTTTTTAAATGATCGAGTATATAATTAATTAATCACCTATTTTCGAATTATATGATAATGGTGTTTTTATAGAACCGATGCAGGGGGGTGTATATGTGCCATGTGAGCGTATACGCCCATTATTGGGAATAATCTTCATCTTTATCTTTAATAAACTTTTTTTTCAAAATTTAGCTGTTTGCACATGCATGCATGAATGATGCATCTGTGGCCGAACTGTTTCACGGATTTGGTTCCGGCCTTATCCTTGAAACTAACCCTAACTAATAAGTTCCTAATTAACTCAACGATAATTAATATATATATATATATATAGTGAATGCGACATGGTATGATAGTGAATGCGACACTGCTTGAATCTAAGACAAATGACTGTCATTTGAATCTTTCGAAATTTCAGAACAGCAATTAGCATAACTGTGTAACTGTTATAATTTGTTAATTGCAGAACATTACAGCAGTTAACATGGCCCCCTTTTTTTTCCTTTAATTTGGGCTCAACCATAAAAGTTGGTTTATTAACAATTAACTAATATAACCACACAAATTTAGAAAATTTAATCGGTGAAACGTAAAAACACAGAGGTTTGTTCTGTTCCGAATTCGAATTCCAAATTTAAAAAAGGGATTTCACTCATATTTTTTGAACTTTGGAATTAGTTAATTTAGACCTTAGTTTAGCTTAGGATATCCAATTATAAAAAAACTAACATGACATATAAAATTTTTATAGATATGTTATTTTGATGTTTTTCTTTTACAACACTTAATGGATTCAGTCGATGATAAAATAATTATGATATGGTGGGGCCCCACAAGGTTTATGGATATGCTTGTTGGAAGAGGCAAGCTATAGCATGCTCTGCTTAGTTATTTAAAAAAAAATACGATTTAAATATCAATAAGTAACGACACGCCTGTGGATCATAGTGCATATTATAATATTCGATTTAAATGCAATTATTCGAAATTATGTTGGCACTAATGGAAAAATCGGACAGCTTGAGTTCCATTGCTTCACAAATGCTTAATATATTCCTCCGGTCTGTTCTTAAATCATTAATTAAGGTGACAATATAATATATAATAACTTTGTAACTGTATATTAATGAGATTAAAGTTCTAAATTGACTGGACATAAGAATCGTAACCATGGTGGTACACATCGTATTTCTACGATCTACTAGCTACATTTAGTATATTTATCATAAAAATATATCTTTGAATATCTATAAAACGAGAAAAAAAAAAAAAGACTAAAACTTATGTTTGATGTTAATAGCACGGTGACAAAAGGAGAATGTCGAAAATTTCTTTTAATAATAATAATAATAATAATAATAATCCGGTAGCGATAAGAAATTAAGAATATTATATCAATTGATATGATCAGATCATTATAAGGTAAAAATAAATATCATCTATTTTTTTTTATAATCCATAAATTTATAGTATTTTTAAGATTAAAAAATCCATATAAATGTTTCTTACGAAATAAAAATTCGAATTTGAATTGAATTTTTTTTTACCTTAACGGTTGAACCATCCAATTCAACCAATATTGGATAAAGGTATCATCTTTGGCAAAGGTCATGAATCATTTGAGGAGGATGCTAATATATGACAATATAATTGATGAGCTTATTTTTCTAAATGATCGTATTGTGTCGTGGGGAAAAAAATGAACATCTTTGTGAATCCAGCCTCCTAATCGATCATACGTAGTACGCCTTGGAATCACATACACACTCCTTCCAACCAAAATGTATAATTCCGGAAACATCAATTTCAAGAAATTTTTGTCCGAAACTCCCCAGAACCCACCGAACCAAACAGAAGGCTTTGACCCTACTTCGCATTGACATCGAGCTTCATCTCCTGAAGGTTGAGCAACAGATCGTCCGAGCTTAGGTACACCTTGTTGGCGGAGTTAGCAATGGTCTGTGCTATTTCTCTCGCTGCCTCGATCTTCCTCAGCGTTATGAACGCTGGGTTGTTGGCTATTGCTTGACCTATCAGCTGAGCACTCTTTGCTTCTCCCTACACATCCCCCACAACATCATCATCCCTCCGATTCTACCGAAAAATCTACTTTTATGATGATCCTTGAAAGTTCGAGATTTATTCTCACCTCGGCACGGATAATAGCACTTTTCTTGTCCTGTTCAGCCTTTTCCACGATGAACTTAGCCCTCTCGGCCTCTTGAGCAGCCACCTGCTTTGCTTCAATCGCAGCTGTGAACTCTTTCCCACAGGTCAGG
>NW_010965451.1:1937788-1956220 GCF_000463585.1 Tarenaya hassleriana
TCCAACGCAATGTTGAAGTTTGTCGCCCTTGCTGTCAGAATCTTCCGAATTTCCCTACTCACATTCTAAAGAAAGGACCAAACTTACTAATCCAATCCATAACGATCAGTTCCACAGAGAAAACGATAACAGACAGATACCTCTCTTTGAGTTATAAGCTGGCTCGCGTTGTACTGTGCAACCACTGCTTTCAAAGTCTCGTGTATAATAGAAGGCAGAACTCTCTCACTGTAATTCTCGCCCAGGGTCCTGTAGACTTGGGGCAACTGGTCAGCCATGGGACGGGTGAGAACTCGAAGTCCAATTTTCACCTGCAATTTTTTCACCATGAAACACAAGTGTATGAAGCAATTGGAGGCAATAGCGATCTTACACATAACATAATGACAAGATGGGATGGTAGAATCAAGAAAAAGATGATGTCTGTCCATATGCATGCCGAAAGATAAGACTCAGCAGGCACTCCGGGCGAACTCATCATATAGCAGCATATAAGTAATTTCAGAGGGACAAAATGAAGCAGTGTACCATCTGGAGATCACGGCTTCCGGATGTACTCTCAACCAGGTAGGGTCGTGCACGAACATCGTAGATGATTGGTCTTTCGAACCACGGAATCATAAGGTGTGTACCCTCAGGGTAGACCTACATGAGGGAAATAGCAGACATTATGCGATAAATACTACAAACTATAGATCAAAACTACGCCCAAGAACACCATACAATACAGAAAATGAATTAAGTAGATAAAAAGGGATGACAAGAGCTCAGAAACGATTTTACTGAAAAATCGAACTCGAGAGTTCATCTAACACCACAACCAGAATGCTCAAGCATCAACAATGCTCGTCAATGTCATCTGTAAAGGGATTAAAATTTGAAGGAAAATAAAATGGAGGAAATGATGAAGCTCATAAGAACATACTAACCTTGTCTTTGATACCAACTATACGATTGAACATGACGGCTCTGTGTCCTCCATCCACGTTGTAGAGACTGTGTGTGACAGCGTAGAGTCCGATTCCGCCAATAATCCCAACCTTGAGCAACGCAGAGACGGCACCACCACCAGGCACTTTCGGAACTTTGACGTTGTTGAAATTCATTTTTTCTATATACGCAAATGTTAAAACGAAATTCGAAATTCCATTATGCCAAGCCAAACCCACAAACAGTCGTCAATTCCCATCAAAATTAAATCAATAGTATGAACGCAACACGCCTGGAGCATCAAGTAACAGAGTCAGGGGCTAAAGGAAAGGAAATGAAATTAAACCCTGCTTGGTTGCCGAACAAAACCGTAAAGTGAAGAGAAAAAATGGGACTTCCAACACAATAACAACGATTAATCTGCAGCTTAGCTGAAAAACTTTACCAAGGTCTTGACCTTAGTACAAAAAGGGGAAACTTAGATCCAAAATCGAGCCAAAGAAATCAGAAATATGCAAGTCAACTCGTCCTCTAACGAATTTACTGAGAACCAAACCTAGAACGAACTAATAGAGGGTTGATTTCGGGGAAATGGAGAGAAACGCACCTGAAGCTTCTGAGAATGTCGTGGTGAAGAGAAGGATCTAAACGATGTGAGGGGTTAGGGTTTAAGGGCATGAAAACTCTTCGAGATTTTGGGACGCTGAAGCATTTTTTTTTTCCCGTTTGTCCATAACATTTGGGCCGGCATGGAGATTTAATTTCTTTTGTGGGCCCTAAGCCCAAAACCGAAGAGCTTCTCCTCTGACCGGTGTCATATGAGCTAAGTAAATTGAGAAGAATTTGTTTCGCCAAAACAATATTATCATCGCATAATATAAATGAAACCATTAAAAACTATAATACTAAAACAAGATTTTAAATTTAATACCATATAGTAGAGGAATGGCATCCATATTCCATTTGCTAAGTGAAAAAGAAAATCTATATTCTAATTTTTGCAAAACTATAAAAGGGAATAAAGATAATATTTATAAAAAAAAAAATTGAAAATCAGAATCACACTCTTTAAAAACTTAAGTAGATCATGAGGGAAAAACAACTATGTTATTGGATCACAGACAGTAATATAGTGATAGATAACGATGGAAAAAAAAAATACATGTTTTATTTTATGGCATTTGGACGTTCATCAAGAAAGCAACCCAAAACAAAACCATGCAAGACCAAGAACCAAACCGAACCCGGTAGTAGTTCCCCTTCCTCCTGAACCAGACTCGGGCTCCTCGGAGGCGGCCGGAGGCTCGTCAGAGTCCGGAGAATCGGCATGGTCGGAAGGTGATTTTTCAGGCGCCGGAGCTGTCGGAGAAGCGGAGGGAGCCTTGGTTTCGGGCGGCGGAGATCCGAACATATCTTGCGGCAAAAGCACCTGCTCCATCATGTAAACCGCCAACGGAAAGTGTTGTCTCAACGCGTTGTTGACGTGCGCCAGGACAACACCGGTCGAGATATTCACTTGGTTGCTCTGTCCAGTGAAATTCAGCCTGAAGTCTCCGCTGTCTTGTCCGGTGGCAAGAGTTCTCACGGGATTACTAACAGAGATGAGATCACTCATGGAATAATACTTTGGAATGATGTGATAAAGCATGAGCTGGATCTGCTGCTGGTTCGAGAGACCGTTTAAGGTCCCAGGTTTAAGGTTGGTGAAACCATTGTTGGTAGGGGCGAAAACGGTGACGCCCTGATTCGAGCTGTTGAGTTGGATGCTTACTTGAACGCTGACTTGGGTGGCGTTCAAGAGGTGGATGAAGGTCGAGTATTCAGAACCCTTCTCGAGAATCGCCGTGAGATTGATCGGAGCTGCTTTGATCTGGGCCGGGGCCGGGGCCGGGGCCGGGGCCATGTCTTCAGATTTAATGGACGGTACGACAAGGACCAAAAAGAGAAAACAAGCGAGAGTGATTGATTCATCCATATTGGAGTGAACGTGTTTGTGTGTGTATTGGGGTTTAGGTATATAAGAGAGGCAGAGGCAGAGGTCTATATGAACATGGGCTGTGAAAAATGTGAGTTGGTATTCCGTTGGGCATGTTTCCAACAATGGTCGGGGCATTTATGGACATATGCACATAAAATGGAATAATATCCTAACCATGAATAAGTGAATGCACGGAAGGTTACGTGGACAATGTATCATATCCTTTTGTGTGAGGTAATTGCACCCATAAAAGGACAGAACCGATTTAGAAGGATTGTGTCATTCAAACACGATTTTTCACAACTAGCTAGATATTATATTGAAGTCCATTTGTTGTCTGTTTGCGGAAATTACCGAATCAGGGAAATCAACGCGTAGTGAAAAAGATGTACAGTCTGGCATTGACATCACGCGAGGAAATTACTACTCGACATGATATTGTTATCATCCGACCAACGAACAGTCAAGGCTGAGTTTATTTTGAGAACTTTAATATAATGAAAACAAATAAATTAATAAATTTTAATGGTTTTATATGAGACCCAATTATAAATATTGTTCTTTATTTTAAGACACAAAATGCATACCATTAATAAGTTTTAATATTTAATATTTTTAAATAAAAAATAAAAATAACCGAATCGAACTAAACTGTTTTTAAACCGTTCGATATCTTTAATTTTGAACCATACTCTTATTTTTGATATAATACCAAAGCAAACCGAAACATAGTTAATGGATTCGAGACTAAATTCTCACCCCGAAATAGTCCTTGCATCTTAATATTAAAATTTCAAAATGTCACTTTATCAATAAGTTTTTTGGATTATATATCAGTATGCATAGGAGAGTTTCTACAACCGAACATCATAAAATATATATATATATATATCAATATATGAACATAAAACTAAAAATGGAACATTTTTATATGCATTTTAGTTTACTCAATTTATAGTTTGAACATTTTCTTTTTATAACGGGTAAAAAGATCACTGTAATTAAAAAAAATGTATGTAAATCAAGCGTTGTATTTTTTTTTTTTAAAAGGGAGAGAGAAGATCAAAACCCATTATATGTTACATATGTGATCCATCGGACTGGGCTATAATGTATTGGGCTGACAGTTAGGCGTATAAAATGATGTGGGCTTTAAGGAAGCCCATAATCTGAAAAACAAATGCTCCAACAAATAACGGCGTATCAAGCATTAGAGAAATGTTTGTGGTACGACCCGACCTCATTAATGTTATAACAATGCTGTCACAATTCGATTTAATTGCGAAATAAATGAGCTGCTCCGTTCGATTTCGACACTTTCACGAATATATATAATCAATCATTTCGACCTTTACGCGGCCTTCTCACGTGATGCGGGAACATCTTCACACGCGTCACGTGCACCTCCTTCGGAATGACCTTTGTACCCCCCACTAAAGGCGTTCGTATCAGAGGCCTATTAATTTGAATATGGAAGGGCAATACTGTCCAAGCAGCCGTCTCGCTTTCCGAGGAAGCAGAAGGTTGGAAATGAAAAACCCCAAGTCTCAAGCAAACTCGGATACTGGACAGCGATTTCTCGGACAAGACGGAGTCGAGAGTAGAGTATGCTGTTTTAGGATTCAAATGGGGGCAAATCCTTCTCTGAGCTTCGCTCTGGTGGCCTTGTTCGTACTCTGCTTCGTCTCCGGTGATTCCACGGCGGCTCGGCCTGGTCTCTTCTACACCAGACACAGAGGACGATGCACTCCCCAGTAATCTCCCTTACTTTCCGTTTACTGGGGGAAGGAATGATTTTGAATTTGTCGATGGAGTCAGATCTGATGCGGTGGCGAGTGATTTGCAGGTACTGGAGCAGCAGGAGAGAGGTGTGGCCGAGAATGGTGCCGGAGAGATCGACGGTGGAGAAGGTGTTCGGAGCGATGGCTAAGGAGAGGTGGAGATCTGATCTGACGCTGGTGGAATCGGCGGCGAGGAACGACGACGATGGGAACGCGTACGGTGCGCTGCTGAAGCAGGGGATAGCCGCTCTGCTCAACTCCTATGCCAGAGAAAGGTTCGCTTATACGCCATGGCAGGTGAAGACGATGCTGATTCAGGCGATGGTGTCCGAGCCGGCTGCTCGCCGACAGGCCCGACGCTTCGCCATGGCCAATGAAGCATGTGATTAGCAGTAATCTGTCTTCTGTTCTTGTCGTGTAGCGAAACTTCTCCCTCAAAGCGAGGGTTCTTCCTCTCCGTCTTTTTGACATTTTGTTTGGGCCTTGACTCCTTCCTCGTTCGGCCCATTTAGAAACGACATCCCCCTCATTGTATTTTCTGTAAAATGGCAATAGTATGGTTATTAAAACTCTGCGTACAATTTAAGCAGCTCGCTTGGTATATTCTTGTGTAAGGTTTCACATTCTCTACTTATCTAGCGTTAAGACTAAGCTATGACATTCACACCACACGACCTTTATAAAAATCTTTGGTTCTCCGAGTGAGTTTTCATCACCATCTCTCTCTCGATGTCGTGCCTGAGGATTAGGCTGTCTCCGGCCAAGAGTGCGTGGAAGCGCTTTGCCTCCAAACTCATGAAGCTTCAAAGATCCAAACCCATCAAGAACAGACTCAAAACACGACCAACAGCTGTTCGTAAAACCCATCTCAAAAAGCTCCGTAGCGAACGTGTTTTTCTCCTCCGCTTAAAGAGAGCTTGCTTGTTCAAGAAGAAACGCGATGCAGTCGTTTACGTCGACAAGCTCTTCAGGCCCACGCAGATGGAAGAGAAGAAGAATGTCGAGAAACCGTTGCAGGTCGATGATGCAGACGAAGCGTGGGAGTCTATGGGTCTGGCTTCCCCACTGGTTCAGGGGATTGATGCTAGAGCCGAAGAGTTCATCGCCAGAATCAAAGCACAGATGAAAACCGCTCGAGCTTTGTGACCCTTACAAGACCTAAAACGCGTGAAGGGACATGTGCACAGTTCTTGTTCTCAAGTTATTTTTAACATAAATCAACTGTCCGGTACTGCGTTTGCTTATATTCATGTTTGGGTTATCGTAGAAAATATGAAGAATACGAGGGGTCAATTGGAAAGAACGTAGACACCCCACGTATAGTTTGTAATTTCCAAATGGGCATGGGTCATCTACAAATGGTCACGACTCACTCTCCGTGCCGCCAACAAATCGAGTTTTAAACTTGTCTTATCAGATCCATTTTTTTTTTTTTTTTTTTTTTTAAACGGAATTCAATTAATCTCGTTTTATACATTCACTATTCACTACTCTCTCTCTCTCTTCAAAACGATTGAGACTATAAGGGCAATAATTTTTTTTTTTGTTAAACGGTAAACTTGTATATATGTACGCTGCCCAAATACAGAAGAGAATTCCGAGTTACATCGCAATTTGATACGCAAAATCAAAAGCGGATTACAATCGGTCAAAGTAATGAAACCAAATACTCAGCATTGAATCACCATCAGCATTAGCCATGAAATCAGGTCGAAAGGATGATATTTTACGTCTAGTATGTCTGAGAATATCCTTAAGGATAACCTCTGCCGGCCTAGGAGACGCACCATGTGCCCTGCAATTTCGTTCCAGCCATATATAGTACACAGATGCTTGAAAAAACAGTAGTACCATGATTCTCAGAAGCCTGCAGGTAGTACAAGTCTTCAACCATGACAGGGTCTCCAAGAATGTAGTTAGAAACGGTGGGCGAATGGGCGATTGGGCTAATCCCCGCTGCCAAATTCGGGAGGAGTACGGGCAGACAAAGAAGAGGTGGTCGACTGACTCTACGCCAACTTGACAGAGTAAGCAGTTGCTTGGTGAATTCCTTCCCCAAGAGATTACCCTGTCACGATTAGGTAGCCTATTTCGAGCCACCAGCCAAGTGATAAACGAGTGTTTCGGAACAGAATATTGGAACCAGATCTCCTTGCTCCAAGGCACGTGCGGTGACTGAGGTGATATACAAGACCAGGTCTTCTTGGTGGAGAATCTCGGCACGGTGCCGTCTGAGTGTGCTTCGGACCAGAAAAACCTGTCGGAATCAGAACTGGAGCATGGGTGAGCATGTTGCAGCAGGGATTGATGGATTGTAGCTGCTACATCAGTCCGAGCAGGTTGTAACAACCAACCCGAGGAAGAGCAGGCTTCGGCAACCGTGGAGTATAGAGGAACTCCCAGCATGCGAGGCCCCAATTCCCCGGTGAATGATAACAACTGTCCAATTGGTAGCCAATTATCGAACCAAAATTTGCAAGTGTCCCCGTTGCCAACCCGACACTTCAGAAAAGAGGCAGCAAGCGTACGCAATTTGAGAAGCTTACGCCATGCCCAACTGCCTGTTCCTCGATGTTTTATGCTCCATAAGTGTTTTCCCTTTATGAGGTTTTGCTTAACCCATGCAACCCACAACGATCCCCCTTTGGTAAATAGAGACCATATTAGCTTCAAGCATAAGACCTTGTTCCAGTCCACCAATCTCTTCAAACCTAGTCCTCCTTGCGTTTTCGGGGTGCAGATTGATATCCAAGAAACTTTCGCTCCTTTAGCCGAATCCGGAGCACCCGACCACAGAAATGCTGAACACATTCTTTCAATGTCTTTCAGACATGCAGAAGGAAGTACAAAAGCTGCTGCCCAGAAATTAATGATGCTATAAATCACCGATTTTATAAGCTGTAGTCGACCCGCGAAAGAGAGATGTTTCGAAGTCCAAGCACATAATCTGTTCCGAATGCAATCCTTTAGTACCAAGCAATCCCTTTCCCGAAATCTGACTGATGAAAGAGGAAGTCCCAAATATTTGACTGGTAACCGTCCCACCACCAAGCCCAGATTTTCTGCGATAGCTTCATTTGCAGACTGGTCATCACCATAAAGGAATACAGCCGTTTTTGCTCGGTTCAACTTAAGTCCAGAAATAGTATAAAATTCCTCCAGGATCGTGAGTATGCCGGAGAGAGACCTGGTTGTACATTCTGAAAATATGAGCACATCATCTGCAAAAGAAAGATGACTAACCAGAGGGGTGCGACATTTTGGCGGCACTGCAATTACACCACTGGCAACACCTCGATCCAACAGCCTTGATAGCGAGTCCATCACCAATACAAACAGATATGGGGAGATAGGATCCCCTTGGCGCAACCCCCGTTTGCCGTTGAAGAAGCCAACCGTTTCACCATTGAATGAAATGGAAAACGTAGTCGAGGAAATACACTGAGAGATCCAATTAATAAAGACCTCCGGAGCTCCCAAAGCATGCAGAATCCGAATGATGAATTCCCATTGCACAGAGTCAAATGCTTTGGATAAGTCAATTTTCAGCGCGGCAGCACGAGGGCGACCCCTTGGTTTGAACCCAGCCATTAGCTCGGTGGCTAACAATACATTCTCAAGTAATGATCGACCTTTGATGAATGCAGACTGGTTTGGGAGAACAACAGATGGCAACAGAAGTTTCAGCTTCTTTGCAAGGATCCTTGAGATGATTTTATATGTAGTGTTGCAGCAAGAGATTGGCCGGAAATCCTTCATGTTGCTAACGTTTCTCACTTTCGGAATTAGAGCAATCATTGTAGCATTCCACTGTTTCAGCAATTTACCCGATCTGAAGAACTCTAAAACTGCCGCAATAACCTCAGGGCCAATAACATCCCAGCAAGAAATGAAGAACTCCACCGGAAAGCCATCCGGACCTGGTGCTTTGTCACGTGGCATGGCAAAAACCTCTGCAGTAATTTCCTCAGCAGTGGGCACTTCTGCTAACATGGCAACGGATGTAGCACTACATCGATAGTTATAGAGCTCACGAAGCTCATCAATCGACCAGCACATCAATGATGAGTCGGTCGAACCCAGTATGGATTGGAAGTAATCCACTGCCATCTGCTTCATAGCATCTAGTTGGTAAATCCTTTCACCTGCATTATTAACAAGGAAACGAATTTGGTTAGACGCTTGTCTCGATAGAACCACCCGGTGGAAGAATTTAGAATTCTGATCTCCCTCCTTCAGCCACTTAATTCTTGCTTTCTGCCGCAAAAAAGTCTCTTCAGCCACTGACAAAGTTGACCAAGTAGCACGTAGGTTTGCTTCGTAGTTGGCTGCTGCCATGGTAGGGTTTGTGAGTAGTCGGGACTGAGCTTCGTGAAGGGCCTCCATGGCAAGTTTAGCTCGGATTTGAATGGAACTAAAACACCTGTGATTCAGTCCTCGCAGTATTGGCTTGAGAGCTTTCAGCTTCCTTGATAGATTGAACATAGCTGTACCATGGGGAGACATACTAGTCCAACACTGGGTGATCAACTTGTGGAAGTCTTTGTGCTGCAGAAGATGTTTGAAGAACTTAAAACTGGTCTTTCGCCGTATTTGACTCGAGTTGCACAGATCCACTAATGTCGGGCAATGGTCGGAAGGTGCAGGGGCATCAAACCTCGCAAAAGAATTTGGAAAAGTAAGTAGCCACTTTTCGTTGATAAGCGCTCGATCCAGTTTGCGAGTAATAGGATTGTCTGTGCTATTGTTCGTCCAGGTGAAGAATTGGCCCCTTGCTGTAAGATCAAAAAGGCCAGCCGAAAAAATGCAGTCTTGCAGGTCGAACATCCCCAATGACGGACTGAAAGGTACTGAGGGAGAGGCATGTTCATGTGGTCGGAGAATCTGGTTGAAATCTCCAACCAACAACCACGGCCTATCAGCAATAAGGCGATTGGTTGCTAGGTTGGATATTTCAGTCCAAAGTGAACGCCTTTCTCCCGGCGTATTCCTCGCGTAGATGAAGGAAATAGTGATGTACGTCCCTGATTCTGGAATGTAAGCTCCACAGGTGATACATTGATCCATTGCCGAGTAGACAACAATAGAGATGGACGGTTCCCATACGACCCAAATACGCCCAAGTTCAGCAGACTGATAATTATGAGTAAATGACCAGCCCGTGAATAGACGTCGTGAGATATTTGCAGCTTCGGTTTCATCACGAACCCGAGTTTCTAATAGACTACCGATGCCAGGCTTCTGCTCGGTGATCCAGTTCTTTACATGTCGTTGTTTAGCTGAGTCATTGAATCCGCGTACGTTCCAACAAAATATCCGTGTCATTTCTCTTCACTGTACCAAAAGGAAACAAAAGGTGGGCAGAACTGAGTATCCAGGGCTATTTTTCACGACCTTTCCCCTTACGATCCTTCTTGACCAAAGAGAAGTCCTGAAGGATCGTGGGATCAATGGCCGCTCTCGAGCGGAGCAAACGTTGGGCTTCATGAACTAACTCATCTTCCGAGTCGAAGACATAAGTAGCTTTAGTGTTTCGTGACTGTTTCCCCTTCCCCTTATCCTGAGTACATGGTGTAGGAGAGCTCGAAGCTATAGTACGAGTAATGCAGGGCGGAGGAGCAGGAGTTTGCTGCGGAGGCTGCAAGGGAGAAACCAACTTCTGTGTATCAGCTGGTGGTGCTAGTTCTGTCGAGGCAGTGCTGGTAGCCGCAGTAGGTACAGGTGCCACTGGAGGAATTTCCGGGATCTGTGAGACCGGAATTGAATCTGCTGGAGGAGCACCCGAGCTACGAGTAGGCAGGTCCTGTTTCGGGCATGGACAGTTTGAGTCCTTATGACCAAATTGGTTACATTGGTTGCAGCGAGGGGGGACCCATGAGTAAACCACAGATACCCTAATAACACCGCCACTATCATCTTCAACTTCAACCATCGCAGGTAGAGGAGCGCCCAACTGGACCTCCACTTTGACTCGTGACTCTCCGACACTAAGGGGGTCGAGACGCATCTTCTCCGTATGCAGAGGTTCACCCACACCACTGGCGATATAGCTAATCCCTTTGAGTGAATACATTTCGGCTGGTATATTCTTCAAGGTAATCCAAATTGGAGCAGACGTTAATTCCGGCTGTCTGAGAGAAGATGTTGGAGTCCACTCGGACAATGAGAACATAACATCTCCGGCATGCCAGATTCCGACCTCTAATGCCCATTCACGCGTAGCAAGGTCTGGGATATGGAAAAGGCAGGAAGTATCACTCACTCGCCTGACTAGGATACGTGCTTTCCGACCCCATATAGGGTTGAGCGATTGGAAGATGCGTGAGCCGGAGGGGGCTAGCCCGTAGAAGTGTCCTATCAGATTGCCAGACCAAGCTTTGGAGGTCTCCAGTAGTACAGATCCAGGAACTCTTACTCGAGGAGTACCATCCGCCGAGTATGAAGGAGTGGTGACCCGGGAAAGATTACGAGAGGAAGGTTTCAATCTCTGAGCCCACGGAAAATCCCGTTTAACCCAGGTCCCCGTCACCAGCTCACACGGATCCGAAACCACAACAGAAGGGTTCACCGCAATCTCCAGGTTAGGCCTAGGTGGGTTTGATTTTAGTGGGCTACGGGGGCCAGGGAGAGGTGGGAAATCGTTAGGGAGGAGTATATCTGGGGTTGGAAGAAGGGGACCCAACTGGGTAGAAAGGGGACCAGAGGTAGGTACCGACAAAGTCGAAAGAATTTGGGGGTTAGGGTTTTCTGAAGAAAGAGGGGAAATTGGAGAAGGTGGAGATGAAGAGGGAGAAGGTTGGGCTTGAGATAAGGAGGCGATAGGGGGAATTGGAGAAAGAGGGGTAGCAGCGGGAACTGTGGCGGCGGTGTTTGGAGGTGGCGGAGACCCAGTAGGGGGATCCGGCGAGCGCACTAGAGAGAGTTTCTTTTTTTTCCGAGACATTTTTCTTTTTCCAGGGAGGGAGTTTTTCAGCGGCATTTGCCACGTCAGCGGAGACGGTTCGCTGGAACTGCAGCGGAGAAGGCGTGCTAATTTTAACCATCTCTCTAATGAGGTTGTAATGAGGTGCATGTAGGCATATATATATATATATATATATATATATATATATATATATATATGATATAGTATATATCAATTACACTTCAACTCCTAAAATACGAAGTATTCCTATATATAGACGCACTACACCGAAATCGATATCACCGGTCAAATGATAAATAATTCCAACATTCTTGGAGGCAGATTTACAAAAAAATGAAAGCAATCAACACACTCGACATGAAAAAACCTCCCAACTAAACGACACCCCCCCTGTATAGACTGCACAAGAACTATATATAACCTAGACCCCAATACTAGACACAACTTACATGAATAAATGCACATGCATATCTATATGTTTACATCACAAATAAACAATAGGCGTGTATACATACATGTATATAAATATATGTATTTTTGTGTTTTTTTTTGTTTTTTGCTTTTTGCTTTTGTTTCATTGGAAATCTGCTGTAGTGTTGTCAATCTCAAATCCCAACCCATCATTTTCCAGGAGAATATCTGAAGAAGATGATCCAATGCATGCCTTCTCCAAACCCATGTCCGAGAACATGCCTTTATAGTTATCCTCGTTGTCGCAACGCTCTGTCGATGCGACATTTATGACGCCGCTGTGGTAAAACATGTTTAACAACGACTCGTGAGCCTGAGGACAATGACCAGACGATGAGGACAAAGTCTCCATCATCTGATCCCAACCACATGGGATTTCCATCGATTGATCATGATGATGAGTATGGTGGATGTTGCTCGAAGTGGGGGATGATGATGGTCGATGGTGCCCCATCATCTGCCCCCATCCACATGGGATTTGATGATGATGATGATAGTCCATGTCGTTGGATGGAGGGGATGGTCGTGGCAAATGGGTGTAATTAGGGGCATAATTGAGGTTATTATCACTAATAACAAACCTCGACTCCTCTTCTTGTAATTGAGATTCTTTGCACTTGTTGAAGACTCTACACAGTACCCAGTCTTCCTGTCCACATTCCGAGAATGAAACAATTTTAATAAATGTCATATGAGATGTCATATTAATAATTCGGTCAACAATATGCATGGACGGTTAATGTTAGGCAGCGTGCAAATATATGGAAATGGCCAAACAATATTTAAAGCCACTTTCTCCCCCTTCCTCATTTGCGAGGGTGACGTGCCCACATCAGTTGTTGTCACAATATTCTTGTCCTTCATTTGCCATGTAATCATGATCATTCGGTGTCATGCATGCACATGCTCATGACATATGTAACCACGTACACGTAGCTATTTAAATAAAACTATACGATCTTCTGTCTTTTTGGCATGTTAAGAGGTAGGTGGACATCAAAGTCATTGGGAAACGATATATATAATTATCTCTATACTTTCAGCAATAGAATTGAAGTATACCATTGTAATTGCAAAGTAAAAGCTGTTTAATGAACATGGTTATATATATGCCTAAACGCAAGAATAATATATATATATATATATATATATATATAGAGAGAGAGAGAGAGAGAGAGAGTACGTACCATAGGGGGAGTGTTAGGGCACTCAAGACGGAACTCGTGCATGATCCAAGTGGTCTTGATGCCATTGGGAGCCCTGTTCCTATAGAAAACGAGAGTCTTTCTCATCCCTACGATCTGTCTGGTCCGTGGATCCACAACCATCCGATCTTTTCCGGTCGCTTTCCAATATCCAGAGACCGTGGCTCTATTTGTACGATATCCCACTGCGTATTTTCTATCTCGAAAACTGAAGAAATACCATTCTTTTACATTAAGCTTCGCCACGTCTTTATGTAGTAGTGGTAGTAATTCCCATGCAAATGCACCAAAAAAAAATTGTATTAGCAACATATAAATTAAAGGGTTTGCACGAATTATAAACTGGATTCGAAATAACAAAGAAATGAATGTAACAGTATTCTTGTATATAACATGGTTAGATCTTCTAATTTCCTGTTAGGGTTCCGCCAGCAATTCTCTATAACTTTATGACAAAATGATTGAAAAAACACTGTCACGTTTCTCGATTTTCACTAAACGATACACTTTTCCAAGTACCAGGACTATATATATATAATCCAAAATTTCTATCGCATATTTGGTCCAATTATATCTACTAGAGGATCAGAAAAATCCAAATGAATATCTCTCCTCGATTAGAGACTCAAATCTGAATTGGAAAAAAAAAAGTTTTAATCCATCTCAAAATAGTTGAGCAACTCAATCTTGGCTAACAACTATATTATATACTTAGATGATATAGAAACATATATGTTATGTGTTGAAAGCTCATGGATTAGTACTAATGAGGTTAGACAAATAAATTCCATAAATACCTGAATTGTATAATTTCACAAGTTACAGCTGTAATATATCTATAGAAAACATGACTCGTTTGCACACTTCCTTACTTGAAAAACATTTCTAATATAATTCAGTTTTAATATATATATATACACACACGAAATATCAAATTCAGAAAGAAATATACGTTTTGTTTTTCGAAAGAGAAAAAAGTGTTAAATAAAGAGGAAAAAGACTTGTGATGTGGACCGCGAACGACGGGACATGAATTTATTCGCTTCACTGATTATGTTTCTGACTTCTAGAGGCTCTAATGAATTATCTTCAGACATTCCTCACGTCATTTTCGCATTAATTTCGTTCTTTGTAATGATAACGTACAGATCTCTATCTTTTGTTTGTGTGTGTATTTCTCTTAATGTTCGAGGATCAAATTTTCATATCCAATTTCAAGAATACAAAAATTTATACGACCGTTTTGAACAGAACTAAAAATACAAAAAAAAAAAAAACATCAACAACACATGCGTGTATACATTTGTATGCAGTGAATTTGGTTTGCTCACAATGGTACGATGCATTCATTTAACGGTATTGGTAGGCAGCTAAGAGTAAACGGTTTCTTATGTGAATAAATTAAGTTGCTTGCAAAAAGGGTTTTTGTGTAATCACAAAACAAGTTACAACACCATCTTTATATTCCCCTTAATCATCTTTTAAATTGTAACAAATTAATCTTTTAAGAAAGTCACGCAAAAGCCGTAATTTCAAAGGACAAAGGTTACAGAAAGAAACAAATATGATTCTTTTGAAAAAGCTTCCTTTATTTCTCAAGGTAATCAAAATATCCAAAAAAGAAAGAAAGAGAACATTATGTATGTGCATGAAGACGATCTCTAGTTTATTTATGGCATGATAATATTACTCACGTCATCTTTGTTTTATATATCCTACGGTACAAGTTGATAGAGTGATTACTTGATTTACAAAATAAAATATACCCACACATGTTTGAGGGAATTTGTACTTATGTATATTCTGATTATATATATATATATATATATATATATATATATATATATATGTTTGAGTGGATGTTTAATATTATGGATACCATGTACGTATAGTTGAATAAAATAGGACCTATTTATGAAAAAAAATAATCCCTCTTTTTTTTTTTTTTTTTAAAAAAAAGAGATTAGTTTCTAGATTCAATATATATATATCTCGTTCTCGATTCGAAAATGAGAGGCGGATACAATTGGCATATAAAATTAAAAATTTGCACCCCCTTCTCACACGTTATCTCCGTTATGGGCATAATCATGCTTTGCATTTCTTACGAATAGGTAGAATTAATCGATATCATCTTGTATATGGGACTAACCTAATTTCCATACAGTATATTAGATAATTTAACCGACGCGTATTCTAGCGTTTGGAGCTTACGTTTGTGAACATGCCGCGTTTTACAATCAGCGTACGCGTTTTGTATGTATATGAGATTCTTAGCATTTGAACAGATCAAAGTAGAATTGTTCATGATTAATTAATTAATTAATTAATCTACGAATCTATTACTAAAACAAGAACTTGCATACAATA
The DNA here is from genome assembly GCF_000463585.1 of Tarenaya hassleriana. Taxonomy (NCBI): domain Eukaryota; kingdom Viridiplantae; phylum Streptophyta; class Magnoliopsida; order Brassicales; family Cleomaceae; genus Tarenaya; species Tarenaya hassleriana. Next base: position 1,953,449 of record NW_010965451.1, read on the forward strand.
TTTGATCGTTAATTCTTTTTTATATTTGAGAAAGGAAAAAAAAAATCAAGAATTTGAAAATTTGTTATACGTATGATGGGATAGAAATATTTGCATATGAACTCATCGGTTTAAATTAAATATGGGGAGCCATGGTAACAATTAACATGCATCCATGTACCTTCACATATAATCAATGTAAGTGCGAGGGAAACGTAGACTCAATCATTTGAGGCCACATCTCACATGCTAATAAAATTACAAAATATCCTCCATGACTAAAAGCATTAATTATCAGTAAATCAAAACTTTATTATATGATCAGCAGTATCATTTTATGCAACTGTAGAATCTCAATTAATAATTATTTAATCTCAGGCACGACTCTAATTTATAATTAACTAATGTTCGGAATAAAATCTGATTTTCATAACCTCTTATATTCTTTTTGTGGTAAAATAAGTTCAGATTCCTTGCAAGAAACAGCAAGAGTTTGGACCCAACAGAGAAGAGAGTTGGAATAATATACGCAGATATATAGAATATACGTATATAAATACGTACTGAATCGTGATATGGGAAATTGATATTACCTGGAAGCTGCCATGGCTCGCATGTATGCAAGTCAATTTCCACAAGATCATTATTCTTCATATTAGCTTCGGCGTCATCCTCATGACCATCATCATCATCACCACCACCATCATGATGATGATTGAATTTGGCCCTAATTTTGTTGCGAAGATAATGACAGACCAGCTCTTCATCACTCGGATGAAATCTGAACCCTGGTGGAAGTTTCGCTCCAATATCTTTCAAACCCATGAAATCTCTCTTTTGGATTATTATATTCCGAGAAGAAAAGAGTAAAATATTTTTGTGTATATGTATGTATGTTTGTAAAATTTCTAGGAGAATATTGTAGAGATCATGGGAATTTTTATACGGGAGCTAGGAAGGGGGAGGGAGAAAGATGAGATGGCGTTTTTAAATTTTTTTTTTAATGCTGTGTAGGTGTCTTTGTGTATATATGTATATATATATATATACATGTGTATATATAGTTAGGGAAATAGGAGTATATGATTAAAATAATGATATAGAATAATATTTAATTAGAAGATGACAAGTTAGAATTTCTTATAATATTATAACATTGGGGATTGGGGGGCCATATGTATGTATGCTTGTGTAATATATAAGAAGTTAGTTATGGTGGGAAGTTTCAAGAAAAACCAAAGTTGCAAGAAATCTTGGCCTTGAGGTGTCTCATGGGACACTAGTCATCCAATATTCTTTTTTCTTTTTAATTTCAGTATTATCCTCTTAAGAACTACCTCAACTCAAACTATATATTTTTTCCTTTGAGTTTAAATTTCTTTCTTTTTTCAATTTTAAAAGTTGTTTCATATGATTTTTTTAACTCATAAATTCACCGAAATTTCGATCCAACTACATCTTTCAAAATTTAGAAGTAATCTATACACTCAATTAAATTGTACGCCGCCTTCTCCCCAACGATCATGTGAAATTTGTCGTAGCTAATTTTCAAAATTCATAAAAACTAATTGTTTCCTTTATACAAATCATTTGAATCTTCAACATTAAGATCACATATATATATATATATATATATAGTTTCAATACGAAACGTTTCTATATATCAACTAAAAATTGAACTCTAAACATGTACTACAGCATAAAAAGGTTGGTGTGATCGATTGGTTCAAAGCCAACCCATTTGAATTTGGCTTATAACTTAATATTTTTTTTCTTGGTTATACATTCCATATAATCCATCTGATCTCTATGAAACTGTTTTCAAATGACGTTCTCTGGCTCTTTGTTTAACTGGTTCACTTATTAATCTCAAATATAAAAAACAAACTAAGTAGAATTTACGGTGGTCCTTATGATTGTATAATTAATTTAACTAATATCTTATACTTATAGAATTATTAAATCATTAAAATTAATTTATTATAGTTCCTATTCATTTCAATGTAAGCTGTGCAAGGCATGTCGACAAAACAAAAACGATATTTAATTAGCTTGGTAAATTAACGTTAAATCACCAAAGGCGAAAAACAACATGGATGCATGCAACATATACATATGGTACTTAATAAGAACAATATTGATGTGGAGAAAAGGGCCCATAAATGATGGACATGGTAACGTAACACAGTGAATTTAATGACAAAACCATTTTCTTGATGTATTGGAGATTGTTAGAGGCTGCCACAATAATTGAGGAACGGACAAAACCCAATTTTGTCAACATGTTTCCTATGTGTGTCGATAATCATTAGGGGATATGCAAAACACTATGCGCGTGTTAGCGCACACATACGTATACATATACGCACATGAAGACGCCACGACAATTTAAACTTCACTCATTGATGTGATTTTCCGCGTAAAATCTTAGCAATTTAAATATTTCTCGCAGATCTAAAATTTGTGATACCCACGCATCTTGATTTCATTAAGTAGGAGATTAATACCAATATTTGATGTATTTTTGTTAGCGTGGACCAAAAAAGTAATTATATATAAGATTTGTGTTTTATAATATTTTTCTATATGTGTATATCTATTAGTTATAACTGACTAATAATTTTGTATACTTATTTCTATCAATAACATATACTTTGAATGAGTCCATCTCATGCATTTGTTATGATTTTTCGTTTTCTTTTTCTGTATTGAAATGAATTTTAGCAGTGAATATTAGATTTTACATCAAAACACATTGGCGAATTATATATATATATATATATATATATATAT
>NW_010965451.1:1956392-1973162 GCF_000463585.1 Tarenaya hassleriana
TCTTAATGATATGAAACAGAAAGCCTAGCCTAATTGTTGAGACTAATTAACGTCTACTCATGACGGGGAAACAAATTAATGAGCTGGATCTATAATAATAATAATAATAATAATAATGGCTCTGGTTGGTAGATCCTATATCACTGTCTTATTACTTAAATAAGAACCTCAATCTGACCTATCTTCCAAATAATAGTGCCCGTCAAATAATTAAACGATCATTGAATTAATATTATCTTACGACATTACAAGACATATATATATATATATATATATATATATATTTCCTCTAGAAAAAAAAGACATATACAAATACTAAAAAGCTATATACATAATACAACGCTAGTTTATATAGGTATGAATTTATAAATCTAAAAAGATATGCACTGATGGATGAATTTATAATTTTTTTTTTATAATTTAGAAATTTACCAGACTTTTAACCCGACTAATTGTTTCAGAAGAGCGAAAAAACCCATGTGAATACCCCTCCCTAAGTAAGAATTCGAATCCGGGTTGGAAAGGAGCTTTGTTCCTTGCTTTACGGGTTGAACCACTCAATTTTAGATAAATGATTGAATTATTGACGATAGATAAATTTATAAAATTTTATCATCCAAAAACCAATAATTTAATAAAAATAGAACGTGAAAATGAATTGCGAATTCCGCTCCTCTCTTTTTCCAAATACTGTAAAACAGTTCCAATTTATTATTGTGGTTCATTAATTTTATGTATTTCTATTTATTAGTCATCTAAATATACCCCTTCGCCAATGAGTTTATAACACCAGATTCATTTGCTGCTAAATTCCTCAATAAAGCATGAAAATATCGCAGCAACGAATCAAATCCATTTTTTTTTATCTAACATCATTCATTATTTAATATAAAAAGATGGAAAAGGACAAATCTTTAAGAAGAATAAAATAGAATAATTAAACATGCGTGGGATCTCAAAATATTGGGGGCAGGAAGTATATATGTATAGTTTTTGTGGGTCATCTTTCTTTGGACCATATCTACATTTTATACGTAGACATAAAGTGGAAGAAAAAACGTAAAACCCTTCGTATTCGATCATTAATGTGCGCAAAGATTAAAAAAATACCCAAATTTTAGATAGTTTAATCGGTGAAATGGATCGTTTGTCCTGTCACGAATTCGAATCTCAGTTTGAAGAGATGACGTATATTATAAATTATATAACTGATTCCGATCTCAAAATTAGTACGGATCTTGATTCATTACACTCGTTACTCGTTAGTCTAAAAAAAACTCAATGTGTAATTTCTTTTTTTTTTGTTAACTTCAATGTGTAATTTCTCATTAGGAGTAATCAATATGTAACTTATAAGGTTGATCACATTAAATGATAAAATCATCGAGACAACTCTTAATTGACAAACATCCGAATGTGACTCTCCTCGCTTTATTTCTTGTGGATAATTTATTCCTTTTCATATGTATATCTAGTTCCATCAAACCTGTTTATAATTACATGAATAACCATGCTGTACTTTTATCTAAATTTGGATAGTTCAACCGGTGAAATGGAGGCAAAAATCGTCTGTTCCGCTCAGAATTCGAACCTCAATTTTGGAAAAAGAACATATATTTCAAATCATTTGTGGTTAACTCTGGATCCTAAAATTAGTTCGAACTTGGATTTATAAGACACGATTACCAAGAAAAAACATGTATTTTTTTTTGCACCAAATCATATTGTACAAAGTATATATATATATATATATATATATATATATATGTATGTATGGGTGTTATCCAAATTGAAGGGGATAATAGTAAATATTAGGGTTAGGGTTTATTTCCAAGTAAGGAAGACTTTTGTGTGATTGGAGAAAGAGTGACGGATGTAACATTCTTTCGTCGTAAACCAATAATTCGCCTCTGCGCTTCTTAATAGCAGCCTTCGTTCAAATCCCAATTTTTTTTATTTTTTTTTTGTCTTCATTCAGTGGTTCTTGATTCCGTACTTGTTGAGAATTGATTAATACAACTTCTTCTATATATGACCCGATATTTGACGCTCCGTTTGGGCCTAAAGTTTAAGACATTCAATACCCGAATGAACGGCTTTCCACATACTTCGTCTATTTTAGATTTTTTTGTATATATATATAATGAATCTCATATATAGATGATGACAGTAAGAAAAAAGATCACAAGACAGTTGGGGTTTCTATAAATACCCACATAAACAATTTGAAACCGAGGACTAATAAAATGGTACAGATACTTTAATTAAAATATACATTACACCTTGGTGTATTTCTACCAAAATATATAAATCGATGACGTGCCAATAACATGAACTCAAAATGAAAAGTCCTTCACTTTAAAAAAAAAAGACAAAGGGGGAGATTGTGTGCGATAGACACTCATATCATATAGAAACAAATGCAATGATGTTTGTGTAGGGGCAGTGAAAAGGAGGCTGAGGTTGATTGAAGAAGAAAAGACGAAATGCTAACTATGGACGATGACAGGGCACCACGTGTCATTCCCCGCCCTCTCACGCCTCGATCGATTCCTATGATCCCTTGGATCATGCATCCTAAAATCTATTATTTCGAAATGATTTATATATTTCACCCTATGATTTCACAATGATTAATTTGACCTCACGCATGCATTGTTGAAGTGAAGAAAATAATTTCATTTAATACAACTACTCCATTACCATATACATGTATATATAGTGCCAATTTTACTCATTGTTCCTCATATCAATATATTTAATTTTGTAATAAAAAGATATAGATATAGATGTGTGCGTGTGTGTGTATTTTCACAATTATCCATGGAATATCTCTGTTATCATATACTCCCTCTGTTTAATTATAGATGACGTTTTAGAACAATTTTTTTGTTTCAAAATAAATGACGTTTTCCGATTTTCAATGTATTTTTTAATATTTTTTTTTCCAAATTTACCCTTAATTAATAATATTTAAATATTTTGCAAGCCTAGAAGTAGTAATTATCTATGCAATAAATAAGGGTATTTTGGTTAAAACACTATTTTTCTTAATTTGTGTGTAATATTCTTAAACGACATTTAAAATGAAACGGAAGGAGTAGTTTAGTTAAAATTCTTCTCTCAACAAGATTTTTTCTCTAACAATATTGTTTCCCAGCCAACATGCAACATTATTAATATATAAATCAAGTTGTCTTTCCTTCTGTAAACTAATCAATACACACAGATATATATATATATATATATGTGTGTGTGTGTGTAATGTTTTATGTAAGTAATTTCTTACATAATCGAAAGACGGAAACATGAAAATACAAGTCGTTTATATTGCATATACACATGCGCACCACAACCAGTACCGTTTCGACCGTGTCAGGATTAATTGAAATCTTTCACAGGAACTTGATCATTCCTCATGTATAATGATGATGATGATGATGATGATGATGATCATTATTTTTTTATTGTAAAAAATAATGATAATAATAATAATAAGAAAAAATGAAAAAAAGGAAAATGACACTCTCTCAATGATGAGTCACGAGACAGGCCATGATTTAAGATTTTGTGTCAATTTCGTAGAGTTTCCAAAATAAAAAAACAAAAATGTTTTTGTAACACATCAAAAGATTCGGATTGATAACTTAGGGGCGTGGGAAATTGTTATCTACAAGTAATAAGCATCTCATACATACCCTCGATTGTGATTGGCGATTTTTCATAACGCATCGACCCCCCTACTACTATTATTATTTTAATGACTAGTTTTCTTTATTTATATATAGAAATGGTACTGAAAGATGACCATTAAGAGAATATATATATAATGAATCATATAGAAGCGAAAAAAATGAGCATTATTGTACTTTTCCGGGTGAGAACAAAAATATCACGAGAGATGTGCATACGTGTCCATGTATGTATACGATAGAATATACGTACAAATACAATCCTCTATGTAAGCACATACGATATATGCATATGGAACAAATGCAGTTCTATAAAACAGGATCTCAAACGAGCTGTCCATGTAAGTATTAACATAGCCTTCGGGGAAACAAGACATAAATACCGGCCATTAATTTTTGTATTAAATGTAAGATGCCGATTATATTTAGTTAGGGCGATAGGATTTGAAATTTATGGTCAGTAACGTAAGGGATTCTGTTGTAGGTCGCATATTCCACAATTTATATCATGGTCAGAATAAAGTGAGACATCTTAATTTATAAAATCAACAGACGGAAGAATCTTCTTTTCCGAAAAGCAACTTTTTTATTATTAGTTTTTTTTTTTTCCTTAAAGATATATATAACGCACAGAGATAAGATAAACGAAATGGTTCGGTTCATGGATTTAGTTTTTTTATTTTTATTGCGTCACGAAACAATTAACGCTACAAAAAAGATAAAAAAAAAAGTTAACAGAGTTGGATGTGATTTTGAAAATGCTTTTTTTTAAGAAAAAAGAAGATAACAAAGGTTAGGATAAAGTATATAAACATATTCAACCAAAAAAAAGTATATAAACATATAAAATCTACCTTTTATTTATTTATTGTGTTGTTTAACATAAATGAGCGTAATATATAAAGGTTGGAAATTTTTAATAATATTGGGTTATCTATCAATTTCTATATATAGAAGCAAGTAATACGCCAATATATATCAATCATCTCCAGATCATTGTTACAAAAACGGACACCAAGCAACTTGGCATGCTTCCTTTTCCGACACCTGGAGATAACACGAATACACATGTTATGCTGATCATCACAAAAGGGTCAGTTTGATTGGGAGGCCGCGGAAACTTTGATGCGAGATTCTGATTTCTACTCTATTTTTATATTCCCCTACTCTCTGTCTTTATACATATATATATATATATAAAATTTTTGGCGCCGCAATGCTCGTGGGTCCAATTCCTTGAAATATACAAGGGCAAAAAAAAAAAAAAAAAACGAAAACAGTAGGGATGGTTGACTTATTATTTATACATGTATGCGTCTGTATGTTGATAAATGAGAATGGAAACCCAGGAGAGACAACATAAACATGGATAGACCGTGATCCATGCATTGAGATATGTACGTAGAGCATATATATCATCAAACACAAATGACCTTATAGCTTTACTAGCAATTGAACCAACCGAAGAAACGAATAGGAGAAGGAAAAGAGCATAATAACCTAATTATTAATACGATCATAATCCACCCTCTTGACTCTCCCCAATGATTCTTTTTTTGTGTTTTTAAAATTTATCAGTTAGGAAACTTAAATCTCTTCGGTTTTATTGTAAGATAATGGTGTTTATTTACATCGGAAATTGTCTGTTACTATTTTTTTTAATGGAATTCTTTTCATGTGCTCCGCGTTTCAATTCTCTTCCGAAAAATGAAGCTGTGGAAGTTTTTGTTTGTTTTTTGTTTTAATGTCGGAATAAAAGTGTAAGCAGCGATTGAGGTGAGGGGGTCCAAAATCACGCCGCTAAATAATGTCAATCATTCTCTGACTAGGAGCTTAAATCTCGGGAAGCCATGGCTAATCAGACACGAAACCTTCTCCGGTCGTTTTGTCTTTTATTATCGAATTACTTAGTTACTCATCCATCATATTATTAAACCTTCTCGAATTTATATATATTAAATTAAGCAAAGCAGCCAAAACAGAAATAATTTTCTTAGTACCAACAGAATGACAGAAGAATACCCAACACACAAGAAAGGCAATAAACAATTTACTTAAACGACTACTATTATATTAAATATTAGCGATGAATGTCCGGATTCATGCCGAATTGGTGCATTATCATCCGCCGCCGGCGTCTATTTAAGCCGTTATTATAATGTAATTTTAAAATAATACCACAGAACTAAACAAGATTATCTTTGTACGGCGACAAAAGATCTTGAATGGCATATTCCTAAAAGCTGCGAAGCGACCAAACTAAGATCAAATTAATAAACTATTATTATTCGTGAATAATCCGACGTAAAATCTACAAGTTCGGAAAGCCATTCTTTGATGAGCACTTGGAAAAAGGATTATATTAAAAAACGACAAAACAACGACACAAGACTTGCCAATCAGACAACCATAAATATACAAAAACGAAAAAGCAGTAATCAATGTCTAAAGGTACAAAAGGTTTCAGAACAGCAGAACCAGAGATGACATAGAAGCTAAGAAATTGCATAAAGGACCTGCACCTGCACAACCATGGATGGCATCAAATGCTAAAACACGTCGTTGCATTCATCAGTACTTAGGGCCTGGTTTCTGGGTCGGCAATAGACCAAACCGTTTCTTCAGCAACACTCTCTGCCTCGAGTATTTGTCATCCGGGGAGAACCGGGCTGTGGCAACAGAGGAAGAGAGTGTGAAACAAAAACATATCAAGCCATTATGTACGCAAACCAGCTCATAACATCTTATACGAAATCGGGAAGGCTATCTGTATTTCTTGGCAGAATGTTCACATACACGTTGCAAAATGTGGCTGACCTATATACGAAAAGATACACAAACATCGAGCATTTGGGTGTATACACGGCTAGTCTCACCTGGATGGGCGGATTGAGTGGCAAGCCCCAGAGGCGACTCCTTCTGCATGATGGAATTGATCGATGTTTTTCAGTGTGAAGCAGTAAAAAGAAATAAACAGACTCTGAGAAGTATAGAAGAATCAGCTAAGAGGCAAACTGGGCAGATGCATTCCGCATAAATCAAGAATGCCTTTCCGCAGAACAAACCGGAAGATAATAGCTAGAATCGGCTCCCTCCTCGTCTAGAATTTCTATTACTCTATAGATTCCTTGGAGAAAACTAGCAAAGATGAGGCGATATATGCGAAAACAGCTACTCCAACAACAAGAAAAACCCGAATGGGTCTCAATAAGACGATTTACACCATTTCATTTGCAAAAGTAGCGTCTCTCACGTACTGCGAGCGCCTTATACAAAGAAACAGATAGGATGGTGCCTTTCTTATTGGGTATTCTTAATGAAGACTATAAAAAGCTTGAGCCTTTTCACCATTTGCAGAGACAATGTTCTTCTCATGTAACAAATTGCGATCCAGAAAAGATCACACGACGGGCTTTCTTACTGTGTACAGATACAGTCTACAGAGACTGAAGTAAACCATAAACAAGAAAGAAGAAACAGACATAATTCAGATTAGAAAAGGGAAGAACAGAGAGAGGAGAGCAAGCACCTTGGTGGTGTACACTTTGTCACCTTTCTCATTGATATAGTACTGAAGATACATCGTATATATCGACGAATAGCCCTGTGGAGGTGAAAAACATCAGTATCTGCGAGAATCTCTGATGTCTTGTCTGAGAGACATAACATAGATCTTAAAAAAAACAAACATTGAGCCATGGGATCATACCTCCCTCACAGATTGAGCTCCAGCTCCAGCTTCTGATTAGGGTTTCTCTCGAACAGGATTTGGGGTTTCGGCTACAAGAAGTCGATATATTTAAAGGCCTTGAGAAAATGGGTTTAAATCAGCCCAATTATACCCCTTAGAAAGCCCAAAACTAAAGGGGTAATTTGGTCCACTACAAAAATAATGACACGTAGGCAAAATAAAAACCTATATAAAAGGAGCGACCAGCATGAGTCAGTCGAGAGAATCACGCTGAGCAAAGTAGCAGAACCCGATCCTTGTTCATCAATTCCTTCCATATATGCACCACAAATGTGCATATACATATAGGCATGTCTTCGTGTCTGTGTAGATTTGTGGGGTACAATAAATCCAGGCAGATTTTGGCGCTACGACAATTTTGTTTTCGCCTGGGCTCGAGAGATTCACGGTAATTCGATTCTTTGTTCTCCCTTCATTTCTCTCGTTTTGGTTTCGGCTTTCGATTGAGACCTCTGCTTCTCGTTTCATCTCGCGATTCCTGGGTCCTGCTTGGGTTTGAATCCCGTATGCTAAGGTGTTCATCGTAGATTATCTGGATTTTAAGGGATTTTGATCTGTATGAATCGCATTTCAATCCGGTAAGTTTACGTGATTCTTTTGCCGTTCCTCTGTTAATTTTCCAGGAAAATCATTTTTTTCCTCTTTTTTTTTTTTGTGATTCTATCGTACACAATGCCTCTGGGTATATCGAATGCATGACCTCCCCGTTTATGTTTATTTGGTCATAACGAGGACTTTTCATGGTCTGTTTCATGTTGAAAATGGAGTCAGTGTCATTTTTATCGTGTTTTACTTCATCTGGATTCTAGTGACGTGCTTCAGTTTCATCTTCTTCTTTTTTTTTCCTGCAGAACGACAGTCGCAATGCCTTTCTTAGCCGATAATCAATATGTTATGAAACGTCGATAAGGAAGACAATACATGTGTTCTGTTTACCTGTTAAGATAAAGTAAGTATTGTCCGGGTAGGGGTATGGATTCTGCAAAGAGTTGGTTTCAGAAGCGGCAGCTGAAAGATAAGGTGAGTGGGTCAAGGCAAAAGGATGTTTCTGCGTGCAGTAATGGCTCGGTGGAAGAGCTGAATGTTGAAGCTGACAACGAAGAGTCTATGTCAAACACAACAAAGCAGAAAGTTGCTGCTGCAAAACAGTACATTGAAAACCATTACAAAGAACAAATGAAGATTTTGCAGGAGAGGAGAGAAAGGTATATGTATATTCATATGCTCTTATGGCTGTGAAAAATTTCGTGAGTCATCTCGCTTCTGTGGCTGCAAAAGCCCATTAGTTATGCTTTCCTTGATCTTAATCTCCATCGTTAGGTGAAATTTAAGTATGAGTGAAATGAAATGTAGAATCCAATGCAGATTGGTGGAATTTCAGCATGCTTTTGTTATTTGTTCAGACGAAACATGCTGGAGAAGAAGCTGGCAGACGCTGATGTCTCTGAGGAAGATCAAAATAATCTTCTCAAGTTTCTAGAGCAAAAAGAGACAGAATACATGCGCCTTCAACGTCATAAGTTGAGTGTTGTGGATTTTGATTTGCTTACAATGATAGGAAAGGGTGCCTTTGGAGAGGTATACTTTTCCTTGAAAGCAGCTCCATTTCTAGTTTCTGGGAAGAAACTTTCGAGTATTAAAGACATGTTTCTGTTGATGTAGGTTAGGGTTTGTAGAGAAAAGGTCACAGGCCATGTATACGCCATGAAAAAGCTCAAGAAATCAGAGATGCTCCGTAGAGGCCAGGTTAGACCCTCCTAATACCTCTTTAGATTGCGCCATTGGTGTTCATATCTGTGATCAGTCATTGCAACGTTTTTTGTAATCCTTTTCTTTAAGGTTGAACATGTGAAAGCAGAAAGGAACTTACTGGCAGAGGTGGACAGCAATTACATAGTGAAGCTCTACTGTTCGTTTCAAGATGATGACCATCTTTACCTGGTGATGGAGTACTTGCCTGGCGGGGATATGATGACACTGCTGATGCGGAAAGACACCTTGACAGAAGATGAGGCCAGGTTTTATGTCGCAGAAACTGTTCTGGCAATTGAGTCTATCCACAGACACAATTATATCCACAGGTTCTGCAATATATCCAAACAGGATGTGTCTTTTTCTCCCTCTTCTGGAACAATATCGTTGAGATCATCTTCTCTCTCTCGATTTCTGTAGGGATATCAAGCCAGACAACTTGCTGCTGGACAGATACGGGCATCTAAGGCTGTCGGATTTTGGTCTGTGTAAACCATTGGACTGCATTGTTATCCAAGAGAATGAATTTTCTGTGACAAAAAATGTGAATGGAGCTACAGAGCAGGAAGCCTTCTCAGTTACTCCAAGGCGCTCACAGCAGGACCAGCTAGAACATTGGCAGAGGAACAGGAGAACACTTGTCAGTCTTCGAATCCATTTTTGAGCTTTAGGGTTAACTGTCAATGACTGTGCCCGGTAGATTTTTTGTTCTTTATGCATCTGTTTAACACATGAAACCACAGGCTTATTCCACCGTTGGAACACCAGACTACATTGCTCCAGAAGTCCTAGTGAAGAAAGGATATGGAATGGAGTGCGATTGGTAAGTGGCAAGGCTTTTTTCAGTGTTTTTCCGGCTCCCTCCCCCAGAAAATAAAGTACTATTCAGGCAGTGCTTTTTTTCTTTTCCCAACTTCAGCCTAGTGAAACTCCCCAAACTGCATATCTATAGAAAAATCTAGGTTCGCATTCACAGTCTGTTAAAATGTTCCAACCATCTCCAAAACAGTATTCTTATCTGTTACACATTGCATGGGACGTTGATACAATTTGCTTAATGAAATGATCCATAGGTGGTCTCTTGGTGCTATCATGTACGAAATGCTCATTGGGTATCCGCCATTTTATTCGGATGATCCCATGTCAACGTGTAGGAAGGTAATGGCTCAAAACAAACTCGTAAAAGGAACCGCAAAACTAATGGAGGATAAGAAGAGAGCTCTGTTTTATGACTCATACAAATAACCTTTGTGGTTTTGGTGCAGATAGTAAACTGGAAATCTCATTTGAAGTTTCCTGAGGAGGCAATATTGTCGCCAGATGCAAAAGATCTTATCTGCAGACTGTTGTGCAGTGCCAAACGGAGGTTGGGTACCAATGGTGCTGATGAAATAAAGGTGTTGTATGGTGTGTTCGTATAATGACGAATTCTTTATGCTTTCTTGATGCAGCAAGTAAAACCGTCTATCCTTGAAATTTTATGGTCATTTGTTTCTGTTGATTTTCATTTGATATGCTCTACTCCGCATGATTTAACACCTTTCTTGTTGATTATGCTTGGCAATTCCCGAGGAATTCTGTCGTTTGTGAGTCAACATTATTGTCTCTATTTCCCTTTTCGGTATTAAGCAAGTTTTGTATGCTATTTGTTCTATGTGGGTGATTATTCTTGATTTTAAGTTTTGAATCTTTCCGTTTCAATGGAGGAGGTGGTTATGCATCAGTTTTTCACTTTAAGTAGGATATAAAAACGTGCAACGACATTTCGTGGTTTGGAAACGTTGATTGGTATGATATTTGTGGTCTTTTCTCCAAATCAAGGGGATAACACGCTTGCATCATGGCAGGTCCATCCATGGTTTGGAAACGTTGATTGGGATAACATATTCAACATGGAGGCTGCTTTTATTCCAGAGGTCAATGACGATTTAGATACTCAAAATTTCGAGAAGTTTGATGAGGTAATCAGTCTTTTACTTGACTATTGCTCGAGCACTTGATGCATTTGAGAAACAGAAAATAATTAAGAAACCGAAAAACAGGACACATAGATAGAAGGATCAACAAAGATCGTTATCATCTGAGCTAGAAAGGTTCAAGTAGGCACAGTTTGATAAGGTTTAAGTTGACTAAGCATTTCCTGCATATATCTTACACATATCTTCCTCGCACTTGTTTTTTTCTTACATGTAGTCGGAGACACAGGCTCAGACATCATCCAAGTCAGGTCCATGGAGGAAGGCAAGCAGAATACCTTTTCTTAAAAAAAACTGCACTTCCATGAAAAGATTCATTCAGCGCTTCGTTTTCACACGGCGTTTTTATTTTAATTCTTTGCCCCACAGATGCTTTCGTCAAAAGATGTGAACTTCGTAGGCTACACGTACAAGAACTTTGAGATCGTGAATGATTACCAAGTACCTGGAATGGGTAAGCATTTTCTTTTTTGGACACATTTTGAACTCAAATGGCAAGAAGAATTCTGAACTGTTTTGGGGGTTGTCTTAATATAGCCGAGCTAAAGAAGAAGAACAAGTCGAAGCGGCCATCAGTCAAGTCACTGTTTGGTAAAACACTACTCTTCCTTTTCCGCTCAAACCAAATGAGCAAAAATGTGACTGATGGGAAATGTGACGTGGTGGTTCAGATGAAGGATCGTCGGATTTGTCGGAACCGAATGCGGAGTCAGGGAGACCTCATGCCCTCGGAAGCTTCCTGAATCTTCTGCCGCCGGAGTTGGAAGTGAGCCTCAAGCAGAATGAGTCAGAATGCTGAGAGACGCTTGCAGATAAAGAGTTTCTCTCTGTTCCAAAGGAATTGGACCACCGCCCCTCTAGTCATTCGCTCTCTTCTTCCTTGAATATTGTTGTTTTTGTTTTGCCAAGAAGGAAATATCAGGCTAACTAAGACACGTGCAGGGAGAGTTTCTTTCGCTCCAAGGAAAATTAGACTCTCGAGACTTATTTTCTGTGATACAGTTTCTGTGTTTCTTTTTCTCCTTTTAATCTGAATGTGGATATTATTCCGACAAACTTTTATGTTTTAGGATCAGTTTTGTTCCGACTTACGAAACGAAAGTCGAATTAACACCACATTCCAATTACACTCACCATACAAACTAGAAAACTCACCTTTGTTAAAACAAAACCACATTTACAATAAACACGGCCTTCTAGCCGGTAAAATTTTTGAAACAGATACAAACAGTGAAACGATACAATTAAAACTGTAAAAAAAAAAATTAGTACAGGTAGCGTTTTACGATTCATTGTTCAGTGCAAAAATGTATATAAAGCGAGATCAAACTAATTTATTTAACACAAAACAAGAGCATGACAACCATATGGAAGAAATCAAAGGGCATAATGACCAAATCAAACAAAACTATGTGAAAGCATGCGTAAACAACACAGGTTCCGTGATGATTGTTGGATGAAATCACAGGGCATAAATAGTTTTAAAAAAAACATGCTCTCAAAAGATACCAAAAAGCAATAAAGAGAACGATTGAATCAGAGATGGTACAAACCAGCAAAATTTAACACAGACGTTCTAAACTTAACCATCTCATCATACTAACGAAATCCAAATCAGAGTTGCTGAGTTTCTAATGATTTGATCGATGACAAACTTATCAGGCGGCACTCTCTTTCTTGAGCTTCGAAAGCTCCTGTCTAACAACACCCGCCCTCTGCACATAAGAAGAAGCATAGATTTTGTAGTTAAGATCAGTCCTGTCTTGAAAATACTCGAAATCATAAAGTCTTTCAGCTGCATATAAAAGGTATCTATCTACTTGTATTACCGTATGACAATCATAAATAAACCGGCAAACATCAGATGCACATTTGATTTTATCATTTGGATCAGTAAAAACAACATTAAAAACCGAAGAGCGCCTCATCATTTTTTTTGTTCCTTCCATGCATAGTAAGAGGGCAAAGGGCAACACAATAAAC
This sequence comes from Tarenaya hassleriana, assembly GCF_000463585.1. Lineage (NCBI taxonomy): Eukaryota > Viridiplantae > Streptophyta > Magnoliopsida > Brassicales > Cleomaceae > Tarenaya > Tarenaya hassleriana. The sequence continues at coordinate 1,969,547 of NW_010965451.1, forward strand.
TCCATTTTACCAACACCGTTGTCCATGAATTTTTGGAACTTAGGAAGATCTAATCACATAGAATGCCCTTTCACTGCGTTCAAAATATGCTCGCCTTCGACTACAGAAAAGGGGATTAGAAAAAATATCTAAAGAAAAGAGTACTGACCTTGATTTTAGCCAACATGATCTTGAACCTGTCAAAATCATTGAGTGAAGCCCTTCTCTTCTGCACAATCAACTTCCTACCCCAGGAACTGTTCTCCCATTTGTTTTTCACATCTGCCAAAAATTTTCCGGTTTTAGATTACCTGACAATAACCCATACCAGCGTCTCAGAAGTAAAGAATAACAGTCACCAGCTTTATCCATTGCTTCGATCAAATTCTTCTTCTTAGGCACCCTGTTGATGTCGATCTTTATATCAGTCAGAGACAACCTCTTCAAGTTCATTTGTGTCCTCACCATATCAGGGGCATCAACCAGAGCCTATAGATGAACAAACATGAAAAATTCAAGAAAACATAAGTGTAAGCCATGCGGCAACACAAACAAATGCCTAAAACGCATCAACAAATGATGGAATCTCAAAACAAGGGAAAAAAATAGTAAAACTCGTAAATTTATTTTACAGGCAAAACAAGCAATTTTGTCAATTACGAGTCTGCACAGTATGGTCACCCTAGTCCTTTCCTGGAATACTGATCAACCGAATCACAAAGACAACACATTGTTTCCCTAAGAACAGAAGTAACTAAAGGCATAAACAGATAAAATTTACAAACTTTGGAAACCATTTCCATGTATGGCCCCTTACCTTGAGCGCATTTAGAAAATAAAATTAAAGGTCATGGACACGATACCAAAGTTGCATCTACTTCACATCGGTTACAAGACAAATCAATACGGGCAAAAACGACGCAAAGGACAGCTAAGCAAATGGAATTACCCTGTTCTGGTCGACGACGTCGACGATCACGACAAGCTTTCCATAATCCTTTCCGTAGTTGACCAGAGCCACTCTTCCTATCTCCACGTACCTCTTGAACGCCTGTCCACACAATCACAACCTCGTCAGATTGAAGGTTGATATGGAAGCATAACATGATAAAAAGGGTAGACATTGAATATATGAAATTTAACAAATCGAAAAATTAATACGAAATCCATCAGACATGTGGTGCGAAACGTCGGAGAGAACGAATTCCGGATTCGCAGGAAGCTAGGAACATCTGGAGAAAAGAAAAAAAGATATACAAAATCGGCGGTGGTGTAGCAGTAAGAGAAACTCACCATTTCCACGGATTGGCACAAAACGCTCGGAGCTCAGAGAGGAAAGCGGACAAGAGGCAGCTTAGCTAAGAGAAGAAGGCTCCTAGGGTTTGCCTGAGAGGAAACATAGGTACAACGAAACGAAGCAATCAGGGTTTAACTATTTGGGCCTCCTAATAAGCCCAAATCATATGGGCCTTTACAACACGATAAGCCCAGCAATGATTAGGGCTCTACACTTCGCGCCTAAATAGACTAACAAAACCCATATGTTTAGGGCTAAAAAGCCTTGTGTGCTATGTAATGGAAAATCTAACATATTTCGATTTTTTTTATTATATTTTGGTTCGACCATTTTTAACTACAAAATGGAAAATCTAATGTATTAAGGCTTTTCTTTTTTACAAACGGAAATTACAACAGTGGATCATGCGCTAAATATAGGACGGTGCTCATATATAGAACCAGACAGAATAAACAGCAGTAAATAAAAAAGATAACCTGGAAAATAATCTCATCCTTTCGTTTTTTTTTTCAATTGAAATACTTTCTGTTTATGGTTGCTGATTCTAGAGAACATAACCATCGGATTCAACGGCAAATTTGGTTCCAAAAACGTGTTTTTGCCGGGAAAAAAAACACACACAGAGAGGAGGATGTTCTTCCTTCTTTTTCCCGTCACCGCTCTCCTCTCTTCGCCCACCCCTCACGCGTCCCATCGTTTCATTTGTTTTCTTTCCGTTTCTTGATTTTACATTTTACTCCTCTCGATACGAAATCGAATGTTTTCTTTTTGGGATCATCATCGAACCTTTCTTGTTTCTCGGGAAATCCATTGATTTTTATTTTTTAAATCCAAAGTTGCAAATTTTTCTCCGTGAATCCAAAAAAGGTTACATTTTTTTTTTTATTAGTTATTCTCTGTTTGGATTTCCGGACACAAGGTTACATAACGGTGGTCGAGACGAATCCGTGTTTGTTTCTCGGGAAAATTAAGGAATTTTGAGCGAAAGCTACGATTTTTTTTTCCTTCTTTCAATTTTTTTTTTATATCTTAGTTTTACATTCTTTAGTTCTTAAGAGCAGTTCTCTTGTATATTTCACATACAAGCCCCCACGAGACAGAGAGAACAAAAAAAAAAACACATATTCGGTTTATGGATTTTTGAGCTAAAACGTTTTTGTGTTGTTGGTAACATAGTTTCTCGAGCAAACGAAAAAAAAAAACAGAGTTATATGCATATTCATATACAAAGGGAACAATGTCAAGCTACAAGATGAAAAGCCTCTTGAAGGGGCTACGTTACATTTCTCAAGTCTTTGGTAAGTTACTCCTCTCGGTTCATTTATACATACATATATATATATATATATATTCAATAATTGATTGCGTATTAACCAGCATGATAAATCATTTGAAAAACACAACATCAATCGACATAATATATGTTTGATTTTAAGTATGTCTTTATCTAGAGCAAACATGTAAAACATGGGATAGGGTCGTGTTTCTGTTTTTTTTTTGTCGTAGAATCCCAAAAACAAATTGATGATGAATTGAGTAAAAAATGGATACAGAGAGTGAAAAGGAGCCGGAGATGAAAATCGGGAATCCAACAAATGTAAAGCACGTGGCCCACATTGGCTGCGACGGACCCTCCGCCACTGCACCCAGCTGGGTATTCCTTCCTTGCAATTACAAACGATGTCTTTTCATTATATTTCGAGATTTATTTTATTTTTATTTTCAATTCAAAATACTAATAAATAAAAAAACGTGGTTGGTGTGGGAAGATGAACGAATTCAAGGCTGGGTTTGGAGCGGCATCAAACGAGATGGTGGGAGGGGAGGAAGACAATTACTCAGCAAAATGTATGTCGGAAAGTGGGAAGACGAGAGACGTTCCGAGAATACCGAAATCTACGAAGAAATCGGCGTCAGGCTCCCCGACGAAAGACCGACCCGACAAAACGAAACGACGCTCCTCGAACAAAGGAAGTTCCGAAGAGAAGGGAAGATCGTCTCGCAGATCCAAGGACGCGTCCGGACAGCAGCTGCTCGACCAAGATTCTTGGTCTCGCCACAGCAGCTTATCCGAGATTCAGAAAAAATCCAAACGAAAGAAATCAAAGGACTCTGTCGGCGGAGGCGGAGGCGGAGGCGGAGGCTCTTCGAGATCTTCCAGAAAATCTGATACAGATACCATCTCAGATTACATGTCCGAAAATGGTTCCGTTAAATCTATATCCCAACACCATGAGGAGAGACGGGGGTTTTGATTATTATTCTTAATACAATCTTCTAGATTTACTTACACCGTTTCATTTTTTTTACATATATATATATTTTTCCATACATCGGAAG
>NW_010965451.1:1973762-1987108 GCF_000463585.1 Tarenaya hassleriana
CAAGACATTAAATGATATCCCATTTCTTTATAATAAAACGACACCGAATTATGCATAAGATGACCTCTTTCGTAATTCCATATCGCAGAAAACTCATAATTACATATCTGCTACAAAAGTCAGCTCTCGATACACTAAAAAAGAAAAAATCCCAGTCTAAAGTCAGCATTGTCAACATTTCATTAATCTTCTCTTCTCATGTCTCTGTTTCCACTGTTTGATCGAAACCCTAATCCCTTCCGACGAAGAAAACGTAAAGGACCATAGCCACCAACATCCGACTGCTGTATGCTGACCTAAATGCTGCGCTTATCGGAGAGGAAGATAAACCATCTCTGGAGAGGGCAGAGACCAGTTCGTTGTCCCGTCTCGGACAAAATTTCAGATCTTGCGAATCAATCTTTGTTCCGCGATCGACGCAGAGATCAGGGTTCCCACCAAGTCTGAGTTTCTTACCGATTCTTCCCGTGAAGCCATCGGGAAACAGCACTGTGCCGCTCAGATTGTTGTTCTCAAGATTGATCTCGCCGGCGAACTCCAAAAGTCCAAACTCCTGGGGGACTTGCCCTTCGAGCCTGTTGTTGTCGAGCAACAAATAAGACAGGTTTCTCAGATTTGCCGCCATGGAAGCTGGAATCTTGCCTTCGAGCCTCATCCCCGAGAACCCAATTCCCAGAACAGCCCCCAGATTCCTCCAAATTTCCGGGATACGCCCTCCGAGCCGATTCCCGCTCAGATGAATCTCTTTCAGTCTGGGCATGTCTCCAAGAAACAGAGGAACGCCGGAGTTCGAAAAGCGGTTGTAACTCAAGTCCAAGAATTCGATCCTTTTCAAGTTCCCGACGCCGGAGGGAATCTCGCTGGAGAACCCATTGAAGCTGAGGTCGAGCTTGAGGAGCTCCACGAGATCACCGATGGAAGCAGGGGCATTTCCGTCAAAAAAGTTATGGCTCAGGTCAAGGACCTTTAGGTTTTTCAACCGGGTCAAGTTCCCAGGGACTCTGCCACTCAGACTGTTCCTGGAAAGCGTAATCTCTTGCAGACTCACCAAATCGCCGATTTGACTCGGAATCGATCCGTACAACCCGTTTCCGGTCAAAACTAGTCTCCTCAGCTTTGTGAAATTACCGATCATGCCACCGAGCTCGCCGACAAGGCCTGGATTCTCCATGAACACCATTTCCTCCAGAGAGAAACCGAAACCCTCCGGCATGGTTCCCGGCGCCGGAACTCGAGATCCGGTGAAGCACTTGTAGAAGAAGAGCTTGCGGAGATGCTTGAAGGCGGTGAAAAGAAGCGGGTCGAGGGTAGAATTGGAAGAGCAAGGCGGGTTCGGGGAATAGTCGGAGACATAGCCGAAGCTGAGTTCGGTGACGTGGACGGACGTTACGACGCCGTTTTCGGAGGAGAAGAAGTCGCAAACGACGCCGTCTGGAGCGGAGGAGCAGAGGTCGTCGGGGAAGATGGTACGCCATGGAATGGCCGAGTTCACCGACTCGAGAACTCGGTAGAGAGCCTCTTGCTCGGACGGGTCGAGGGCGAGTGGGGGCGTCGAGTCCTGCTGCTGCTGCTGCGTAAAGACGATAATGGACATGAACGCGAGGATGAGAATGATGTCGGAAGAAGAATGTGAGATACGAGTAATCGCCATGGGAGAGGGAAGCGGAGAAAAAAAAAAGAAGCTTTATGAGAAATCTTTTGTTGGGTTTTGGTTTGGTCTGTTGCCAAGGACTCTGCCGCAATGTACTTTTATTTATGGGTCGGCGAACATAAAACAAAGTTAGCTCCTTTCTTGCGAAATAAATGGCTATAAGACAAAGCTTTTAATTGGTTACATTGGGATTTTCATTTGCGTTTAAAAATAAATATATAAGAGAAATAATTAGTTGCTATATAAATAATTATATACGATAAAACAGCCACTCTAATTGTCGTTCATTTATGTCTTGGCTTTTCCAAGATATGGACTAATGTTAATTTAACCTTACGCTTGTATCGGTTTTTCTTTATAAAATTCAAGACATTTTGGAAACAGAGGATTGACAAAAGGGGTCGAGGGGGGCAAAAGGGAGGATAAGGGGAGAGGGAGAGGGCATAATGGACATTTGAGGGTGGACAGTACAGCTTCCCGTTCCGCGGGTAAAAAGCAGCAGAGGGCAGAGAGGGGATGTCGGGACCATCATCCTCCCAACAACACGACACCGTTTAGATTTTTAGGCTACTTTTTATCTCCCTGTTTTGTAATTTGGCTAAACAACATATGTTCTTGTCTTTTTTCATGCTTCATTTTATCATTTATCATTTCTTTTTTTTTTTCCCACTTTTTGATAGGTTTTAAACTCAATAGATTAAATTTCAGCGCCTCCAATAAAAAAAGGACGCGTATTATTAGCCAAAAACAAATAGCATTTTAAAAAATGTCCAAAAATGTTACACAGATTTATTTTTTGCAAGACATTAGATTTACACAGATTTATTAGGAAAAATTATGAGAAGAAAAGAAAAAAAAAATAAGACAGTAAGGCGCAAAGCTGCAGAGACAGAGAAGCGCCGCAGCCGCCGATTGGGACAGAGGAAGTGTCGTCGGGAGAAAGCGACTGCTAACGGAGCCAACCACTGTCGTGGAGACACGTGTCATACGTTTTACCGGAAACGGCTTGTCACGCGACGTCCCATTCGACGAGCAGACCTATTTTACACTGAATAATGATACCTTTGTATATATTTTTAAAATCCTTGTACGGACGATGTGGGCTCCACGGAGGGCATAAATGGAAATAGCCATATGTCAATGGGTTGCTTCCAACGGGTTTTGTTGTGGGCTTATTATAAGCTGTTGGGAGGCCCATGGCTCTGTTCGTGTCTTGCCCTTCCCCGCAATCAATGAAACGCACGCGCCATATTATTTGATTGATTAGATAAATATAAAATTTATTCGCACGCGTCAGAAAATATTTGTTTTTTGTCCCCCTATGGCTATTATATATAAATCGTAAACAACAGTGTATTTCTTGAATTGGCAATAGTCGAGCGTTATTTGGGAATGGAGGCCGGTTATATCATAGCCCTCGTCCTCGCTGGCGTCATCCTCCTGCTCGCGATCCTGCTCTGCGTTTTGACTAATGTTGCATCTAAACTCATACCTCGCAACTGATTAAGGTTCGCATCTAATCTGCCTTTTAAGTTTTTTTTTTAAATAAAAAATTTATTGACAATAGTGATTTGTGGGCTTTTTTTAAAAAAAATTTTACTTTTCCACCGGCCCTTAAGACAAGACACTATTGGGCTCGTGACGAAACACAACGTGCATTGGCCCGTTTTGCACAATTCACATCTCACGGAGATCGATATTTTTCTTGATTGAGGGAGTTTTTTTTTTCAATTGAATTGAAATTGCTTATAAACCATTTTCGTAGGACGTATTGGAGGGAATCGTCAAGATTTTCTAACCAAGTGGGTCCAAAATATGAATAAATGAAATCGACTGTGCTTTGGGGTAGAAAAGGCTTCCTTTTTAATGTGAAATAGGGAGAAATCCATGTGAATTGATTAAGGAACATGGGAAAAACCATGAGGTCAGCGGGTTCGACTATTTGCCACCTTTTTAGTTCTCACCTGTTGCCTGTCAGTTACGGATGATTTATCCTCGTGTACGTGGGTTTGAAGTTTTTCTTGGTCCGCTATGCTGAGCTGATGCCGTTCTCGTCTGGTCCATTGGACTGTGAGATGTTATGGTGTCTGGTGTCTGATCCGAAGTGTTGTAGGGCAGATTTTCCAATGTATTAAAAAAAATGAAATAAATTACACATGGAAATGATAATATCAATGTAATAAAAGTAGACGGTGTATTATTAATTTGTAAAGAAGTTTTCTTTGATTTAATTTGATAAGAAAAACGTGGGACCTTAGAAATGGACACTTTGACACGCGGAATTAAAGGAGAAATAAATATCTGCAGGAGCCTGGGCTCGTGACCCAAACTCCGAAAATTCCATTCGGTGTTTTTATTCGCCTGGACTCCTTTTTTTTTTTTATTGTTTATTATTTTTGGTCATTACTGGGAGGAACACAAACGAAGAGGAAAGGCAGGGTCGCTCACACCTATGCAAAAAGCGACAAAGGAAAAGGTGGAGAAAGTAAAAGGGTGAAAAAGGAAATGACAGAGAGAGAAGGATCAGTTTTTTTTTTCCTTTTTAGTTTTCGTCGAGGGTTGCTTTGCTTGATTGCTTGAATCCGGAATAATTCTGAGGAATTTCGAGGCGGCCATGGCTGTCGGCTTCTTTATTTACATGGGTTCTTCTTCTTTTCTTCGAAATCAAAGGTGGGTTCTCTCTCTGTCCCTTGTTCTCTGATCATCGAATCGATTGGCAATCTGGTTCCTTCAAATTCAAGAATTCGAGGTGGGGTTTTTTCTTCCTGGTGTTTTGGACTACAATTTTGCTACTTTCGGTTGGATTTCGAAGTGGGTGTCATAGATTTCGAATTCTGGATACTGGGTGTGGGTTTCTGTTTGAAGAACTGAGTTCGAGCTCAGGTTCTCAACTTTTCTGCCATTTAGCGCCTTAGGATTTCAGTCACAAAATGCTGAATTGTGGACGTCTCTCATCGAACTCATGTTTAACTGTTCAATAGTTTTAGGAAATTCGTGTTCTGGGCGTTAGGTTTTACGATTCGATAGTACGACGTTCTGGTTTTGATCGTCGGTTTCACGTTTTGTTTTGTTCTTTTTTTCCTTTTTACTGGAGAGTTTAGTGAGTTCTGAGTTATAGCTAATCAATGACAAGTTCTGTTCCATGTTTTTTTCCATTTCCATCAAAATCTTGATCTCTCTGTGGGGATGTAAAGCCTAAAAGCTTGAATTGTAGAGAACTTCTGAATTTCGAATCGTCTTCGCTACTGTTCTCTTGTGGTTGGCTGTATCTCAAGATTCCCGACCATTGTGGAACACTATGAAGAACACTTTTAGATGCAGAAGTTCTGAACTTTTAGTACTAGATTGTAGATACTAAACCCGAGGTCAAGTTTTCGATCATGTCACAGCTTCACACTCTGTTCAATTCATTTATGGAGGAAAATGCTGAATTGTGGTAGTATCTGGTCAAAACTTCCATAACTTCTAACTCGGTGAAGGGTCTTCTGAACTGCTTTTCTAGGATTCGATCATAAAGTTACGATTTTGTTCGCTCTATCTCATGCAACTATGGATTCAGTAATTGTGGAATCATATCGAGTTAATGCCTAACATATCTTTCCTGTTTTATATTCACGACATGATCAAAATCTTGATCTCCTTAACCTTCATAAAACCCAAAGGCTTAATTTTTTTACTGAAACATGACAGAAACAAGATTCTGATTATGTCTTGCATGTTGTTCATTGTTGTTGGGGGTCATCTCTGAAGAAGATTCTCAGACGATGTGGAGGGCAATGCCGAATAGCGAGAGCAATTGCAGAAGACGCAGATTTAGACGTACTTTCAGGAAGATCAAAATGAAGTTTTTGTGTTCTGGAGAGCAAATGAGACCCACAGACAAAAATTTCAAGGCATCTGGAGCAGAGAGTGCAGCCATGTCCGCATCTGCTGCGGATGGCGAGAACGTGAAGACGCAGCTGGATAATGGTAATATAGAAGAAGCCGAGTTATCACTGCGCGAGACAAGCTCATTGAACTATGAGGTTGCTCTTCTTTCGTGAGCTCCTTCCTGTTTATTTCCCCCCTTGTTTCTTCAAACTCTTTTATAAAAGCCGAAATGTTATATAAAAAAAAATTCTGGCCAACTCTGCATTCCTTCCCATGTTCTAATCCTTTTTTATTTTATACAAGAGGATAATTTGTTACATGCTTCTCGATTTCGTGATATAGTACAATTTTGTTTTCCGATTCATTTACTCCTAATTGTGATGCTTTTCACCAGAATCCTATACAGTTTTTGTATTCATCTTATGAACTGTAAGTTATTACAATTATACTTATTTGGTCTGAAGGGAGTTAATGTGATCGCTGATTTTGGTAGGAAGCGAGAGCGCTTTTGGGAAGAATCGAGTATCAGAAAGGAAACATAGAGGCGGCATTACGAGTCTTTGAAGGGATAGACATCAACGGGATAACCTCAAAGATGAAAATCACTCTAAAGACAAGAGAAGAACGCCACCGAAGACACTCCAAAAATTTTGCTGTTCCTCCTCCGATGTCGATTCATGCTGTTAGCTTGCTCTTTGAAGCCATTTTCCTTAAAGCAAAATGTCTCCAGCGCCTTGATCGATTTGAAGGTACGTCATTTTTCCTCCTCTCAAAAGAAATATTCCGTCAAATTTTTTATAGATCTGTATGGCTAATTCACGGCCCTTGTGATTCTCGCAGAAGCCGCACAGTCTTGCAGAGTTATTCTAGATATAGTCGAGTCTTCTTTTCCGGAAGGATTGCCCGAAAATGTAGCTGCTGGTGACAGCAAATTGCCGGAGACTCTAACAAAAGCCGTCGAGCTGCTCCCCGAGCTGTGGAAACTTGCAGATTCTCCCCGTGAAGCGATTTTATCGTACAGACGAGCATTGCTCAGCCATTGGAGGCTCAATCCAGAAACCATGGCACGTATCCAGAAAGAATTCGCTGTTTATCTTCTGTATTCTGGAGAAGAAGCTGTGCCACCAAACCTGCGTGCTCAGGCGGAGGGCTCTTTCATTCCAAGAAACAACATAGAAGAGGCAATCCTTCTTCTGATCATTCTTCTGAGAAAAGTTAATCTGAAAAGAATTATTTGGGATGCAACAATCTTGGATCATCTCTCGTTTGCCCTTTCAATGGCTGGCGATCTTACCTCTCTGGCAAAGCAGATCGAAGAGTTGATTCCTGCGATTTTGGATCGGAAAGAGCTCTATTACACATTGTCTCTATGCTATTACGGAGCCGGAGAAGGTCTTGTTGCTCTCAGTTTGCTAAAGAAGCTGTTGTTGGAACGGGAGGAACCGAACTATGTTCCGGGTTTGCTGATGGCTTCGAGAATCTGCGGAGAAAGTCCAAGTCTCACTGAGGATGGGATAGAATACGCCCTCAGGGCCTCGAGAAAGTTAGAGAATGGTTGTGAAAGTTTGGAAAGAACAGCCAGCTTTGTTTTGGGAATAGCCCTTTCGGGAAGCTCTAGAACTGTCCTCACAGAGTCAGAACGGGTGGTCAGGCAATCCAAGGCCCTCCAGGCATTGGAAGCCTCTGACAAGACGGACCCGAAGGTCCTCTACTGGCTGGCCCTCGAGAATGCAGAGCAGAGAAAGCTGGACGCTGCTCTCAGGTATGCTAAACAGGCACTGAAGCTCGGAGCTGGGTCAGATCTCGAAGGATGGATGCTACTGGCTCGGGTACTATCAGCCCAGAAGAGATTCACAGATGCCGATACCATTGTGGCGGCAGCCCTCGATCAGATCGGGAAATGGGAGCAGGGAAAGCTGTTGCGTCTGAAGGCAAAGCTGTGTCTGGCTCAGGGGCAAGTGAAGTCCGCTATCGAGACATATACCCAACTTCTAGCTCTTCTTCAGGTTCAGAGCAAAAGCTTCAGTTCTGCAAAGAAGCTTCAAAAGGTAATAACAGGTCGACAAAACATATATATATATATATATATATATATATGTATATATGTCTCATCAGACAGGGACATAGTCACATAGCTGTGTATACAATGGAAAAAGTGTGGATCTTTTTACAAAAATGGGTCTTGAAATGATTGTGACAGGGATATGCAGAGAGTTTGAGGAGTTTGGAAATGGAGACATGGCATGACCTTGCCCATGTCTACATTAACCTCTCTCAGTGGCAAGACGCAGAGGCTTGTCTTTCGAGATCGATGTCCATTTCACCTTTCTCCTCTGCTCGCTGCCATGCCCAAGGTGCGACCTTTTCCTCCACCCATTCGTTTCTGTTCTATGTACTATACAGCACAGTAACTTAGCCTATGGGGAAAGCTGATATTTTCCGAATTCTTCATAGAAAAGCTGGTAATCCAACAGAAGAGGTTGGTTGAATTACATGAGCATATATATTGCAGGTGTGCTGTACAGAAAGCAGGGCCTTGTTGAAAAATCTCTGACAGCTTTCATGACGGCTCTGGGTATCGATCCGATGAACGTTCCAAGCCTGGTATCGATGGCAGAGATCCTACAGGAGGGAGAGAATGAATCCAACATGGCAGTGGTGAGAAGCTTTCTGATGGAGGCTCTGAGGCTGGAGAGGATGAACTCGTCGGCTTGGTATAGCCTCGGTAAGCTCTACAAGGCCGAGGGCTCTGTCTCATCGTTGCAAGAGGCCGCCGATTGTTTCCAGGCTGCTGCCCTGATCGAGGAATCTGCTCCTGTCGAGCCCTTCAGATGATGATTAGCTTTTCTTTTCCTTCTTTAAAAATGAAAAATATTGATTTTGATATGATTTCTCTGTGTATCCATAGATTGATACAAATATAGAGATGAACGTGTGCTCTCTTTTATGTCAAGTTCATAAACATTCTGACTCTGTATTACGACATGAACAATAATAAACAGTTTCAGCTTCTCTTTCAGGCTTTCAGCACCCCCCCCCCCCCCCAAAAAAAAACAAAGAGAACTGTTCAGATAAATGTAAACTAGAGAAAATTTCCAAGGAGAAAAACGTTACAAATCAAAGCCAAAATTTAGAATCTACATCTCCATAAACTAGAGAGAAGTATAGCATTGAGATTACATCCAGAGATGAAGAACTTTCTCAATATTGTTCTTATTTTACTACTTGACGTTCTCTGCACAACACCTGAGGGTTTTCCATCAGAAGAATTGTTCACAACTGAGGAGAGAAGCTCCATCTCTGTCTGTTAAAAACTCGCAGCCCCTTTTCTTTATATCATAGAGAGTTTCTGTTCATTCATGGTTTCTAGGACGCTTTGGCTGTGGTGATCCCGTGCCATCTGTTTCGCGTTCTTTTCTCTTTTCTGAAGCTTCAGGAGTTTTCTCTGTATCGGTTGTGTGTTCAGATATGGTGGGAGAATCTGGTGTGATGTTCTCTGGATTGGGCGATGATGATGAGCCCTTCAACATCCCAAGACACGATTTTTGTTTCTCAAACATCTTCTGCAAGTACTTCCCCTGTTCTTCTATCTGGAGCTGCAGGTTTCTTTGAATCTGACAGGAAAAAAACATGTTTTTATACAACCATTTTGGCCTTTTCGAGTGTTTGCACCTCCATTGTCGTAAAGGTTAAGTTTTTGTAGATTCTAAAAACCAAGAAGACAGAGATTGGTTGTACCTCAAGCTGTTCGTGGAGCCGCTTCTGAACATCCATCTGAAGTCTCAGAGCCTCAGTTATATCAATGCCACTATACCATCAAACAATCAATGATGTTTTTGTAAGGGATTTCATGATGCAAGGTGAATCTGTTCTGACTATAACGTTAATGCTCGAGAAGAAATATACCAAATATAGAAACTTACGTTTTGAAATCAAGAGATGAAATCTGTTCAAGAGGTGTCAACTTCTTCTCAGAAGAACCTGGAATCATCAAAGAAGATAATCTTGAATAGGAACTAATGAAATGCTCAGGAAAGTCGTCAAGGGATCAAATTTCTCAGACTGTAACCTTCTGATGGTTCTTCTGGCCTATATCGTGCAGTCCTATATTTCTGCAGTTTAAAAAACGAAATCTCAGCTTCTATTAACAGAAGAATCTTTGCCATTATCGAGAAAAACCCAATGCCCAGAACGAAGAACAATAACAACCTGCAGATGGCTTTTCACGTGATATATAGTCAAGCCTTGGACTTTCATAAGTTTCAGCACACCCTTAGGCGTAGCTCCTGCTTAAAAGCAGAGATTATCATCATTCATTTCACAAAGCCCGGGATTTAAACGCAGGTGTGTGTGTGTGTATATATAGAGAGAGAGACTCACTTTCACTGCCACCAAGCTGGTTGACAGCCTCAACAAAAGCCTCGTGAAGTTCTGGTGTCCAACGCATGCGTGGCTTAGACGATGCATTACTGTTATTGTTGTTGTTGTTACTGTTGTTGTTGTTGCTGTTTGAGGATGCTGTGCTAACCACAGGTCGAAGTTCCACAGATGGAGAAGGGTTCTTCTGAACAACCTGGGTTTGCTGGATCTGAAGTTGGGTAGACAATTTCTGTCCTCAAAACATGTAAGAAAAAAACATGAGAACACAAAAATAAAGGGTGGAAAATAGCCTATTTCTCTGTTCCTGTTGATGTTTCATGCTCAAGCAAGCATAGAAGATGAAAATACTGGCAAGCAAGTTGTTGTCTTTGGTTCGAATCTGATTACTATGCATAAAACATAGGAATGGAATATGATAAAACGACCTTTGAATCTGAATTGGAACTGGTGTCAACCAGAAGGTCATTCCAGTCAGTAGACATTAGAGCATCATCGTCCGTGATCAAGTTGTCAGCCCACTCTGGCCAGTCGCTTCGTTTGTTAATGTCATCAGATACCATGATGCTACTGCTCTCCAATTGGCTGTTCTGAATAGGTGAGTTAGCGGGAAAATCAAGAAACCCTTGGACTGAATCTGGGCACCAAGAACTGTTGTTACTCGATGTCTGAGAAACGAGAGGCCCATTGCTGTTTCCTGCAAGTTTCTCGTGTGATGTCAAAGACGAATGATGGAGATCACTTGAATAACCCGATGACGAAGAAAATATATGGCCAACTGCTCCACCATTTGCAGAAAGCAAACGATAAGTTTGCCCCAAAGGCATTGCCATAAAATCTTGTTCTGGTGATACCCTTTGAGTGTTTTCAGATTTCGAGTAAATCTCTTCTGAAGGGTTCGGTCCAGATGGTATCGAGGATGTGCGTGAAATGTCACCGAGCTGTTTCGGACCAGACCTCTGAATCGGGCGAGCCTCCATTATTGTCCTACAAAATGAATATCTCCAGTTGTGTTCACACAGTCTGCACATTTCATATACACACCAAACCGAACTAAAGAAAAAAAAAGGACAAAAGCATATCAGAGCAAGAAAAAATACTGGTCATAAATTCATAACCATGATGCATTCCCACAAACATGACAGGGAACGCAAATACGATCTGGAAAGTATCTGAATTTTTTTAAAAAAAAATGCGCAATAATATCAGTTCGAGGTTCAGGCTCGTAAGCACGGTTCATAGAAGCAGAGGACTTTCACTAAACGATGAAAAGCTCGAAATTTGCAAATAAATATCAGATAGAATCAAGGGAGGAAATGTAAAATCAGAGGTGAAATTATCGAAAGACGACACTAAATGAGCTCCATGACGATATTTCGCATAGAAAGAAGGCATAAGCATCGAGAATCACCGCTAAAGCAACACATTATCAAAACCAAACAACAAATACCCACGAAAGACTAACACAAAAGACAAAGCACAATTGAATCCGAATCTAACAACCTGAAAAAAACCGCGAAATTCAATCGTAACACAAAAGGGTTAGCCGAGAAATAAAAAACAAAATCTCAAATTCCGGTCGGAAATCTGAATTCTCACCCATAGATCATCAAGCTTCAAAATCGAATCCCGCCTAGGAATTCATGAAAAAGCCGAACCCAGGAGAGGAACCGAATCCAGAGAAACCTCGACGAACGAAAGATATTTACAGCCGACACCGGCGCGTCGTCCGACAGACGAAGTGGACGATGATTTTCTCGCCTTTTTTTGTACCTTCTTTTTCCTCGTCGCGTTGGCTGGGTGGAGGTGGTGGCTGTGTTAACGAAGGGATCAGCCGTCATCGATCACGCGCGAGAAATAGCGCGTGGGAAATGCCTCCTTGTAGGACCCACTAATGGATTCCACGTGTAAGATTGTTAGAGGATAACAAGCAAAATTCAGGTGGGCTCATCTTTCTCTCGCTTAAAGGGCCAATAGAGCCCAAAATAGATCCACATTATACTAGATGGTCCGAATCCAATACCAATACTGTAAATTAGTTTTCATCAATAGCTCCGATTTTTCTTTCAAATTCGGTGGAGAGGAAGGAGTGGATTGGTTGAGTCGCAAAACCCTGAACCCTAGAGATCATCACCCACCGAACTGCTCCGGATCGAATCAGCGAGTCGACTCGGAACCCTCGAAGAATCGACTGAAAAAGCTGCAGGAAATGCTTAGCAGGAGATTCATTTCTTTCTTCAAAGGCTCCCCAACTTCCACGTGCGCAATAAATACATAAATTATATTCTCTTTGATCCAGACTCCGATTCTTCTCCTGATTTTGCTTCTAGGATTCGAGTTTTTCGCTTAGCATTTGTTTTTTGTATAATAAATCGATATGCAATTGGCGTCGCCGGTGGGTTTGTGTCATGTTATGATGTTGTGATCAGAAACATATAAATTGTCCTCATTTGAGTGTTGTAATTTGTAAAGTCAAGGGTTTGGCGTCGTTATGTAGATGAATTAGTTTCATGATCGCTCACATGGGGAATTCCTAAAAACCCTGATTTGGCTCTTATCATATCGAAATTCTCGTTTAGGCGTTTGGATCATTCCATACCCTTATGCTTGTTCACTAACTTGATTTTGTATAGGATCAAAACATGTCACTTAATTTTGAAATGCGCTGATAGGATTGTCTTGGAACAGCTCGCTGAAATCTGCAACTGATGGAAAGGCTGGATCTTTCGGACGGAAGGCCGTATCGTTTATCTTGATTACTGTTACCGGTGGTGTTGCTTTGAGTGCTCTTGATGACCTCTCCATCTACCATGGATGTAGCAGGTAACATGCCATCTTTACCTCGAAGCTGAACTATTACGGTGCACTTAATATATCTTATATTACAGAAAGTCTGATTCATTGTCTTGAGGGTCCAACGTAGCCAATTTGGAAATTGCTTTTTTCTGTTTCCTACTTCGTCTCCAATTGTAGTTGTGGGGTCAATTTGAATTGAGGCAGGACTTTATGATAATGTAGGCGAGATAAAGGAAGAATTATTTTACAGTTGAGTCGGTACAGGTTAACAAGGAGCTAAGACCATTGAAATTCATCTCCGCAGCAGTAAAAAGTGAATGAATATCGACCACAATGTCATGATATCATATGGATGAGTGTTTTTGCAGTCTGTTCCTGTTCGGTCAAAGGGGCCATGCGCTAACAATGAAAGACGGTGAACGGGACTAAACTCTTGGTATCAGTGAATATAGCTAGTCAATTGAGTATTCTTAATATAATTTGCAGCTAAAAGCTCATAGTTTCCATGGGTGTGGGTATGGTCGAGCGTGAGAAGATAACGTTGTGATTGAAATTTGAGCGCCTCTTTATCCTTTTACTTTCATGAGAACCTGTCGCATATGATGTTGCTTCGCAGTGATGTCAATACAATACACCCCCCCCCCCCCCCCCC
>NW_010965451.1:1987331-2056388 GCF_000463585.1 Tarenaya hassleriana
CCCCCCCCCCCCCCACACACATGATTTTTTGGTCTCCCATATACAAACGTGATCTTCACACTGATCCTTCTCACGCACAATGGGATTTAACTAGCTACTGGAATATCCATTATGTTCTTCTTTTGGCCGTTTACTCATTGCCGCCCCATGCTGTGCAAAGTTTTCTGTATTTGTTTCTTCATGTAGTTCATGTTATCTGTAATATTTACATTGAGCCAAAGATGATAGTGAAACAGGATTTCAATAATTGTTCCACAGATTGATTTTAGTTATTTTTTGGGGCTCTGTTTCGTTTTCTGAATGGGATTCTCTGTTGTTGTCTGTTCAACTCTTTGCCTGGTGGATATTTTAGCAAGGCAATGGAGAAAGTGATGAAGAATCAGGCCATAATTGACGCAATAGGAGAGCCCATCAAGAAGGGATCGTGGTACAACGCAACGCTAGCTGTTGCACAGAATAGACACTCGGTGTCTTGTTCATTTCCAGTGAATGGACCACAAGGCAGCGGAATCTTGCATCTGAAAGCTGTCCGCAGTGGAGGTATTTTTCTCGATACTTTGGCCTCCACTCCATTCACTGCAAGTGAAATTTTTGTCCCCTCTCTATCTAATGAAAATGATCAAGGAAACATTCTGATGAATTAAAAAATCATTACAAAAGTAAGTCAATCTGAGCATCTCAACCTCAGCATCTCCATCAGTAGTATTTAACACAACTGTGGTTGGGTTTCTCATGCCGAATCTGTTATTCTCTCTCGTGTGAATCTTAATTCCAACTTTCTTTTTCGGTTTGGGTGGAGCAGAGGATGGGTTCATGGCGTTTTTGAGGCAGAGGGAATGGGAGATTCTGATCATGGACGCACTTGTTCACGTCCCTTCAAAAGAGGGACCTGACCAAACCATGAGAATCAATGTCTCTGATGCTGCTGTCTCCCCTTCTGCATGTACGGATTGCAAACTTTCCGTACCACAAGAACCGAAGAAGATCTAAAGAAAGAAGTTCTGTTCAGTTTGAGTTCATTCATTCTTTCAGTCTTGCCAACGAAACTTGGGTGGTGTTATTATTCTCAGGTCATAATACTCTCTCCATGGGCGCGTATACACAACGGCTGGTTTCTTCTTGTCAGTGACTGGACTCTGTAATAATCCTCATTTGTATGCTGCCTTTGTATGGGTTATGGGAAAATGCTCGGTTCCACTTTCAACCTTTTCCCAGTTAGGTACGGTACGGTACGATACGATACGATACGATACCGGTTAGTACCAAACGTGTCATCCGGTTAAACAATTACCGCTGGCGGCGCCACGTGTCGAAAATACGGCAAAGTTCGGACGCCTACGTGGGGTATACGTCTGAAGATATTTTGCGGTGTAGCACGCTGTACCGAATCTTATACCCTAGTGGGGCCCTCTGCGAATTGTTTGGTTTTAATTGGTAGCAACGGACCAACGGTGGGCTATAGATGTCTTCCATCCAGACGACATGGTCTTTTATTCGGACAGCACCTAAAAAAAGGGATGCTTTAACACTTAATTGATTACTGAGATTAGATTTAGATTAGACTATAATTAATTGTGATAATTGTTGTTTAGTAGGTTGAAATCTAGAGTTTAGTTGGATTCACGTACAACCGTCAGATTTGGGAAATGGGTGATCGTGAGTTCCTCCCTTTTTACGTGGGGCCCATGATGTTTGGTCTATTTATTATATCTCACGGATCCAACCGTTGTCGATTCTATTTTCCAAATACACAAAATAAACATTGCTAAAACGCATTATACGATATGAAAAACTCGTGGCTGTTGTGTCCTTTTCTTTTCCAAGCGATACGGTATTGTGTCGAATCAAAAGTCAAATCATCCATAAATCACCCCACAAGAAAAATGAATTATGATTTAACCACCAGATTTGCCAAAAAAAAATTTTATAATATTTGGTCGAGGTGGAATTTGAACATGAGAAATACCAAGTTGATTATTTCTGTGATTGAAAACACCAGTCTTTTTAGTTTATTTACTAATAAATTCGGCTATTTATTCTCGAATTTATATTTTTTTAACACGGTAATTTCTAAATTTGTTTATGATCGTGCATAATATTAATTTTTAAATTTGATTTTGTGATACATTTATAAGCATATATTTTTCGAGATAAAATTGACTATTTCCGGCTTTTTTTTAGTTTATTATTTATATTGATATCAATTTTATTGGAATAATAGACTTTTTTTTATTTGGTGCTAAGCATCCAAAAAAAGGAATAAGGGGACAAATTGTAGCGGGGGAAAAAAAAAAAGGGACAAATCCCACCCGTAATGTCTTCTTGTTCATCATTTGTTCCCCCGTGAAATTCTTCCTCACTATTTGGCTACTTAAAGTCGAAAACTTTACGTCAAATTCAACCCATCTCTTCTTCCCTTGCAGAGAATCGAATCCTCTCTGAGATTTTCTGTGACTAACAGCATCTGGGTCCGGATCCTCCGAAGCGGATTTCTCGGATGGAAGGCGCTTCCGCGAGTGGGTCGGCGTTGACGGTGTCGGACGATGACAATTTCGTCGTTTCTTACGAGGATTCATCTTGTCCGGTGGAGACCGAGATAGAGCTCGGTCTCACGTTGAGCCTCGGTCCGAAGGGCCAGCGAGATTCTGGGGGTTCGTGCTCTGAGGATTGTTCTTCTTCATCTTCTTCCTTGAGCAGAGCTAGCGCGACGGCTGGCATCAAGAGGACAGCTGATTCAATGGCCGTGACTAATGGGTTAGATCCATTTCTCTAAAAGACAAAAGCTTTTCTCCCGTGTTCTTGAAACTCTGAGTAGTTATGTGTTTAATGCTTGAGGGTTGATGTGTATCTGTAGATTTCTAGGTATTTGATTATGGAAGAATTATCTTTGTTAGACTGGAAATTCCATGGTATTATGCGGTATACGCTGGAGATTGTATATGATAATCTCTAGAATGCAGAGTTTACGAGGTCTACCTGTTTATTTGGGATTTGAGAGCCTTACTTGGATCGTAATTATCTGGAAGTTTTCATGTTATTATGATCATCAGTAGGATCATAGGCTAGAACTGTGTGTCCTTTCAATCATGGTTACCTAAAAATTTTACATGATTACATGTTTTTTTTTTGCCGGAGACTAGATAGATACTTATCCTCATAATAGCCAAGAATAGATGATTGCGGATGCTTTGTGACTTTGTCTATATCATTGTATAAAACTTTGTTTTGATCATGTTCATCTGGGAATTTCTCATGATTATGGTTAGCCATATAATCACACGAGAACTCATGTTTTCTGGGATTATATAAGACAGTATCTTTGTGGTTATCTGGATATATTCCTTTGTCGTGTGTCTCTGTAAATTTCCATCGGAGAGCATATGTTTATTGGAGAAAAAGCTACATCGGTCCCTAAAACATGTATCTTGGAGAATTTTATGTTGTTTGATGTTTATGCTGTTGTTTTATGTAATGTGTTTTGAGTTGTGGTCTGAGCCTGTCCTGTGAATAACAGTTCACAGTTTCAAGTGATTTAATCATTGCCATGATTCTCTGTTGAGCTTTTGAAACCTTGAAACATGAAATCACAGGCAAGTTGTGGGGTGGCCGCCGATTAGAACTTACAGGATGAACAGCATGGTTAACCAATCTAGGACATTAGCCATTGGAGAGCTGAATCCAGAGACTGGCAAGAACATAAACAAGAACAGAACGGTTGCCATAAGCAATGGGAAGATCAGAAACTCAATGTTTGTGAAGGTGGCTATGGACGGAATTCCCATCGGAAGAAAAATCGATCTGAATGCTCATAGGTCGTACGAGTCATTGTCAAAGACACTGGAGGAAATGTTTCTGAAACCATCAGCAGGTGCCTCTGCAAATTTCCAGTCTCTTTTGCTTATTTTCACGAGGCTTTCTAAGAGTAAATTGACATGCACCATTCTCAGAAGGTCGGTTTTTGTTCAATCAGGATCGAGCGTAGGAGAAAATGATGACGGCCACGCGGAAACACGGACAAGGAAACTGCTAGATGGGGCGTCTGGTTTCGTGCTAACCTACGAGGACAAGGAGGGAGACTGGATGCTTGTCGGTGATGTACCATGGGGGTATGTATGTATATTTGCGCATGTCATGCTATGTTCTATATTCCGATCATCTCAAAGTTGAAAACTTGTTATCCATAGTTTATGGACCCTGAAAACTCCAGACCCTGAACCCATTTTTAACTTCTGAAACCGTTTCCAGGATGTTTCTTACCTCTGTGAGGAGGTTACGGATAATGAGAACATCAGAAGCCACTGGGACAGGTAAGGCTAGAAGCTGAATCAACCTAAAGCAAAATGTCTCCAGCGCCTTGATCGATTTGAAGGTACGTCATTTTTCCTCCTCTCAAAAGAAATATTCCGTCAAATTTTTTATAGATCTGTATGGCTAATTCACGGCCCTTGTGATTCTCGCAGAAGCCGCACAGTCTTGCAGAGTTATTCTAGATATAGTCGAGTCTTCTTTTCCGGAAGGATTGCCCGAAAATGTAGCTGCTGGGGACAGCAAATTGCCGGAGACTCTAACAAAAGCCGTCGAGCTGCTCCCCGAGCTGTGGAAACTTGCAGATTCTCCCCGTGAAGCGATTTTATCGTACAGACGAGCATTGCTCAGCCATTGGAGGCTCAATCCAGAAACCATGGCACGTATCCAGAAAGAATTCGCTGTTTATCTTCTGTATTCTGGAGAAGAAGCTGTGCCACCAAACCTGCGTGCTCAGGCGGAGGGCTCTTTCATTCCAAGAAACAACATACCCCCCCCCCCCCTCATTATGCTATTTGCCACAATTTGTTATTGTAACCATTGTCAAATCCTTGTTTTTCAGCTCAAATGATCTCATGAACCTATTTTGGAACGGTTTTTTTTATTAACTTGGAGCCTAATAAAAGTATAAAACGGAGCGAAGACAAAACACGTGAAGCGTCTTGCCCTACAGTTTCAGCTCGGCACTTCAGTTATTACATGTTTTTTTTTGGTTCATCCTAATCCATGTCTTCTGTGGAGTATACACACTGTACATCACCTCCTCGTGGAGAACTATAATAGAACTCGAGATTTTGCTTGTAATTCACACACGTAAACACACATACAGAGATGGTTGGTTGTGTTATGTTATGTGTGTGTCCATGTATATGTGTATGTGTGAAGACTGTCTGATTTCTGCATTGTTTCCGCCATTACTGTCTATTTCTTCTTGCAGGTACACTTCACTCTTCAAAGAGTTAAAAAAACATATCTGAAGAAGGTTATATACCACCTGGGGAAAAAGGACAAGCTCTGAATTTAGCTTCTACATACATAGCATGAATCAAACGAATCAATAGTTGAGTGGCCTTTTAACAAATCTGTTAGAACATCCTACAGAAGGCCATTTACAGGGGAAGCGTTAACAACTGGTGCTGTTTCCTTCTCGTTACCGTTTGTGTTCTCGCCGTTGCTGCTGCTTTTTCTCCTGGGTTTGGCCTCTGCCAGCATCGTTATCGCATCTCTCATGGAGGGTCTGTCCTTTGGGAGCTTAGCAGTGCAGAGAAGCGCGATTTTCAGAACTAAGATCATCTCTTCTTGAACATGTCTGCAGTTTCCGACATTAGGGTCTAATGTCTCTTCGAGTGGTCTGTTGTCTCTGATCTTCCTTCTGACCCATTCCACGATGTCCACTGATTCTCCAAACTCCGACTCTAATGGCTTCTTTCCGGTCAAAAGCTCCAACAGTACGACGCCATAGCTGTATATGTCTATCTTCTCATCCACCTTCAGGGTGTATCCGTACTCTGCAGTTTCATACGTCAAAAAAACAGAGCATCGTAACCGGTCCAGATCACAATTCCGTTAATCAAATCGAACCGGAGAAGTTCCGGTTTTGTGTCTTACCGGGAGCGATGTAGCCGTACGAACCGGCGACCATGGAGACCGTCTCCTTCTTCCTCGCCATCATCCTGGCCAAGCCGAAATCGGCTATTCGAGCTTCGAGATTGGCATCGAGCAAGATGTTGTTGGATTTGATGTCTCTGTGGATCACCGGAGGGTGACAGTCATGGTGGAGATATGCCAGGCCTTGAGCGATGCCGACGGCGATGTTGTACCGGGAAACCCAATCGACGAGCAAACTCCCGGCGGATTGTTTGCCGTGAAGCGCGTCGCCGAGATTTCCGTTGTGCATGTACTCGTACACGATCATCATGTTCTTGTCATTGTACAGAGACCCCAGGAGCCTCACGATGTTCCTGTGACGGAGTTTTCCCAGGAGATTCACTTCTCCGACGAAATCTCCGGTAGTTCCCGCCTCGATGTCGGCGGCGGATCTCCACAGTTTCTTCACTGCGACTACCGTGCTTGACCGCGGCATCTCGGCTTTGTACACGATACCGGTGGCTCCCATTCCGATCATGTTTGATTCTCTGATGCAGGCGAGGATATCGGAAGCTGTGAATCCTAGCCTCTGGAACGCCATTAATCTCCATGGCCATTCGTCCTTACTCGCCGTCCCGTCGGCACAGAATCCGTTGGAATACCGTCTCTTGTACAGAGATCTCGCGGCGATGGCGAGAATCCCGAGGGCTAGAACCGATGAGATCCCGATCAACCATCCCGCGACGATGCGTTTTCCATGGAGACTCCCGTTCCTCGACATCGCCGCGAGCCGGCTGCATGGCGGAAGAACGCCGCCGCAGAGACCGGGATTTCCACGGAGATCGTCGGGGTTTATCGTTCTGAGAAAGCCATTCATCGGGACCAGACCCTCGAGCTTGTTGTACGAAACGTTCAGAACTTCGAGTGCCGGCGAAGTTCCAATACTCTCCGGGATTCCTCCGGTAAAGGAATTGTTGGACAGATCGAGCACGGCTAAGGCCGACATCGTCGTGATCTGTCTCGGGATCTCCCCGGTGAGTTGGTTGTTCCTCAGGTTTAAGGTCACGAGCTTCTCGCAGGAAGCGATGCTGGATGGGATGGTTCCGATAAGACGGTTGGAGGAGAGATCGAGTTTCGTAAGCGAGGGACAATCCTGGAACTGGTCGGGAATTTCACCGGAGAGGAAGTTGTCGGAAGCCAAAAACACCTGGAGACTCCGAATCGAGAGAATCGTGGAAGGTAGGGACGAGCGCATCTGATTTCTAGAGAAATCAATGAACGAAAGCGAATTTGAATCCGAGATATCACCAGGGATGGCTCCGGCGAGGCGATTACCAGCTACTTCGAGCCTCTGGAGCTTCTCAAGCTTGCCGAAACCAATAGGGATCGATCCGGTGAGCAGATTGTTCTGCATTCTGACGCGAACCAGAGACCGACAACTTGACATAGTCGCCGGAATCTGACCGGAGAAGGCGTTGTTGAACAGGATGAGCTTCGTCAGACTTCCATTGCTGCACAGCGTCAGAGGAATCTCGCCGGAGAACGCGTTTGACGAAACATCAAGCCACTGTAACGGAGAATTCTTGCCCAGATCACCCGGCAACTCGCCGGAGAAGGAGTTGTTCCAGAGCTCGAGAACCTGCAACTGCGTAAGGCTGCTGATACTGGGAGGAACAGAGCCGGAAAGATCATTGCACATCAGATTCAGGAGCTGCAAATTGTTCAGGTCTGCTATCTCATGGGGGATCTCGCCGGATAACGAGTTGTCGGAGAGATCAAGAACCTTGAGGGAAGTCATGTTGCTGATTTCTGCCGGAATATTGCCGGTGAAGTTGTTCTGATACAAGAGAAGTGTCTCCAGCGTCTTGAGCTGTCCCAGCTCCGATGGAATCTTGCCACTGAGCTTTCCGATGGCCAAATCAAGGTACCTGAGACTGGACATGTTCCCGAACTCCGGTGGAATCGAACCCTCGAACTCGTTGTACCCAAGAATCGCGCTTTCCAGAGAGGAAAGCTCGCCCATCTCGGCTGGCAACTTCCCGGTGAGGTTGTTGCCGGATAATCCGAGAAACCTGAGCTTCTGCAGATTCTTGACGGAATTTGGAATGGATCCTTGAAAGAAATTCCCCCGGAGATCAAGAACTTCTAAAGAGACAAGGCTCCCGATTTCCTCCGGGAGATTCCCCGAGAGATTGTTCCCGGAAGCGTTGAGATGAACGAGCCCAACTGATTGGTTACTCAGTGTAAATAGACTTCCATCGAATGAATTCTGGCTGATGTCTAAGAATTGCAGAGGAGGAAGAAATCTCGGGAGGGTGGAGTTGAAATCATTGCATGAGATGTTGAGAGAGACAAGGCTCCGAAGCTGTCCGACTGAATCAGAGAATCTGCCGGTCAGATTCATGCGGGAGAGGTCGAGCTTCTCCACATTGCCATTGGAGTTGCACCAGACTCCAGTCCAGTTGCAGTGGATATTGGGAACCGAAGTTTCTGGAAGCTTCCAGTCTTTGAGGTTGCCCAGAGAGTCGACGAGAGCGGATTTCATGGAAAGCAAAACGGAAAGTTCATCGTCGTTGTTGGAAGCAGAACCAATGTAACTGTAACAGAGGAACAGAAGTAGAATCTTGGTGAAAAACCGCAACTCCATCTTGAAATCCTCAGTCTCATCAGCCTCTGCAGAGATGTGTCTCTCTTCAGTTCATCTCCCTTGTCAGAGTCAAGCGAACATGCAAGAGAGTGAGGTAGAAGAAGAACGGTTCGTTGTGTAGCTGCTGGATATTATATAAAATTATTATACGCAACGTATGTATACGTATGTATATAATGTATAGCGAGTGGAAATGAATCTTAATGTTAAAAATGGAAATTACAGAAGGAGATGGAGGTGTTTGGTATTAATGATGTCTCAGAGATATTTTTTAGTCGTTCTCTATCAATCCAAAATTTTGTTCGGTGTATTAAAATTGGTAATAAACTAAATAAAATCATCAACTATTTATTTTGTTTTCAAAATATTTAAATTTATTATAAAAATCCACCCACTATTAATTTTTTTAAAAACTTTAACCGTATAATTTATTTAAAAAACTTTTCATTTTGTTATAAAAATTCATGAACTATTAATTTTGAAAAAAAAAATATCAACTATTCAACTTATTAAAAAAATTCTACCGTAAAAATCTATCATTAATTTGAAAAAAGTCATATAAATATTGGTTCTAGGGGAGGTTTTGAGAGAGAGAGAGAGATGTAGCTAATGGAGATTTCAATAAGACAAGAAAAAACATGCATGGTGGATTCTTACTACAACTAATCCAAAATTTGTTAAAATTTGGAGTCAATTAAAGTGCGTTTTGGTGCGAGTGAAGCGCATCTTCTTCTTTGCTTTGCTGTCCACGTTTCTATTCGTATTAGTTTAATACATAATCAATCTCTCCATCCAATTCTAAACCAACCATAAGATCGATGGATAATTCATATTATATATATGTGTGTATACATATATACATATATATATGTATATATATAGACAGAGACGGTGAATTAATACATGGATAAATTAATGATGATTAAGGGGGATAGCGTAAGCTTAACTTGTTTGCATTTCAGCTTTTTGGAGGAGAATGTCTTCTTTTGATGCTTGCCTTCTAAGATTATTACATCAAAAAAATACATATCATCATAAGCGTTGTATGTGTGCATGTTAAACATGCCAAACTATACATGAAAAAGTCAATACATACGCATTCATTTCATATATATATATATATATGAGCTTATTATTAGACATAAAAATTACCCCTCCATACACATTTATATATATATATATATATATATGTAAGAGCATAAGAATGGTGAATGAATGAATGAATGGCGATGCACATGTGATCATTAGCACTTCTCGTCATGTTTAATTTCATACATATAAGTCCAAAAATAAAGATAAAAAAATAACGTTACGTGGGATGACCCTCACTCCTTATATCTATTCCACATTGTTTTTACTCTTTTGAAAAATTTTAACGTTTTCTTTCTCTAAACATTGGTTATAAAACAAAAACATACCTCATCACCATCATATACCTTATCATAATTCTTCTTTTAAATTATTAAAAAAAGGTTACGAAGCAAGATATATATATATATATATGTATGTATATTATCATATTTATTGAATTGCATGATTGAGCATATGAGAATCTTTGCATGTTACAGTTCCATAATATAGCAGCATAATTACCCATATAAAAAAAATATCACTAGATTAATTTATCATATATTTAAATCACTCCCACTACGCTTGAGTAGCTATTGTTTTTTGTTTTCCATTCTCTTGATCCAAATATTCAGAGATCAAGGATTCTCACCATTTCTCAGATTAAAGGGCCCAAATTAATTCAGCCAAAAGTACTAATGATATGATTAAATTATATAGCATGACGCACCGTATATATGCAAAATCTCAAACCGAGTTGGCTATAACCTTTTATATTTGAAGGAAACCAAAATTCAGTGTAATTATTTTATGTGAAAAAACATTACTTCTTTTTACTGCGTAAAAGTGCGCATCTACCTGCCCTTTCCGAGTAAAAAAGAATCCACGGAACCTAAATATAAATTTATAAATTTCCAACATATGAATGTATGAATCTTTGGAATCAAGTGTCTGTATGTTTACACATTATTATACGTGAATTTCGATTGCCTATATTCTAACAAATTTTCAGGGAACAGTAGAGGTAAATATCTACCTTATTTAGTGTTGGGATAAAACTTTAACTTCTTATGGATAAAATCATAAAAGTTAAATGGCATATGTATATACATATATGTAAATAAATTAAATGATTAGAAGAAAATGGGGGAAAGGTGCACACACAAATAAAAAATCATCAGGCGAATTAGGGAACGAGCCCGACATTTACTACCCACTCCTCTTTCTGTCCTTACAAATACAATAACATATACGTATAGAACTGTACAGAACCTGTTTCTCCACATGCAGCTCACGTGGACCAGTCTTTTCCTTGCTTTCTCCCCCCACTTTTTTTTTTTTATTAATTATGTACATAGATAATATAACTCAAGAAACATGCTCTCTACACGATCAAAGGGGTACATCTCTCTTTTATTTTTTTCGAGAAAATAATAATTTTGAAGTAAAAATATGAGTATTTGGATTGTGCAAATGACGTAAATAATAAAATGTACATATCCACAAATAGGCTGTTTTTTTAAATAAAAAAAAACAGGCCCGAGTAATTGAGAGCACTTGGGGATTAATGGGATGCATGTGGATTAGCACTTACTAGTCATTGTATTATTAGAGAGAGAGACCGAAAACCTACCGCTAAGTACATAAAAACGCAAGGCAATGGTTTAGTTATCTATTCACTAATCACTAATGTGGACTATAGATGTAAGATCTATTTTTGTACAATAATTAATTAATTAATTAATTAAATCGATTACTTTAATTAACAACTAACACGTATGCTGACGCGCCCCACATGGGCCTTGTTCAAGTGTCACAGACCTGAAACCAGCTTTTCTCTCCCCACGATCTCCATCCCATGTGACACGTGGGAATTGTGGGACCCACTTTCCTAACGGGGCGAACGGGCTTCTGAATTATGGGCCATGTTTCAAATTTGGGCCTAATAAAAGCCCACGTAGCGAGACATTTCAACGTGGCTATGTTTGGATTCCTGGCGAGCCGATAACGGTCGCCGAAGAAGGAGCGGTTGCGGTGGCGACACGTCACGATCTCCCGCCACCACACCAGAGTCTTCTTCTACTTCTTCTTCATGGGCTCTGGTCTCTCTGCCTAAATCTTGCTACCCATACACACGACGACAATGGCTTCTGTTCGGTCGCTAGGGACTCTACTTCCCGTCTCACGTTGTCCTCGACAGGTTCCGCGCTCAGGTACTCCGATTCGCGCTCCTTCCTCTTCCTGATTTTCGTAGAATATCTTGTTTTCGGCTCTGCAATGTGAAATTGGAGCGGAAATTTGTGCTCCCGATTTCATGTAGGTTGATTCGGTTTGTTACGGAAGAAATGTCAGTTCTCTGTTGATTGACGATTGGTTCCTTTATCTGCCACGAACAACAAACCAGAGGTGATAAATCACGATTTCCCCGGTTGAAGCTGGTTAAGATCCTGAGTTCACTGGGTATCATTCTGTAAATTGCGTATCAGTTGAATGGCTTGAATGTATCTCTTGTATTCAAATAACATGCAATTCAGATACGTTAGATTCTGAACCCACAATTTCATTGGCTGAGTGCGTTGAACCAAATTGGGGATGAGGTTTTTTTTTTTTTTTTTTTTTTTTTAGGTTTGTGGCGGCTCTCTCTTTTTAGTCTGATTTCCACATGTCCTTTGGCAGGCATTGTTATATCTTCAAGCTTAGCTCATCAGATCACACGGCCGTCCTTCACTGGTACGTCCGTTTACCTCTCCAAGACCAGACCGGAAGGGATATGTCCGAAAAGGACAAAACTCGGGAGGATAAGAATGATGGTGAAGCCGACGTTGCAGTTTATACAGGGAACGGACGAGATGACGATACCTGACGTGAGGCTAACGAGGTCAAGGGACGGAACAAACGGAGTGGCCACGTTCACATTCGAGCAGCCGTCGGTGTTTGACTCGTCGAGCGAGGTGGGTGAGATAACGGGATTGTACATGATCGATGAGGAAGGCGTTATTCAATCTACGGACGTGAACGCAAAGTTTGTGAACGGGAAGCCGGCCGGGGTGGTGGCTAGGCACGTCATGAGGACTCCCAAGGATTGGGACAGGTTCATGAGGTTCATGGAACGTTACTCCAACCAGAACGGCTTGCAGTTCGTCAAGAACTGATCTTTTTTTTTTCCTCTTTTGACCATGGAATCAGAGATTCTAATCCAATTTCTCAAAATCTTTTCGGTAAATATTCATTAAAAGCCCTCGAATATTATAGAAATTTATTTGTCAAAGCCGGAATCTTTAGATTAGGTTCTCTACATAATCGAAAATCATCTTTAGCAATGGACTCAACCACCATTTCTGTATGTCGATGTGAATCTGTAAACAAACTCGTTACATGAAACTCCAGAAACTACAGACGACGCATTACAAGAAACAAAAATTCATTTTTTGTTGTTGCTGTTGTATAAATAACTCAAAAACTATCTCTCAAGCTGTTGTGAAATGTATCATGACTTGTCTCTCTGTTCGCTCTTCCACGAATTCTTGGCGGCCTCGGCGGAGGAAGCTGTCCGGCCACCACCGCTGTCTTTTTCATCCTTGGCCTTCGAGAAGAATGGGTCCCACTCGTGGCCCCCGACTTCTCGCTGTCCTTCCTCCAGCAACTCGTATTTCCAGCTGTTCTCCTCGATGAAGTTATCGTACTCAGTCCGGCCCTCGATCATGTTCTTCCTCAGCCGTGTCACCTTGTCGATCACAGCCTGCACCGCCACATTGAATGCATCCTTCAGCGTCTCCAGTTTCGATCTCGGGTCCGCGTATATCAGCCTTGGGATGAGGCTGATCACTGTCTCTCTCATTATCTTGACCTGCTCCGGGGGAATCTGGAGGAGACGTTCCTCGATGGTCATGTTTCTCTTTCGGATATCGTCCTCTGGGATGAAAACCGAGTAGGTCGTGTAGTTCTTCGGGAGATGCCACGTGTACTGGGTGTAGGCCGAGCCGGGATGGAAGAAGACGGGTATGCAGCCGGCCAGCATCGAGTCAAAAGCCGATCTCCGGGTGTATGAGTCACCCTGGGGTTGCAGACAGAATAGTGAACTCTGAAACATCTGCATAATGCTACTCGGAGAATGACACTTACTCTCTCCAAAATCACACTCCAAAAGTTTACAGACTTTTGAGTTCCGGCACTGATCGATGATCTGCCCCCGGATGGACTTTGGGTTGTCAGGACGTGGGGCTCCAGCGAATGAGAACAGCCATTTTCTCTCCAGGTTTCTCATCCGTTCTTGCCAATCAAACACATCAGAGTCCTTGGCCGGGTGAAAGTAGGTCGGGTATGGGATGCCGAAATCATTTGCATTCCATGGGCTCGATTCAACAACGAGCATAGACATGTTCTTGGCAGCCGGTAAGAAGAGAAGCTTGTTGCCCCAGTCGGATTCTTCATCGGACAATCTCCTAAAATCCCATGTTATACGACCTGCCACGAGAAAATGATCCTTCCCTTTCATTATCTCCCATTCAGGCCGTTTCATGAGCCAATCCACCAACTCGAGCGATGCAGCATCCCTCGTCGAGATATTGTACCCCCAGAGGTACCTAGCAATGTCGAACCCTGCATAAAACGGCACAAAGATGGCAGCAGCAATGGAAGAATCATTCGTCAAGCATTCGTACTGCTTCATTCTGTTGCTGAATATCACATCAACGGCAAACTGATTCGTTGCATACCACCCAGTATTCGAGAACACCCCCTCAACATTCTCGAGTGGAGGACCTAACCCCGCATTCGTCATGAACTTGCACATGTTAGTCCAGAGGCTAAGCTTTTTACAGTCTCTAAGCATATCCTCATTGAACCTCGAGGGCAGATCGTGAACATAGATGTACTTCCCCCCACAAGGGTCGCTCTTATTGTCTGCTGTCCTCAACGCCTTCATAAATGGAAAGCCCTGTTCCTTAGGGACATCGATCTCTCCAATCTTAGGCAGCTTAACGGTTGAACCAGAATCAGTGTCGGATACTAGGACAGGAGGAAGATTAGATCCAACCGTACCATTTAAAGATTCTGTGGGAGGGTGGATGGTTTTGGTTTTAGGTTCAGGAGGAGGAAGGAACTTATCTACTCGAAGAGAGATCGATGGTTCGTTTTGGGCATAGCTGGGTTGTAACTGGTTTTGTTCGTCAATACTACTGCTTCCTAAGACAACAAAATGGAAGTACAACAACACTGCCCAGAAGAAAACCGATAAAGCCGCCAAAAGACAAATCCTGTTGTTATGATTCTTCCCATTTCCCTTCTCCATTGGCTCTGTGGGAACAACTCCCCCCGACCGGCGTCTCATAGAAATCCCCGGTATCACACAAGGTACCAGATCACAACATCGATACCAAAAAACACAATTCCTAATCTGGAAACCCTAAGTTCCAACCCCTTTTCAGCTGCTAGCGAAGCGAGAAACCAGATTCAAGCACGAGATCGAAGTAATCGAAGCTAAATCGTAACTTGGAAACAGGAAAACTCAAAACGTTGATCGAAACTAAGGTAAATCATGCAGATTTAAGGATGCAGAACTATACCGACAAGGATCCAGGGATAGACTACAAAAGAAACAGCTGTATCACTTGGGATCCTTCGAATGATCTGGAGAAGCCT
The DNA here is from genome assembly GCF_000463585.1 of Tarenaya hassleriana. Lineage (NCBI taxonomy): Eukaryota > Viridiplantae > Streptophyta > Magnoliopsida > Brassicales > Cleomaceae > Tarenaya > Tarenaya hassleriana. The sequence goes on from NW_010965451.1 coordinate 2,002,579, forward strand.
GAAGGGATTCACATGCTAGGACAAGATCGAGGGCCTTTGACTGGGTTTGAGCTGGTCTCAGAGAGAGAGAGGGAGAGGGTATAAGGAGAGCGCGTCGGGGAGAGGCGCACGTTAGACGGCCTGCTAAATTTGCGCCGCCAGTTTTTCTGGTGTCGGTGACCGGTGGGAGATTGCCACGTAGGATCTCTTTTCGTGCTGACATGTCGGTTTCGATTTGTGGGTGACGTCATGGGGCCTTTCGTGATCTGGGACTCCACTCGTAGCGTGCAACTACTCGAAAGAGATCCACGTGGAAGCAATTTATTGGGTAATACTTAGTTAGATCTTGAATTTATGGTAAATCATTTCCTTTGGTCTCATTCATCATTCAATTCACTAAAATTTTTAATTTTATAATCTAATTATATGTATGGCATTTACATTTAGCTATCTGATGGAGATGATGAGTAAATGATTCATGGTAGAAAATCTTAAGGGTCTAATTAGAGGTGATATGTATATATATATATATAATAAATGATTGACATGATTATTTTAGTCATTGCTTTCCTTTATTCACTTGGTATATTGACTAATTTGTAATTGAGACATGGGTTTGGTTTCTTTTATAATATTTGGTGCAACAATATCATTGTATGTTATTCTATGATTATTTATACTTCAATGGGGGGTCTAAGGGGAGGTGAAAGAGAGAGGGGAGAGGCATGAAAGGAGTGGGGGAGCTTGTCCCCGATGCATTGATTTAGAGGGAGCCAATGAATAGAGAGACAATGCCACATGGGGCTAATTAAGTAAGCCTCGACATTCAAGAGAGTGCATTCCCACTAAGTTTTATTTTTTACTCTTCTACATTTTATTATTATTATTATTATTATTATTATTATTATTACCACTAATTCAATTTAATCCATATATTCTTTTCATAATTCTCTATTAGTATTCCATTATTTAATAATTGGGCACAGTTTGTTCTCACAAATTAATACACAAGTTTAATCATAATTATCTTTTTTTTTCTCATAAAAAACTTGGACCCGTTTTCTTATCATAGGGCTGGGACGCGAGTTTTCGTGAAAACGTCACTCATTAGATTTTTCATGTTTGATTACAGAAGAAAGGGAGAACTTATAAAAGCGAGAGGTCCCCTGTAAGGATAACTCTTGGCGATGATCATCGATTCTTTGCATGAAGTTTTGGTTGATATTCACGGACAATCAAATGGTATATATATATAATCAAGGTCCCAATTTCTACCTGGACCAAGAAGAGAGAAGCAGAACAATGGCTATGATCATATTGACGAGAAAGACAAGACACAACCCAACCTTAATCCACGTCATCTCCTGTCGTCTAGATACCTCCCCTCCTCCATCACCATCGCCGGAGACTTTAAGGTCTCCGACGTAGAGATGAACACCAGGATCTCTCAGCTTAACCTTGCTACCAAACAGAGCCGAAGTACAAGCCCCTTGAACGTTGCTGTTCACGTATATGTTGATCCTGCAACCACTCGGCGTGGCCAGGCTCACTTCCCGGGGCGCTACCATCGTTGCACCAACGTTTCTCCCGTTCAAGCTGATGCCATTGCCACTGGACTCGGAACTCGAGTATTCTTCTTCATCCTCCATCTCGGGCTAAGCTTCTGTCCCCGAGTCTGAGTCATGTCAGATGTCTCTCTCTCCATTTGTATGGTTCCTCCTCTGTGATTGGTTCTTTTCTTGCTTCTTGGGTTTCCTGAAAGCTCTAACTTTTCTCTACAGCTCGAAGCAAAGTGTAATATTCTACACTTTAAGTAAACCAGAAACTCATATATGCCAAACCCAGAACTCAAAAAAAGAACTTAATTCTTAAGAGGAAATAGTATTAGTACATGAAGTTTGAATAAACCAGAAACTGCATTTGGAGCCTAAGGGAGAAGGACAGCGCATCTCTCACAGTCTCACTTTATGCAAATAAGAAAAATCTAGATGGTTATAAGAAGCATAATGTAATCACTGTTTTTCGGGTCCTTTTATTGATCGAAGGAAACAAAAGGCATGAACATACCCATTTTAGTTTTTTATTTCAATGCAAAATTCATATGGAATTGACCCAGCAGTATCAAGGGTAGAAGTCTGTAGGAACCTTTTCACTAACAGTAGAACCGAATTGGGGACCGCCTTTGCGATATTGGATAAGATACTCAACCGGGTAGCCCTTCAATTTATGCGGGGCAATCCCCAAATCCTGAAACGTCAAGGCTGAGATTCCAGCCACAGTCGAAGAGTAGCGTGTCACTTCACTTCTGCTTAACAAAGAGTAATATTTGATTCAAAGAGAGTGAGCTAACCATTTCCAGACACCAGTGTATCAGTTGTAAGGGCATTTATCTGATCTAAATTGAATATTTGGGGAGTTGGTAGCGGAAATGGGAGTTTGTTGAGCAGCACCTCCCGTGGACTCGCCATCACCTGGAACGTGTCACAACATATGACAAGTTCAAAATGTATCGAAAAGCATGAATCCAAAAACTTAAAACTGTTCTTGGAAACAAGATCCTCTTTTTTTTTTTTAATCATCACAGCTCAGGTAGTTCCTCTCACATAAGAAAAAAACTCCTAATGATAAATGGAGAACGATTTGATAGTTACCTTGGCAATGGGAAATGGAACCTTCACATACCGAGGCCATTCACGGATCATATCAAACATGAGTTCAGCCTGCGAGAACCACCTGAATGTTAGGCACACAGCTGCCATAGTGATTTAAAAAAAAAGATGAACAGCATCTAGGAATATTACCAACTCATGAATTGTAAAGACCTCTGGACCACCCAACTCGTATGTTTTCCCCATGCTACTGCCATCATCCTTCAGAGCTTGAACAACTGCACCAGCAACATCAACGACATATACGGGCTGTATTCTGCAACAAAGGAAAGGACTTGTTAGGGAAAGAACTGGATGCAATTATCCAAGTGGGCTGATATGAACCAGTGAGAAAACTTGCATGCAGGGTTTTAGACGTACTTGGTGGTACCATCACCTATGAGAGGGAGGAAGCTGTATTTTTTAACAAACTGTGCCCATGGGTTCAAAATCTTATCCTCTGTACCGATCATCGTCGCAGGTCTCATAATTGTGGCCTAGGAAACAGGGACATATCAGGAACCAGCTTAGAAACAACAAGCTGACAAGAAAAGGGTCATAAAACCAGTGGCAGATCCATTGTTGCTCGGAAGTTAATAACATTTCAAATATGGTTATTCAGCTAAACACAAGAAAATGCCACAGGTATAATCAGAGACAAACAAAGAAGGGTAAGGAAGGATGGGATCTGATATCGTATTGATAGTTGCAGAGAAGAGAGTGGTTTCTGAGTTCAACGGTCAGGCTCACAAGTCACAACTACAACAATCAATAAGAAACTGTGTGATGCGTTTAGACATTTATAAAGAGAGTTTTACCTCAGGAAGCACTTTCAAGATAGCTTCCTCAGCAGCAGCTTTTGTCCTTCTGATATGAACCAGTGAGAAAACTTGCGTGCAGGGTTTTAGACGTACTTGGTGGTACCATCACCTATGAGAGGGAGGAAGCTGTATTTTTTAACAAACTGTGCCCATGGGTTCAAAATCTTATCCTCTGTACCGATCATCGTCGCAGGTCTCATAATTGTGGCCTAGGAAACAGGGACATATCAGGAACCAGCTTAGAAACAACAAGCTGACAAGAAAAGGGTCATAAAACCAGTGGCAGATCCATTGTTGCTCGGAAGTTAATAACATTTCAAATATGGTTATTCAGCTAAACACAAGAAAATGCCACAGGTATAATCAGAGACAAACAAAGAAGGGTAAGGAAGGATGGGATCTGATATCGTATTGATAGTTGCAGAGAAGAGAGTGGTTTCTGAGTTCAACGGTCAGGCTCACAAGTCACAACTACAACAATCAATAAGAAACTGTGTGATGCGTTTAGACATTTATAAAGAGAGTTTTACCTCAGGAAGCACTTTCAAGATAGCTTCCTCAGCAGCAGCTTTTGTCCTTCGCATCCTTGAAGGAGATGTTGCCGCAGCTCCAAGGCAAGAAACTTGAATAAACCTCATAATACCACCATGTTCTTTTGCCAACTGAAACAACAGAAAAAATTCAACCATTTCACAGAGCCAAATTTAATTAGAAAGAATTGAAATGAACCAAGCATTGGAGGACCATCATACAATGCAATGATGCATATGAACGAAACCACAAAAATCCTCTGTTTGGGAAAAGAATCAATGACAGGAGCAAGAACGATAAATCTTTCAGCCAGATCACTTGGAGACTACTGGTTAGGATTCAGAACATACCATTGCAAGTTTTTCAGACATATGATGGTTCACCTCCTCAAAACTGAAATTTCTGGTCTCATAATCTCTTCCTGTTGAAGAGAACAAAATGTCAACCAGTGTTATAGAATGACATGGGTTTAAGGAATTCCATACGTAAATACAAGAGAAAAACAACTACCAATGAGATTGATAACAACATTAGCCTTAGCCATGACCGCCTTAATAGAGTCTTCATCTCTTGGGTTGAATTTCATCGGTACTATCTGAAATACAGAGGAAGCAAAAATACAGTAGATTTAATGGCCTGAGAGGTGATATTCTTCTTTAAAAGTCTTACACATGACATAACAAAACTATTATCAAGCAAAAGGTTACCTGTCCTAAATCACCCATCAACTTGAGATGACGAGGATCATCCTCTGAGCCTCGGAAAGGAACAAGCACCTGAGACCCCATTTTAGCTGGAGGAAAGACCCATTACGAATAATCAAATGATTCAGAAAAAAAAATGAAAAGGAAAAGAAGCTTGCTTTACTAAAAAATATTAGCGCGTTACTCACCTAGCTGCTGCACAAGATAACGGCCAAGAAATCCCGTGGCTCCGAACACAGTAGCTATAATGCCACTGCCAAACACAAATGCCAATTTAAGTTTCAACTAAGAGCAAACATTTTAAAACCAAGAGCTCAAATAAAACTCGAAAAATTTGATGTTCTACAGCTGCCTAAAACTACATTTGATTCTTTTTTGCCACAATTGCATCCAGTTCAGTACCTCGAACCGTCCTTTCTCGGGATGCTTCAGTTCAAACTGATGAAATTTAACAGCTAAAAAACGAAATGCAGACAAAACTGGCCGAACCCTAATACGAAAAAAAAAACTTCCTAAGAGAATTTCTCCAGCATTTTCTCAGGAAGCAAACATACCTGACGGAAGATCTCCCACCAGTACCCTTGCGGGCGAGGTGCCCCATACCCTTGGTAGCGAGGGAAGACGAGTAACGCCGATCATCAATCCCATGATCTGCGGAACAATCACGGCAGAGAAGAAGAAACACCCAAAATCACGAACAGCATATCTCATTTGCGCGAAATTCGAACAACCTAGAAATTTGAATCGAATAAAAAAAAAATAATCGGAGATACTTAACAGTGATCTGGGACTTCGTAGAGCAATTTGAGATACGACGAAGGATAAATCTGAGCTCCGCCGGCGAACGGCCGATGAGCCAATCTCCTGGAGACCGCCTGCATCTTCTTCCTCAGTTACGACTTCGAGAGAACGAGAGAGAGAGAGATTCGCCTGAGAGTACTGAGAGAAATGGGCTGTCTAATGACAGAAACGACAGCGTTTTATGTAAGAACAACAATAAGCCGTTTCTTAACATCGCTAGAGTTCAGCCCGTTAGTGTTAAGCCTGTAAGGCCTATGCAGGATAAAAGGGGGCCGAGTACACAGAGTGAAACTGCGTCGTTTTTATCAACACCAACTCTCCGAATAATTTGGCCCATTAACATAAAGAGCAGGCTAAAAACCCTACGTTCTCGGAGGATCAAAACAGTTTTAGCTCTGTACCGATTGCTTGTAGAACAAGTAACAGACTAACATTAAAACCTAAAAAGAGAACCTTATTAAACAAGAATAAGTTTCACAGGGCGATTTTCTCCAATGTCCACGAATCTTGGAACATTCTTTCCCTCCGCCGACAGGAACTGGGTCAGATGTTTATCCGCAGAGCTAGGGTTTCAGAATTCGGGAATGCCACTGGACCTGGAGGAATACTCAGTCACCAATCTCAAGAACATGGATGATTTATCCTCTAGAAGCCTCGCAGGTTTATCCAACTCCGCTACTCTACCTGCAAAAAAAACATATTCACGTGTATATATGAATATATATATTATATAGATAGATGGAAGGCAATTGAGGAAAGGTTTTAGGGATATAGGGTATACCGTCGGAGAGAACGAGGACGAGATCACTGTCGATGACGGTGGGGATCCGATGGGCAATGGTGCAAACAGTACAGTCTCTGAACTCCGTTCGTATGATTTTCTGGATGAGATTATCAGTGGCCGTGTCCACGGAAGCCGTCGCTTCGTCCAGAACAAGAATCCTCGCCTGTTTAAGCAATGCTCGTCCCAACGACACGAGCTGCCTCTGCCCTACGCTCCAGTTATCTCCGTTTTCCAACACTACATCATTAAAGTATATATACCAGCCTTCTTACACTGTCTGTCTGAACAAAGGTTTCACAGTGACTGTCAGTTTAGTTTATTACCTGGAGAATCGAGTTTCTGGTCTTTCCCACGGATTATTTCCCCGAGCTGAGACTTATCCAGAGCCTGAAACAAGAATTCAGACCATTCAATTCAACGAATGAAGAGAATGAAGAGAGAGAGAGAGAGAGAGAGAGAGCAATGCTACCTGCCAGATTTCGTTGTCGGAGTGCTCCTCAAGAGGGTCGAGGTTTCCACGGATGGTGCCTTCGAACAATGTGGGATCTTGGGGAATGATGCCGAGGCGGCTACGGAGGTCATGAAGGCCTATTGTGGAGATATCGATGCCGTCTATGATTATCCTTCCCTCGGATGGCTCGATCATCCGGAACAGTGCTTGTATCATCGTCGATTTCCCGCTTCCCGTCCTCCCGACGATTCCAATCTTCTTACCGCCCGGAAACACGCAGCTGATTCCGTGAAGAACCGTCGGCATATTTTCACCATATCGAACCTTCAGACAAAAAAAAAACATAAAAATTTCTCAAAAGATTGATTCTTTAAACTCAAACATTATCGAGAAAGTTGTTTAACACCCAGATCATAGCGCAGTACCTTCAAATTGGTGATCTCAATGGTTCCATTCTCAGGCCACGAGGGGAGAGGACGCGAATCCTCAATAATTGCGGGCGCTTCGCTAGGAATTTGACTGTACTGATAAATTCTTTCGATGGATATAATTTTGTTCTCGAGCTTGCAAAAGCTGAGTATCCACCGCGAAAGGCGAGCGTTTAAGTTAAGACCATATGTCACTGCAAGCCCAGCCATGCCTATACACAAATCCATCCCATCATTTTCATATTTCGGAAGATCAACTCTATGTAGGTGATGAAACAAGTTTTCGACAGAAAGGTGGCAACTGAACTTACTCGGATCAATGGTTCCATGAGGAAAGCTGACGAGAAGAACCATGCAGAAGGCAAAGACAAACGTCGAGAGAAGTTCCATGCGTAGGCAGAGCCATTCAATAGCAGCGATGCTGCAGAAGAAAGGCCGGGCAAAGCAATCGAGCAGGTAAAGGTTTCTCTTCATGAACCGTTTCCCTTGTCTAAACCCTCTGATCGTTGCTGCACCAGCTATTGACTCTCCGAACAGATGGATTATCGGAGATTTCTGAATGCCAACGATTCTTACCAGCTCTCTCGATGAAGCCATGTAGTATTTCTGCATTTAAATCCACCTTAGAAGGAATTGAATGTAATGAAAATAGGAGAAAGATTCAGACCAAAAAGACTTGAGAGAATGACTTGTTCACCTGCATCCACACGCAAGCAACGCAGGTCGGGACAACAAGAAGGAAAACTTGCCATGTAACGTTCGTCATAACCCCGACAATCCCGATAAGCTGTATCGTCGTTGCAGCAAAGCCTCCGAGCCTGAATGGTATATCAAGATCCACTACACTTTGATCAATTGACACCTGAAAAGTCACACGGTTTTGTATAAGAACAACATAAAACGGCGAGAAATGCATCGGATTTCCATAAAGTTTCTGGGAACCTATATACCCGATTCAAGATCCGCCCAGCAGGAGTAGAGTCGAAAAATGACATAGGCGCCCGGAAAACGCTCCTTAGCATGTTCAGAAACAGCTTCTGAGCAGCTTCGAGCCCGAACGTGGCAACCAGAACAGCCCGGACAAATATAAACAGCGAGCTGCCGAATGCAAGTGCCATAAACACGACGAGAAGGATGGTAGGGGTCACTTTCGCCTGGTCGCCTTGCGTTTGCGGGTTTGCCCAGGCCATCCACCAGTTACTAGCGATCTGAAGGAACTGGAACAGAGTCTGGGCGATGATAATGAGTGGAATCAGTGACCCTTTATAGGCTGCAGCCATATAGGACCAGTACACCTTCATGCTGACTCGTCCCCGGACACGTTCCTCTTCCTGAACAAGCTGTTTCTTCTTCATTCGCTTCGCTTTCTTTTTATCTTTGATGGCTTTCTGGTTCGACCCAGATGGCCCCTCTTGAACCTCCTTGGCTATAATCTCGATGTTGCTAGCGGAAGTGTCACGTTTCGGAATTCGTGTTAGCGAACTATCAAGCAACGGGTTTTCGTCAGAGTCATCTGATGAGTGGGTCGGAATTTCCATTGCTTCAATAGCTTCATGGTGAGCGGATACAAGTGACTTGAAATCCGTTCCAGCTTGTAGCAGTTCTTCATACTTCCCTGACTGTATAATCTGGCCATCCCTTAGGACCTGCAGAGATATATGGAGAATGTCGATTATTGAGATATATGAATGTAAAATAAAAACTATATATTGGTAAATTCGGTTAACAGGTTTTAGGCTTTTAATTGAGTTTGAAAGTTTATATGCATCAGATATTTGAAGCACATGGATTATGATTCCCAAATCCAACTATATAACAGGGTATAAGATCAGATGAAATTTCGGTTGACCTTTCCGTTCTTCAATCTTTGTTTAGACAAAAGAACAACTTATAGAACAAGCCCTCACCAGTATAAGATCGGCCACTGGAAGAAATTCGACCTGATGAGTTACAAATATCACAGTCTTTTCTGCCAAAGCTGTCAATATGTATTCCTGTAGTTACACTGAACATGCTTAGCTCAAGATTTTGATGCAGTGAGATCTTGGATGCATCGTGACTAGTTGATTCATTTGTGTTAGTATGTAAGGAAAATGCAAATGATGCATTTGAAGCAGGGGAAAAGATAGTGAACCTGGAAGAGCTCAGAACCGGTGTGAGCATCAACGGCACTGAACGGGTCATCGAGCAGATATATATCGGCGTCCTGATAAAGAGCCCTAGCGAGCTGAACTCTCTGCTTCTGACCGCCACTGAGATTTATGCCTCTCTCTCCGATGATGGTCTGATCCCCATGCGAGAACAGCTCCAAGTCCTTCTTCAACGAACAAGCGTGTATAACATTCTTGTACTTGGCCCTATCCATTGGACTGCCAAAGAGAATGTTTTCTTCTATATTTCCAGACTGAATCCATGCAGACTGCGAGACATAAGCTGCAGTTCCACATATTCTGACCTGTGTAGAGAAAGAAGCACATGAAAATGACAAAAGGGTCCTATAAATTTGTGAAAAAACATGGAACTTTAGGCCAGAGATAATGAAACCAAACACGGGTTTGGAAGTGGTTGAAGTGTTTTTCACTTACGTCGCCCGAGATTTTAGGGATCTCACCAAGTATACAGGAGAGAAAGCTCGACTTCCCGGCTCCGACGACTCCACAGACAGCAACACGCATTCCTCTTTTCACTTTCAGACAAATGCCTGACAGAGTTGGCCTCGGAGAGCAAGGATCCCAACAGAAACAACCGTTCCTGATCTCCACAGCTGTGTTCGACATACCACGAGGCAGGACAGTTGCGGCATCTTCCTGCAGTTCTTCCTCCTGCAGAAATCCCGAGATCCGATCCAAGGAAACTTTTGTCTGAGCCATCATCGAAACCAGGTCTGGAAAGTTCCTCAGCGGTTCCTGGAGAATCCTGAAAGTGGCGAGAGCAGAGAGAACACCCCCGGCCGTGAGCCGAGTCCCGGTGCCAATAGATGTAGCAAAAGTGATAGCCGCAACAAATATGGGCGAACTCCAAAATATGAATGTTATAAATGCTTGGGAATATAAAGCTTTCCGAAGCCATTTGAACTCTGTGCCCCTCATTTCCTCGAGTATAACCCGATACCTATCTTCCCAAGCCTGCAGCTTCAAAACCCTCATGTTCCTCAGACACTCGGAAGTTTTCCTCATCCGTTCATCTTTTGCAGACATTAACCTGTCCTGATACTCCTCCTGAATCCGTGCTAAAGGGATAGTCACGAGGATCGAGACAATCGTAGCTACCAACGTGGCTAAAGCTGCAACTCCAACGCTTCTGTACAAGATTGCGAGGGCAAGAACAATTTGCAGGGGAAGCATCCATATATCATGGAGATACCATGAGTAATCTCCTACTCTCTGGACATCGACAGCCATGTAGTTAACGATTTCTCCGCTCGTGTGGCTCTGTTTGGCCACACTCGAGAGTTTCAGTCCTTTCCTGTACACCATAGCCGTGAGAGCTGATCTCACGTGCATTCCCAATATATCAACACCGAGATACCACTGCCTCGTCGTTACAGTCTCCACAAGCTTGGCCGTGAAGAAAATCCCGGCAAGGATGTAACCTTCATGAGGGTAAGTCTCTTGTCCTCCCAGATAGTTAACAAAGTCGTTCACCAGATAAGGACCCACATAAGAAACAAGGGTGTTCAACCCGGCAAACACTGCATTACAAGCCGCTTCCTTCCAGAACGACTTCAAGATCGCCCAAGCCAGGGATGGCGGTTTTGAGGGGTTCTCGGCCTTTAACTTCTCCCAGTTCGAGTTCAAGACCTTGTAAGTGGTCTTTGCCCTGTCTCTTGGAGCGAGCAGAGGGATGTCCTTTAGCTCGAGCGGCCTCTTGGCTCCAAGAGAGAGAAGAGGGTTCAACCATGAGAGGGTGGCAAGGTTAAACAGTCCTGCCTCGCTGTAAGGAGTTACCTTGAGACATCCGGCTTCTTCCTCGACGAGCAAAGGCTCTTGAAGATCCGAATTCGTTACGACTTGAACACCTGAAACACCTCTGAAAGCGACGAAGCAGAGAAAGGCGAGAGCCGGGGCTGTGGCTAGGTTCGCGACTGCGTGTGACGACAAGCTCTTAGAGCCATGAACTAGGAGCGATCTAGAGTCGACGTATAGAGCGCATAAGCAGATCAAGAATGACAAAACCCACCAAATCCGTACCAAGAAAGGAAATCTCTCTGACAAAGTGTATTTACATCGAACAACTGATATGCACAGCAATAGCCAAGCTAAAATCTGCGAAGCCGGCGAGAGAAGAACTGAAATCTCGCCAGTCGCCTGCGTCGCGGTGATGAGATCGAACACCAAAGCCGAGACTTGCGCGAACAGAACGTAGAAACAGCATAGCAACGACAATTTGAATCCTTGGGTGATTTCGACACCTTGAGTTTCTCTGTCGACCGCAACATTCACATAACTTGAGTTCTCGACAGAATCGTGTTTGATGAACCGAGCTCTGCAAAGACAGGCGGACAAGTGTCTCGCCAAGATCGTCAAGAGAAACACCAGGAATAGCGTCAAGTTGATGACGATCGAACTCAATTCCAGTATGGGTAAACCCTGAAGAGCTTTCAAATCAGTGAAACCCATTGTCGAGTCGATCGTTGGGATCGCAGAGAGCGAGCTTTTGAGCGAAACAGCATGGAGGGCACGAAGCGAATCCAGCCGAGAAGGGCATTTCACCATCTGTATATCGGAAATCAGCAGAAGAAGAAGAAGAAGAAGAAGAAGAAGAAGAACAACAACAACAACAACAATGGAAACATGACTCGAAGAGAGATGCGGTGGTGCAGAGGAATGCAGAATCTGAAGGACACATCGCACAATGAAACAAAATGGCTTCTCGTCATAAACCAACACGTAGAAGACACAAACAGATGTAGTTTTCCTTATAAAGAAATAATAAAAAGCTCGAATCTTTGTTATGTTAACTTCATCGATGTTATCTAGAAGAACACAAGGAGACAAACCCAGGAATTTATTTCAAAACAAAAAACATCGCACTGAAAATTCCACAAAGAAAACGACACTGTTGCTTGTCTCTCAATCTGTCTCTGCGAACAAACACAGACACGCTCTCGCCATGAGCGGAGAGATAGAAAACAGCGACAATGGCGTTACGTACAACGATTGATCGAAAACCCTAACACGATCACGTACACAGATTCAATGTTTGTTCTCTAGCTTCCAAGCTCCCGCGTGCGCCTCCCCTTGGACTCTATCCTCTGTAATTTTTTGAATGATCAAAAATTGTAGGAGGCAATGGAGTTTTTCTTTTGCGTATGTGTGTGCATATATACACACGCATACCAATTGTACCTGTACGGAGCAAACCAAATGCTAAATCTCCATTCTCAGAGCTATAAAAGTGGAAAAAGGGTAAAGGGTAAAGCTCCAAAGGTGTTACCTTTAGGGGTTTTGTACTTTAAAAAAAAACATCTTTTGTGTTCCATGAACATGAATGACCTCACTGTCTTTTAAAAAAAAAATTCTATCTTTTATCACCAACCATGATCCGTAGTTGGGACGGTGCAAAACCAAAACCAGTCATTCACAATCCAACAAAGGGTCAAAAAAATACACAAACTTTAAATTCAATCCAATATGATTATTTGTTGAATAACAAAATTCCAACAACTAAAAATAATACAAACTAAACAATGCATGCATTTTCAAACAAGTGATTTATAAGTCATTGTCAAATGGAAAGAAACAGAGTGATTTAGGTGTCGCATAAAAAAAATAAAAGTTGCAAGTTTATTATATATTACATGTGATTTTGATCTTGGTTGTGAAGTGGGGTATGATGATGATGATGATGATGATGACAGTGCCATAGTGGTGGAGATCTCATAGGTCATTATCATTTTGATTGTAACCAATTATTTTCCAAATTCATTTGCTTCGGGCTTCTGTTTTACGTGAAAAGCGATGTGGGCAGATTGGTAAATCTATGCGACTATTTATCACCATTCCAATATACAAAGATGACCAGCTGTTGTGCATAGAGAAAATGACCACACGTGAGAATTAGTGTGTTCTTTTTTTATATAAAAAGTGTTACGAAAGCGAATAAAAGTCGTTTAATATTAAAATATATTAAATTATTGTACCAAATTAACCTTTTGTTGTTATCTATACATACACACTCACACCATTACTTGTCAAATTTTAGGATACTTTGTTTTTTATTAACTCTTTTCATTCTTATAAAATCATGCGTTGTTTTCAAATATGAAGTGCACTAACAATTTCTGTTTTTACCAATTTTTTTTTTAATTTAAGTTGATTCGAATATGCTTGGCTCTTATGATATGATATTATATACACACAAATAATTTACAAGACATTGTCACGTATGAAAAACGACACGCATGTCGTATTAAGTGCTGAATTAAATTAAGGCCTTCCCGAGGCCCACGTGACAACTTGGATTGGGCCCACCGTAGATTGACCCAAGTCGCAACCACAAACGCTCAGTTGTCCTTTTTGTGGGCCAATACAAACACCAACTACATGACGTTTCTGGATATTTCGATAGCACTGCCAACCGTTTCCTCCCATATCATATAAATACAAAGCCATCAACTTTCATGCAAATCCACGAGAAACGGGTTGAATCAACGACAACATAAATGCAATTCTTGTCATGTCGAATTGAAGAATCAACATCTTGCAAAATGGGCAGAAAAATTAGTTAGCGATATTTTATAATAAAATAACCAAATTCAATATATAGGGTCCATAAATAAATAGTAGTATTTCTTTTATCTTACATTAAAAAGAGAGAGAGAGCCTATAGTGTAAGTATTTTTTTTTTTGTGAGGGATAAAATTCAGCTCTCACACAGTAATATCTAACGTAAGTGAATTAATAAATGATATATTTTTAATTTAATCAAATGAAAAAAAAAATCGAGGTTTAAAGTTGGATCAAATGAAAAATGTCAAGATTTAATATTATATTGTTTTGAAGGACATGCTTTATCATTTTTCTTCGTTTTTATGTAATGGGATCGTTTTTAAAAGACGGAGGACCATCGGACAACAAAAATGGATCAGTTAATATATATGGGCTTCAATGATCCTTAATGGGCCTCACTAGGCTTTTATAAAAAGCCCATGGCCCGTTTTTTCAACGGACTTGACCGATCCCTAATCGGAATTACAGAGAGAGAGTTCAATTCGCAGAACTCGAAGAAGACGATCATGGAGGATGAAGCCAATATTTACGACGGCTTGCGAGCCCAGTTTCCTCTTTCGTTCGGCAAGCAATCCACCGCTCCGGCGCAGCTCGAGGCCCTCCACAACGCTACCCGCCGCGCCGACGCCGATTCCGATGCCGCCGCCATCGCCGGAACCTCTACGGATTCCGTCCTGAAGAAAGCTTCTTCTGGCAAACCCGAGTCCAGCTTCTCTTCTCTGTCTTCGTTCTCTGAACCCTGGCTCAGAACTGTTCGTGGTCCTGATCGTAACCCTAGCTCTAGTTCCGGTGCTGGATCTAGCTCCACTTTACCTCCTCACGGAGACGATGTAGCTGTTGGACCGCCGCGGCCTCCACCTGAGCTCACGGAGGAGGAAGAGCAGGACGACGACGGGGTTATGGTGGGACCACCTCCGCCGCTGCCGAAGGGGTCGGATAATGACGGTGACTCTGATGAAGACGGTGCAACAATCGGTCCTCCGCCACCTCCGGCGGGATCTTCTGTTGGAGATTCGGATGACGATGACGACGGCGATGATGCTGACGAGGACGAGGAGAACCGGTATCGGATTCCGATGAGCAACGAAATTCAACTCAAGGGCCACACCAAGGTATACAGAATGGTTTTACATGATTCAGAACTCGTAGAAATTTTTGGAAAGTAGTCTGATGTGGACGTTGGGATTTTAGGGCAGAATCTAAAACTCAAAGCCGCTGCCTTTTTTTGTGTGTGTCTGAAACAGGTTGTTTCAGCTCTCGCTGTGGATCATGCCGGAGCTAGGGTTCTTTCAGGAAGCTATGACTACACTGTGCGTATGTATGACTTCCAAGGGATGAATTCCCGGCTGCAGTCCTTTAGACAGATTGAACCCTTTGAGGGTCATCAAGTTCGCAGCTTGAGCTGGAGTCCCACTTCTGGTCAATTTCTCTGTGTTACTGGCTCTGCACAAGCTAAGGTACGCGAATTGTTACTTGGCTCTCTCCTTTGAGTTCTGATCTTGAATTGTATCTCTGAATTGCTCGCATCTGGTTTCCTCTGGATTTCAGATTTATGATCGTGATGGTCTTACCCTTGGCGAGTTTGTTAAAGGGGACATGTACATTCGTGATCTGAAGAACACCAAAGGCCATATCTGCGGATTAACTTGCGGAGAATGGCATCCTAAGACTAAGGAAACTATTCTCACGTCTTCAGAAGACGGGTCATTGCGTATATGGGATGTTAACAACTTCAACAGCCAGAAGCAGGTTATTATCTGCCTATATTCACATTCACAAAAAGTCGCTAAATCTGTTGGCCTGTGATACTGCATGTGTTTATAACTTGATATCTCTTCTATGGGATGGTAAATTGATACAGCGTATACAGTTATGGATACGAATGACATGATTTTATATTATCGGTAGGTTATTAAGCCAAAGCTTGCAAGGCCTGGTAGGGTTCCTGTTACCACCTGTGCTTGGGACCGTGATGGAAAATGTATTGCCGGTGGCATAGGAGATGGATCTGTACAGGTATTGATTGTCATTTGCGGAGAAATATTTGTGCTTTTATTTGCAATGTGAAGTGTATTATCCAACATGCCCGTGTAATGTTCTGTTTTCTATATCTCAGTTTTTTTTTTCACGTTTATTCTATTGCAGATTTGGAATCTGAAGCCGGGATGGGGAAGCAGACCGGATATATATGTGGAAAAAGCACACACGGACGATATAACTTCTGTGAAGTTCTCTAGCGACGGTAGAATTCTTTTATCTAGAAGTTTTGACGGATCTCTCAAGGTAATCCTGTGTATTATATCGTTGCACTAGATTCTGTGTTTTATTAACCTTCATACCGATTTTGTGGAGTATAGAACTTAATTTTGTCATCAATTAGGTCTGGGACTTGCGCCAGATGAAACAAGCTCTGAAGGTGTTTGAGGGTCTACCAAACAATTACGCCCAAACTAACGTAGCATTCAGTCCGGATGAGCGACTCATCCTGACCGGAACATCCATCGAGAAAGGTGGCACAACTGGAGGCCTTCTCTGCATTTTCGACCGTACAAAACTTGATCTCGTTCAAAAGGTTGGAATATCCCCGACTTCCAGTGTTGTCCAATGCTCTTGGCACCCGAGGTTGAACCAGGTATTCATCGTGAAATTTGGGTCCCTGTCTCTATCTACATACATACGCACATACATAAAACACATGCTCTGTTGTTTTTAGATATTTGCAACATCTGGAGACAAAAGCCAAGGGGGAACACACGTACTGTATGATCCGACACTTAGTGAAAGAGGGGCTCTCGTCTGTGTTGCACGTGCACCGAGGAAGAAATCAGTAGACGATTACCAGCCAGCGCCAGTTATCCACAATCCGCATGCACTGCCTTTGTTCAGAGACCCACCAAGCCGGAAGCGTCAGAGAGAGAAGATACTGAAGGACCCTTTCAAGGCTCACAAGCCTGAGATTCCAATCACGGGTCCCGGCCATGGTGGAAGAGTCGGCACAACCAGTGGAAGCTTACTAACGCAGTACCTTCTCAAGGTAAAGTTGTCATCTTTCCTTTTAGAATGGTCGGTCATATCGTTTTTTATGAGATATTACCAAATTTGTGAATTAAACGATGGTGGATTTGCTCGGGTTTTTTGCAGCAAGGAGGAATGATAAAGGAGACATGGATGGAGGAAGATCCGAGAGAAGCAATCTTGAAATACGCAGAAGTTGCGGCCAAAGACCCAAAGTTCATAGCACCCGCGTATTCTCAGACCCAGCCTCAACCCATTTTTGCCAAGTCCGATGATGAAAACGAAGACGAAAACCAAGAAAACAAGTAGTTGGAGAGGTTTTTACTTTTGCTTGTGCCCGGAGAAAAAACATCAGTAAAAAAGGTCTGTATCATACTTATAATTAGGTTAGTAGATTGATCTATAATTACCGATAAGGGGGGAAATATTTTTTAAACTTTCAGACATGTGCCGGCTTCCGAATTCCAACATAAAGACTAGTACTTCTAAGAGTGTGTATATACATCCACTGGACATATTTCCCAGTGTAAAGCGATTATTAAAATAAAAAAAGACGGCACATTAAGGTTTTCGTCATCGTTGTGAAACATCTACCCCTTTTTAGATTGTGTAGGGTTCAAAACCTTAACTCAGAGAATTCAAAGGCAATATTTTTTTTGGTTCTGTATATTATTAAGCAAAATAAAAATCATTCTATTTTATTTTACAAGATGGTCACGTTTACCGTTATATCCTATAAAGAAACAAATTCAGATGCAAGTGTCTTTGCACTACGTATGACAAAATCTAATGTTAAGCTGTGTTTCCTGTCAGAGGACAAAAACCTGCATTGCGTGTAGGGTAAGTTACCAACACTAAAAAGTAGTCGTTACCCCTCCCTCCCTCCCTCTTGCTTTATTATGGGTTTGGTTTCTTCTGTTTGCTTTTATGAATCGTGCCTTCGTCTACATGTAATGTTAGATATGCCCGTTCTCGAAGCTCGACAAATGATGGTCCGACTGAACACTAAACAGTTGCGTGTCTACGAATAACTGCAAAATCCCGAGGGCAAACCAAAAACTAACATTTTGAGCATTCGGGTTCTTAAGGGGTTCGATCTGAAAGTGTTTTTTTCTTACCTTGATGAAGGGTCTGTCTCTGCTGGGAAATGAATCGATGAAGCTGTCCTTGAGAAGTAAAGATACCTGAAACCAAAGCACGAAACGAGATTATTAATATAATAATCTTCACGATGAGATGAGACTGCAAAATAAGTTACCCTGTCGCTGTTGGATTGAACGCTGGTTATTGTATGAGACTGTAAATCTGCACAGAGTGACTCCATGTATTGCCTCATCACTGTTAAGAACTCCCTTGCCGCATCAGCCTGGGGAATGATCATTCGAAAATATGAGTCGGCACCAGAGTATGAACACCCGACTACTAAATACACACCATAAATGCTCGCAAAATCAAATCTGGACTTCGAGTTTTTTGACCCAACCTGCACTTCGTTGCATTTATTGACCTGATTTCTTCTGGCAACCGAGCTCTGATGAGCTAGTGTAGAATGTATCGGACTCAGCTGAGCCATGAGTTCTCTACGGCGAGGTAGTGCTGGCAAATTACACGTTTTCACCTGAAGAGACGCAGTTATAGACATTTGAGATTGTTGATGATCAGTATCATGGATCTTTGAAAGTAGTTTTAATAATAATCCCAAACCGACCTGGTTGTTTAGAACATTCACTAAAATAAGATTAGACGTCTTAATCTTCCAATCAGCGGGTTTGCTCTGTACGCCGACCTGCCAATTTCAGGAACCGAAACTGAGTTCAAAAACCAAACACATTTAGTATTGTTCTCTTCATGTAAAGGTTTTCAGTTGGCAGGAACAATCTTAATTTGTAAGCTTGCATTTCTTTCACATATCCCTCGACCACTAAATCTATCTCCTTACAAAAAGTATGATTTCCTCATATAAGTCTACTAATACCATCATCATGAACTTGTTAAAGTTTGGTATAGACACAGAGTGAGAGCCAACAGTAAACTCACAAGGAAAGGAACAGGAGCCTCGAGAAAATCAAACATCCTTCCTGGCAGAACCTGAAGTCGATCGATAAAACTCATGATGAGGAAAATACAATTGGGCTAGCCTACTGTTTTTGAATTCATGAGGAATCAGCAGATGAACCGTGATGTGAAGCTTACAGGAAGTAATAAACTCTGCCACTGAAATGGCCGAATCATCGGGATGAGAGACATTACCGTGGCTGACAAAACACCCTGCAATAATTAAATGAATGGTGTAAAAGCTGGAATCTAGTACATCCAGATGATTTAGCTCCATAAGCCCCAAACATATCTCTCATCATGAGATATAGAGAAGAAACAGGTAAGAGAATTGTGCAGAACCTTTGACCAGGAAAATCTAGGACTAGATTTCAAATTTCAGTTCAAAAGTCCCTCTTTTATCAGAAATTTTGGACAACAGTTTTTTAACTCCCAGAACTAAAAACATATTAAGAAAAGAAAATAATGATCAGAGGAAAGAATAACTGACCAGATTTGCGCAGACTACCACAACTTGCTTCTCTAACAATACTCCAGCAAGCAGTGCCACAATCTAAAAGGGGCAAAAGAAATACGTAACTCGATAAGTTCGTTGGTACTGGTGAAATCAAGAACTCAAAGCAGAAGACGGATAGATAACAGAAGCAAGAAAAATTGCAATTTGTATGGAGCCTTCTATTCCAACACCAAGACAGGAACAGATAAAAAGATGGTGTGAAGAGGCACTACAGTTTCGAGAGAAAGAACACGGCACATAGTTGCCGTTGTCCATGTCGAGAGAGCCAGGGCTTCTTCAGCAGCAGCAAACCTCGCATTTACCTTCCACAGAAGAAAAAAAAATATAGTCTTAATAAAGACAAATATGCAGATATATTGCCAAAGGGGAGTACCCCTGAAAAGAAACATACCTCTGAAGCATTACAGGAATCAGGATATCCTTCCCACAGTCCAAGGGCTGAAACAGGGGGACGGGTGTACTCAATCGCCTGTAAATGATCTAGAGGCTGGAAAACTAATTTACTTCCTCGTGAAGGAATTTCCAGAGAATGGTAGCCGCAAATTATTTCCAGAGAACCATTTTTGTGGTCCTATCAAGGAGAGAAGCCATACAACATTATACAATTTTGACCAAGGTGTTGGAAAGTGAATAAATGGGAAAACGCTAATTGATCTCCTTACCCTGGCCCATTCAATAATCAGGTCCCCAAAATCATTTTCGCTGTTGGATAAACCGCCATCACCAACCTCATCCAATAACACGCTTCTACCTGAACTGCCATGCATAATAAGGTATATTTTAAGTTGTCTGTATAAGAAGAATCAGAATACCATTAGACAAAAACGATGTAGATAGATCATGATTTTGACAGAGATGAAATGTGTTAATCTACCAGAACACAGAATCGGAGCTTTCAGTACGCTCTACGGGCCTGATCGTAGAATCAGACAAAATAACCTCTGGAGAAGTGTAGCCCTTTTCAACGTCTTTGTACATTTTTTCTGAAATATCCATGCGGGTATCAGATGCTTCAGAGGAATTATCATCATAGCATCGAGCGTCCTCCTTTCTCCAATCTCTTTCTATTTCCTTGGCATGACTTGCCTCTGAAGAATCACTAGTGACAACACTGTCAGGAGACATAGGTTCCGCAACCTTCTGAGAAGCGACTGCAACATCATCATCAGATATAATTCCCGCTGCAGCAGCCGTGAGTGCTATGACACTGTCAACTGGTATGGCAGAAGCCATCAAATCATTGGGATCCCTACCAGGTGAGTCGGTATTTCCATTGGTCTGATCATTTGGTCTGGAAACTGATGGGGCATAACATGAAGCAGCAAGGGACATCTCACTAACAAATTCTGTTATCCGCTTCAGACGCTCCTGTGCAATCAGACTGCATCAACAATGAAACACCATCAATTCATGTTTCTTGGTCTCCATTAAATGCAAGGCCAGGACAATAATAAGAATAGTTGGGCATTTTATAGACCTGTTTAACATCTCAAAGTGTAATTCAAAAAAAGGAACTCTGGTTAGCAAGCAATAGCATCGAGGTGCAGAAAACAAAAAATGACTGCCTCCTCCACATGAATGCAAGGGTGATGACGTGCTTAATACACCAGGTGGCCTCTGAACAATCTCTGAGACATGCAAGCAAACACCATAGAGGGTTGCATCATCTGCTACCTGACCACGAAAAGTATATCTGTGTCCTTATGCAAAATTTAACTTAGCTAGTACACGTCTGAAATATTAAAAATGAATAAGCCTAAAGAAAAAGAAAAGTACCTTGAATGAAAATATAAATGATGAATCATCTGTGCCCAGATGTTCCTGCAAGAAATTTAAAATAATTATAATATGTAAAACCAGAAGCTGAATAATATAACATCCATATGAAAGCTTTGGGTACCTGCCCATACACAAGCTCGTTTAGATCACTTAGCGATGGTGTCCTCTCCAAAAGTCGTGCCTAACAAGGAAAACCATTTTTCAACAGTTTCTTAGTTGCAACAGATGGCATAGAAGAGCCCAACAGAGACGCTATGCTTTGCAGGGACAGGTAACCCAATATCCCCAAAAGCATTTGCAGTGACAGGTAAATGCTTTTGTGGTTAACTGAGATGACTCCTAACAATTGTACACTGATACTTATTGACAATCGTGGGAAGGAACATATATATCATACCTTGACACCACCAGGAAAACAGAAAGTTGCTAGATCCTTTGGATGCATAGCCATTTTTTTCGCAGGGGGATATCTAAAAAGAATCTGTACATACAAAATGAAAATTAACAAAGGGAATAAAAGGCTGAAGAAAAGAGAAAACCTGCTAAGAAGCGACAGATATAACACCAAGAGCAATTGTGTTAAACAAGGTACATAAATCGTAAATACCATGCAGGATGTAGAGCATAAAAATGGAAAATTCGGTGCACTTATTGAAAAGTAAACAAGTTAACGACAGACCTGAGGCTCTAATATAGGGAGTTGAGGCCCACGATGACGGAGAA
Source organism: Tarenaya hassleriana (assembly GCF_000463585.1). Classification (NCBI taxonomy): domain Eukaryota; kingdom Viridiplantae; phylum Streptophyta; class Magnoliopsida; order Brassicales; family Cleomaceae; genus Tarenaya; species Tarenaya hassleriana. The sequence goes on from NW_010965451.1 coordinate 2,024,546, forward strand.
TATTGTAATCTGCCACTTCATACCTTAACATCTCCATCTCCCATTTCTTCCTTTTACGGAATGCCTCCTCCACCGCCTCCAAATTTGTTTCAGGATGAAGCCCCACGATGATAAAATGTTCGAAAAGTGAGGCTGGCTCCTTATATTTCGTTTGATCCTAGAAGAGACATAACACGATAAATACTGAGCTTATATGCTTCTACAAGACATGAAGCTCCAACTGATTAAGGGTTAAGGGAATACAGAAACCCATTTCAAAGATTTGATATGAAAACTATCGAGGCTGAGTACCAGAGCTTTGGAAGAGTGAAGCTGGTACCACTGTCTTTTCTGGTATGCTAAGACCTCAGGGTTGAAACTTGGCTTATTATCCTCTCGTAGAGTGCTGAACCCACGCCATGCCTTCTGCATGTGAGTTCTCAATTTCTGGAAACTGTTTGTGCGCCTGTGTCCAGGAGTCCCAATTTCACTTTGACTGCGTCTGTGTCCCAGTGTCGGTGACTGTGGTAATACTGGTCCAGTGAAATATATGTTTTGAAATGCTCCATCGGCTACTTTAACAACTCCTGATGTCAACGAAGACGAGACTTGTTCTCCTGTTTCTTCTGCCATCTCTGACTCTCTGGCACCTTGTTCGTTTACTTCTGTCTCATTCCTAGGACTTGCGCTTTCGTCATCTTTTTCTTTCGAACTTGAACTCGGATCATTTTCACCATCCTTTTCCAATATGCTGTTTTCAACCTCTTTTTCATGCACAGTTTTATCTTCTTCCCTTCCATCCTTCCTCATATTATGGAATTCGTTCTCTACAGTTTCACCATTTGGCACTTGTGTACCCACTTCTTCAATCTCTCGCCTAAGAGCATTTGGACCATCTACCTCATCATCCCTTTCTGGGAAACCTTGGTCAGGTTCTTCTTTATCCCTTGATGCAAAACTGAGTCCTTGCTTTTCATCCCTCCCCAACGCAGTCTGTCCTTCTTCCCTATTTAATCTCTCCAATGCATCATTTGAGTCGTTCCCTTCATGTTGCTTAACAGAGTCCCACTCAACTTCTTTCTCAACACTTTCGGATGCACCCCATCCATGTTGATTGTTATCCCTCTTTGAGGCATCCCATTCATCCTTGTCTATGTCCGCTTTCGAACAGTCATGTTCATCTTCCTTTGCCTCTACATCAGAGGAATACCTTTCATTTTTTGTCAATGTACTTTGTTCATCATCTTTTTTACATGAACCCGACATGTCTTTTTCATTTTCCTTCTCATGTATTTCCACTGAGTTGTTTTCCTCATCCTGTGCTGATGCATTCCATTCAACTTCCCTTTCACCTGTCCGAAAAATACTTCGATCATCTCTCCATGATGGTCTACCCTCATCTTCTTTTTCACTCATATCCGATGTGTATCGTTCAGGTTCATCTTTGTCCTCATACGGCATTCTCAATCCATCTTGAGTTCCGGCCCCATAAGGAACACTAGCTCTGTCCTCCCCCACATCCTCCTCCTTCAGGTACAGTCTTACTTTGTCTCTCCGACAAACCGCCAATATGTCGTCCTGCCTATTGCTATTCATTACGCAAACGTCTTCCCTTGGATCCATATCTCATCCGTTGTCAGAGTACAGGACATCTCCATCAAATCAAACACTTAAGCTCAGATACCATTGTAACGCGATCCACCGGATTTAAATCCGCAAACTTTCCTGTCCCTTGATCTCTGGTTCCAACCTTTCCCTCAGAGAACACCAGCAAAATCAATAGGTAGAGAGCATAGATCCTGAAATGTAAAAATGGCATTAATAAATTGGGGGGGGGGGGCAAAACTTTCCCATTATAGAAAACAAGATCAGCAATAACCCTTCCGAACAAAAGTACCTCCGAGTTCTCCAGACACGGGTATGAATTCAGGTCCCGACATATCAACTCAATATGAAACAGACTACCTCGCAAGACCTTCTATTTCTGTAATTTTCCATGCAATCCCTCAAATGACAAATCCTGTTTATAGCGAAACCCTAATACCGAAGCGATTCAACCCATTGGGAAAAAATCAACGAGTTCTAATGACGAATTCAAGCTTCCAGCTCAAAACAGCTGGGGGACATTAAAGCATTAAAGAAATCTCGAATCATACAGGATTATGATCACATCAATAGTAAGCAGAATCGGGGATTAAAGAGAGAAATATACCTCCATATTCTCCAAGAAAATCAATGCGAATCAAACCATGAACATTTCGAACAAAAGAGAACAAACTTGTAACGGAAGCTTAGGTACGGAGGGAACTCAATGAATGCGCGGTTGAAGAGAGGAGCGAAGATTAATGGCAGCAAATTGGAAATAATTCTTCTCTTTTTCCTTTTTGGATTTTTTAAATTATTATTTCTGTGGGGTGAAAAAAGACAGTTAAAAAAAGTTGGTCCTAAAATTAGAATTTTATGAGTTCCCTCGCGATAACAAAGGAGGATAAAACCTGAGACCAGGAAAAGAACAGCTCAGGTGCTATTGTTTTTTTTTTGGGGTCATTTCTCAGTATATTTATTATAAAAACGTTGTGTTTTGAACATATAACTATAATTATTACCAAAAATGAACACAAACAATGATTATGATGGATTGTAATATGTTGCACCACATGAATACATTTGTAATCTCCATCAGATAATGTGATTTCATTTATAAATACTGAGATTAAAAAAAACCACAAGATCACGAATTTATTTATAAAATAATTCAATATACATAAACTACAAGTCAATGAGCACATGAAATTTAAATCTTTAATAAAAACCTTGAGGAGTTGTTTGCACTTGCAGAGGCCTTCGCTTGGGCCATCCACAGTATGATGGGCCTAGCCCAACTAATACCAGCTGCTTATAATGACCTATTTGCCCTCCATTTCGTGCCGCATTTACCTTTTGTCCCATGTTTTACTTTTTCGGCTTCTGCTTTCTTCTTCTTCTTGCCCTAATATTCCCACTCTTTTGTTTCTATTTTCTGCTATTGCTTGGGAAGCAAATTTTCCCGAGAAAATATCAATTCGAAGAGGGCGAAACCCTCCAACGCTTAAGAATTCAGTTTACTTGCTGAATTCCGATGGTCGTACGTCCGATCGAATTTTCTCTCCTGCCTTAATTTTCTCTAAGTTTTGTAATAAGTTGAATTTCACCGATGGGTTCGATGAACCCTGTTGTCGTTGATGTTAGCTCTGATGAAGAGTCTGATCCTCGATTAGACGACTTTGAGTGGCTCACAGAGGTTTTGCAAGCCGTTAGTGAGAAATCGGGCAGTTTTGATGAAGTGGAGGTGGTTTCCGAGGTGAAGGGTGACTCAAAAAGTAAGCATCAGAAGTCAAAGCCGTTGAATTCGACAGTGGGTGATGAAGAAGACGACGACGATTGTGTGGTTTTGGACGGTGATCCCGAGAAGACGACGGCGGCGGCGGAGACTGCAGTTGACGATGATGATAACGCGGCGGAGAGTGATGAGGTGCTTGTGGTTGGGCAAAAGGGTGAGGTATGTTGCTTCTAATCTTCCTTCACCTCTCACAATTTCGACCGTCGATATGAATATGCGAAGTGGGAAAAAGCATGTGATTTTTATCTTATGGGAGAAACTATATGATATTCAATGGTAAAAATGACTAGATATGAACTGCAATCATCCGATCTTCTGAAATTTGGAGGGTTCATGGCGATACATACCTTCCTGCAGTTGTGATTATGTTTTGTGAGAAAGCATGGTCCCGATGTCCAGGTTGGGCTATCGAGGATTGTAGTTTGACGAGGTGAAGAATTTAAACATTGGGAACTCTGCATTATTACTGGAAACTACTACTGAAATTCGAGATAATTTCTTGGAGCGGGAAACTGGTCTTCTATCGAAAAACATGAACTTTTCGGCCAGTAATTAGCGATTATGATCATTCAGATTGAAGTGAGTACAAGATCATCATCTATCCTTTTGATCAGTTGAGGGAATATCATATCATTGGACTCTTTTTCTTGGTATCATCTTTATGCAGGCGTTGAACTCATTGAGCTAACATCAAAAAGCATTATTTCTTTTGTAGATAGCATGTAGAGACTTCCCTCATCCACGGCATTCTTGTGCTAAGTACCCCTTCAGTTCAACATCACACGAAAAATACTGTGACATGGTAAGCATGTAGAGATTTCCCTCTGATTCCCATTGTCTGTCAAACCGAATCGACACGTTTCTGTAACCCTTTCCCGTTGTCTTTTCGGTTTTCACTTGTTTTTACAGTGTCATTGTTATGTATGTGACATCCGTGCGCCATGCCCATATTGGTGTGTTGGAGTTTCCAGCATCGATCATTGTCATGCCAATGACAAGGAGGACATTTGGAGGAATCAACGCGAGTACTTCAGGACCGGAAAGATGCCTTCCAGACCGGTATTAAAACCTCCTCTGGCTCGGGTTCCGTCAATGGTTACCCAAGTTCATTCAAGGAATTCTACTTCGAGTATCATAAGGTTATCCCCACAAACTTTGCCACGAAGCCAGGTCCCGGGGATACAGGCTTGCTCCTCGTCCACTGGTTTTCCAAAGGTTAGATCCAGTCGTCGGATCGGGCAATCAAGATCCATCCTACAGAATCACGGGTTGCAGCATCGATCCGTGATGTTACTGAGCGGTGTTCGCAACAGTGTCATCCAGAAAAGTAGAGGTCATTACGTCGGTCACCTAAGGTCCCGAGTAGCCTCTTCCACGAGCCTGATACCGGAAACTCCACAGGCGAGTGGAGCCGGGTTTCTCTCTAAAACGGGCTATGCTCCATTGAACGATCATAACAACATCGGAAATTATTGTAATACTTCTCAAGGTTTACAATGTACTCATAGTTCTCCTCTGTTGGCAGAGGCAGACGGGTGGCGAGACCCATACACCCAACTGGGGAATCGACAGCAGAACATGACCGGTTACTTCTCGACCGTGCCAGTGCCTGATCCTCTAAGCCATGTGTTCACTCGGCATCCGGACCAAAACCTTTCTGAATGTGGGAATCATCAGATTGAGACAAATCCAGATCTGTTTGCTTCTGCAGAAACTCGGAACCCTGCAGTGGCAGCTGGTTCGTGCCATCAGACGTTTCAGCAACTGGGAACTAATAATGGCTCGGTGCAGGGCAAGTTCTTGTCAGAGTTTGAGGCATGGCTCATGGACAATGCAACCGCCGGAGTTAGCCCCTCGGCCGAGCCGGTTGGTCCAGAGGAAGGGGCATTAACGTTTGATTTTGAAACTTTCTTGAATAATTGACTTATTGGGGATTAGGGAAGAGGAGTGTTGATGTTTTATACTATATTTTGTATAGATTTATGAGAAGATTGTTTAACTAACAGTCTGTCGAATTTGGAAGAGTGTACGTTGTAGCCAAGATGTGTTTGCACTTTGCGCGTTGAAGATTATCGTGTTCGTGCATGTTTTCTTTTTCCTATTTTTTTGCAAGTGGTGCCCCATTTGCGTCTCACGCGCGTCACCTGAACGGCGTTCGTGGCTGCTTTCGCCGACGCGAAGTTGGTGGCCCTTAGTAGCAAACGGCACGTAGTTTGAAGATGAACCTCTCGAATTCGGCTGCCTCAAAACGAAACAGAGAGTAAGGTTGGGAGAAAATGGTGTGTCCACGGTAAGTAAATTAATCTCCAGCGTTATTGATACAATTTTTTCCCCCTTTTTTCGGTAGAATACGTTCAAAGACTTTGCGTATTGGAAACGAGATGCTATTTTTTTTTCATGAACTGGAGATATGGTTGCAAAATTATTGAGCAAGTAGGAATATGGTGTATCTGACATTAGGGGTGGGCACGGGCGGGTACCCGGATTTTTTAGGGTATCCGGATCTCGATCTCGGTCTCGTCGGGTTTTTGATTAGAATGTCTCGATCTCTATCTCGCGAAACTCGCGGGTACCTGCGAGACTGACATATAAAAGTGAGAAAATAACTAAAGAACTAATAATATTCTAATCACAAGGTATCTTGCCATGATTAGCCATGGAAATTGTTATTTTTCGGCAGAGCCATACCTAAAAATAGCACATTATTCGTTTTCTTCGGGAAAAAAATTTATGTAGCTAGATGGGGTTTTGAATAGTAATAGTTTTTATTTTGAGTTTTTGGTTGTTGATTGTTGGTTTTTGAATTTTGGTTTTGTAAATCCAAAAAAATAAATTTTTTTAGTTTTTAGTTGATTATTTCATTAAAATGGTTTTCAAAGTTTTTAAGAAAAACAATTTTATAAAAATTTGATTGGTTATGTTTTTTGTTTTTGAAATCCAAAAATTTAAAAATCCCAATCATTCATATTCGGAGATATGTTTCATAAGCATTCTAACTTTTAAAATAATCTATTTAAATTCTTAATTATCAATAGGTCCAATCCAAATAAGTAGGAGTGTCCAAAGTTCGATCCGGTTCAACCAAAAAATAATAGGTTTCGGATCTAAGTTTTTTTGACCGAAAAAAATCGGATTTTTGGACCGAGTTCACATCGAATTTCGGGTTTGATTTGGATCGGTTTTTATCTTACTTTCATATAGAGTTTCCATTTCATTATTTAATATTTCTCTTTCCTTTTCCATTAGCTTGATATTTTCTTTTTCATGAAATTCCATCCTTTGTTTATTTCTTCGGTTTCTTCATATTGTCATTTTTCTTTTTCCTTTTCCATGAAACTCCTTCCATTTGCGTAATCTCTTTTGTTGTGAGTTCTTCCATTTGTTTGAGCTTCTTTCCGAACCTTAACAAAAAAAAAAAAGGCATAGAGAAATCAACACAACCCTTTTTACCAGGTTGGTGCCATGACATTCAAAAATTGCGACTAATGTTCGAGAGAAAGTAAACAATGCTCGAGAGAGTAGCCCTTCGGGGCCAGGTCAGCTGGTTGGGAGCAGGGGAGCAACTCCTTGAGGTGGAGGGATCGAACCCTGCCGTCTCCCTTCCTCTGACGTGCTCGTCTGTCAGCCTATCACAATGGGCTGATTTACCTCCTACGCGTGTGTTGCAGGTTCGTGCGCGTGGGTTTGGAGTTTGACCCGCAGGCGCCTAAGCCCAACTACGGCCCGAGCGTTAGGCGCGCCTGGTGGCCAGATCCGGTCGGGGACTGTTAGGCGCGGGTGGTGCCCAGTTCGTCTCCGTTTGTAAGGGTAGATAGTCACGGGATTCCCCAATGTATATAAAAAAAATGCTCGAGAGAGTATTAGTGCATCCCTCCACAAATCCCCATAGCCAACATTTTTAGAGAAGAAAGTCGATACTGTGCGACAAATATTTTTTTTATATAATGATTGGAACTCGCCCTCGACCCTTTGGATCGGACTTCGCAACGCCTCACAACCCAAAGAGTCGGACGAATGACACGATATCGCGGACGGTAAACTCGATGGCTCAACGCAGCAGTCGGCAAACCATGCCCAGTAGATAAACCACGCCCAGCATATATCAATATATTATTATTATAATAATAATATATTGATATTTTTTTATATCAAGATAACAAACAAATTTAAATATAAATATAATCAAATAAAACAAGTGCACGATTTCGCTCAACTAACCAAAGAAAACACACACGCACGCCAGTCATTTCGCATTGGAGTTCATGTTTGCGGAATGCGTGTGGAATGCATGGATGTGTACTTTAATCGTTTTCGACGGTCTGTCACCGCCAGCCAGTGGCGTATCTAGACAAATATATTAATAGGGACAAAATTATTTTTATGATGAACAAATATAAATTTATAGGGGCATTTCATGATTTTATTTAAATTTTTTAAAAAATTTGTATGGAAAATTAAAGTTTTTAATCAGTTGAATGGGGGCATATGCCCCCATATTGTTGCACGTAGTTCTACCACTGCCGCCAACTTCTCCGATCTGAACAAAGGAAACTAAGGTCAAGAACGCAACAAAATCCACGATAAGGAGGAAGGAGTGTGGCTCGAAGGGCCCCGTCCACCGTTCGAATCCATTTGATGGGGAGGAAGGGGTGTATTTATCGTATGAGGGGGTGTGGCTCGTAGGGTCCCTCTCGACGGTCACTCTAAATGCTACTTTTGGGTCCAGGAGATGTAGGTTGGGTCGAAGGCTCATGTGAACCTACCGGTTAACCAAAAAAAAAAATCCACGATGAGAGCATGAGACAGTAACTGTCAAATGTGTAGCATATGTCTTCTAAAATGTAAAACATTCACGTGTTTTTATATGTGAAGCCCATCGGCAAACTTACGAAAACAAAATAACCGAAACGCATGAGGAAATGGAAACAGATCATTTGCATTACTTTGGGGATAGTTCAGATGGAAAGACGTGTGGATATCGATATCAAATATAATAGCCATATCCGTACATACCAAAATTAATTTTAAAATCATGCTTTTCATCTATAGTATCATATCATATGTTTTTTTAAAATGCTAAATAAGAAGATATATACAGAAAAAATAATGCTAATATAACTGGGTTGGGATTTGAGATTGACAAAACTGCTACTGTATCATCTGAAGAATCATTATGTGTATTATGCCAACAAATTAAAAAAAGAGTTTTCCTAATAATAAACAGTTAAAAAGATCGCACCATAATGATTTCTTGAAAACGTAGAAATAGGACCATACCAAACGACATGACATGGTAAGATTCTGTCAATGCTACCATGGACCAATTTCATATACATCAATGGGCTCATGGAAGCCCGATGGGCCTTATAAGCCCATTTACAGGGTTTACCTAGCCCCGTTTCCTTGTTTACAATAATATTTTTTTTTTATGGTTGATGTTTGTGTGTTGCATAATTTAAAACTAATATTAAAACTCGAAAGTTTCAATGAAGAAGATGAAATGTTCGAGTCAGCAAATAAAAAGAAAAATTTGGATTTTTTATTTTATTTTTTCTAGACACTGCTTGGATCAGTGAATATGACGTACGGTAAATGTTTTCTTTCTAATCCGAGGAAAAATGTTACATCAGTGTTCAACATAAGTTGCAAAAAGAAGTAACTCTATATTTCAAAACTTAAAATACACTGCAGTTTGAGGCTTTCCTAAGATTAACCTAATGTCTTTTAATGGAAGTACACAAGAGGTTTTATTTAAAATATTGGGGATATTTTCATATTTAACCAATCTACATTAATTAAGTATGAGCTGGATTTCAGTAGTAGGTTTTGCAAATTGAATAGAGGCTGGGGATGTAGTAAACTTGATTAAAAATCCCTAAACCATATTGAACTTGGGATTAAACACAGACAACAACCCAACACAAATTAGAACTAACACGAACACCAACAAGTATCAGACTCGGCCACAGACGGCTTCAGACCAGGGACTGCTTCAGACCCGTGACGGCTCAGGAGACGAGGGTATTGGTGATCCTTGTCGCCATCATTGTTCTGGTCCTTCTTCGGCCACCACCACGGTCGGGGTTGCGTCTGGCTCCAGGACCGCTGCTGCCGGGACTGCGCCGTGTCTCCTAAGAACTGAACACACGAGAAGGAAGACCGCAACCAGAACAATGATGGCGACCAGGATCACCACCGCATTCATGCCGCCCGATTTCCACGGTGATGGTGCTGGAGGAGTGAACTTTGGATCATCATCTTCCATCTTCATGGTTGTTTTTGTTGTTTGGACAGAGAGCCGCCGGTGTGTGTGAAGAGGAGGGAATTCAATTAAAGGGTTTTTTTTTTCACCAAAATAAATAAATTAAAGGAGGCATACATAAATGAAGGGGGGGGACCGCACAGCATGAACTGGGCTTACGTGAAAGGGCTCCATTAGTCTCTCAGAGCTAAACATCAAGTGCTGGCCCAAGTAAGAGCCCAGCGAGGACGTAATGGGCCTAATGACCATGTTATTTTTATGGTTTTTTTATTTACAAATTTCGTCTTCCCCTTTTTTTTGGGTTGAAAATTTGGTGTTTAATTGAGGGCCCAAACAGAGCCCAAGTAGGCCCAAATAAACATCGTTATGGTGGTGTGACGGTGCCAAACGGCTTTTAGTTTCGTCGTTTCGAGGAGAGTAGAGAACACGCGCTTGATAGGAGCGCGTTGTTAGAGAGGGCATTATCATCGCTTTTCCATTTCTTCGAAAGCGGTCTCACTCTGGAAACACGCTATCCTACGCCCTTCCCACTACCAGCATTAAAGTCCCTCTCTCTCTCTCTCTCTCTCTCTCTCTCTCTCTCTCTCAGTTCTCCTTCTGCTTCGAGACACTTTACTCTCTCCCTCAGTGGTCTCTCTTCTCTCTACTTCTGCCGGAGAAATTCTCTTTCTCTGCGCCTAGAGGTTGTTCGCTCGCCAAATACGCGCGTCTATGCTTCTGCTGCACAGATCACGAGCCGCATTTCGTGGATCTGTGAATCGATTTGAACTCGCTCGCATTGTGCAATCTAGGGTTTTTCCGAGGAGGTTTTGGTGGGTTTGCCCCTTGAAATCCATGTTTATGAAGCCATGAGGAGGTTTTTGCTGGACTTTCGGTTGCCACGAGTGCTTCGCTGGAGGAACCCTAGGGCTGTACGGAGAGTGTACGGCGCGACCGTGGAGTCTGGCTGTCCTCATTGCTGACTGTGGTATACTATGCGGAACTTCGCGATGCTGCTCCTTCTGCTCCTCGTTCTTCACTTTCTCAGCTCTTCCCCCCTTTGTTTTGGTACGGACTTTCTTGTTTTGCCCTCCCATGCTTTTAGTGTGATTGAATGCTGGTATAATTAGGAAACCAAAAAGGGAGTAAATTACTCGAGTTATTGCTCCCACTTGACAGGTCAAATTAGCTGTAGCAGCTATATTTAGAATGTTAGCTTCGTTTTGAAGCCATTTTATTGTGGTTTTATTATGTAAAAGTCAAGTAAAAGGGCTTTGAGTTGTGGTTTATTATAAGATTTTGAATCCAAAAGTGGGAATTTGTAGTTGTGAAGCGTAAGGATTACGGCCATTTCCGATACCTTGGGCCTTAGCTGACATTGGAACTCGTAGTAGAAAGTAAAAGTCAAAGAGCTATGAGAATTTTGAGCAAAGATCCAATTAGTCTTTTCAGCGATTCCATTGAGAAAGGTGGAAGAATTTGCTTAACCGGAACTCTATTTTTCTTACAGTTAGCATTCCTCATGGTTTACATTTGTAGACATTCTCTATTTGTTGCTACAATTATCTCACTGGTGTGCTGTAAATTGAAACTGCCCACCAGCCCCTTATGAGCTTGCTCTATCATTTGCAGCCACTAGGCTATTTCCAACGAGTTTACTATTTACTAGATCGCATCAAATGCACCATTTTCATTCTCCTGCGATGTCCATTGCTGCCGCACCTTCACCTAGTCAGCAAGGTACCTCCTTGGTTACATTGTCAAGACAAGACCATTCTAGTGAATTTTTCTCTTTGATAACGAGCATTTGTCATCCTCTTTTTATTATCAGCATTGTCTCCCACCTCGAGCAGGAGTCCCTCGCCAAGACACCACAATCATCACCATCATCGTCGGTGGCACTTAAAACCCAAAGAGACTGCATCTTCACCTTCAGGACATGATGGTAATTATCTCTTTCTGTTTGATTATTCACTTCATCCTGCTTGCTTGTGGCATGGGTAATCTTCTGTTTAAATTTCTCGTTGCTGTAATATTAACTCGGTGTTATTGTCTGGGACTTAAGGCAAAGAGTAATAATCACTGTTAACGGTCTGTTCTACTGTATTATCATAATACTGTTATGGGCAGATTGTGGACAGACATGTGTGGAGCCTCTCACTTCAACTCCCTATGGCCATGGTTCACCATGTGGCTGTGTTTTCCCCATGAAAGTTCAGCTTCTACTAAGTTCTGCTCCATTTTCTATTTTTCCCGTTACAAATGAGTTAGAGATTGAGGTTGCTGCTGGAACATACTTGGAACAAAGCCAAGTGAAAATAATGGGTGCTAGTGCTGACAGTGAAAATCAGGGGAAAACGGTGGTGGATATTAACTTGGTTCCACTTGGAGAAAAGTTTGACAACACCACCGCAATTCTTATTTATGAGAGATTTCGACACAAGAAATTGACTCTGAATGAGTCTCTTTTCGGTGATTATGAGGTTACGTACATAAGTTATCCGGGTAAAAGCCCAAACTCTTGCAATGTTAATTTCTTGCTGTTTTCTTATTTTCATTCTGGTTGAACCTTTTAAGCTGCTTTCCAGGACTTCCTTCTTCTATTCCGTATGGAGGTCTCCAGGGAATTCCTCCAACTGCAAGTGCTGGAGGTCTGCCGATAACCGCAAACTTTGTCAGCGAAAAATCTGGAATTGGTTTTAGAACGATTGCCATCATTTGTTTGTCTGGTTTCGTGCTCGTTCTGGTTTTGGTTGGAGCTATATCTATAGTTGTGAAGTGGAAGAAATATGGAAAGTCGTCAAATGCTGTTGGCCCAGCATTTGCTTCATCGATGAATAAAAGATCTGGTGTGTTTTATCCCTCATTGGCTTTTCTATCGATATTCCCTCAAATTTTTATTTCCGTTTAGTTTTGTGACTCGAATGATCCTTCTATCACACATCTGGAGAATCAAATGAAAGATGAGATGTAAATTCTGAATCTGTACTTGCCTTTGCAGGCCATGGATCTATGCTATCCAGCAGCATCAGAAGCCCGGGATCAGGTTCTTTCATGTCCACTATGGCGGCATGTGCTTTATCGGTTAAAACCTTCACACTCTCCGAGCTTGAGAATGCGACTTATAACTTCAGTTCCAAGAGGATTTTGGGTGAGGGTGGATTTGGTCGTGTATATCATGGGACTATGGAAGATGGAGCAGAAGTTGCAGTTAAATTGCTAACAAGGGATAATCAGAACCGAGACCGGGAATTTATTGCAGAAGTTGAGATGCTAAGTCGATTACACCATCGGAATCTTGTGAAGCTGATTGGGATATGCATCGAAGGCCGTACACGGTGCTTGGTGTACGAGCTAGTCCACAATGGCAGTGTGGAATCACATTTACACGGTACATAACCTATACCGATCTTCAAATTAAATTATTCTTCGGTATCGTTGCTTCTCATCGCTATCACCATCTCCTAAACCCTCTTAAAAATCCTTTCCTTTTTTACAGGTGATGACAAGGAAAAAGGCCCTCTTGATTGGGATGCCCGGTTGAAGATCGCCCTCGGAGCAGCGAGAGGACTGGCTTATCTCCACGAAGATTCGAACCCACGAGTAATCCACCGAGATTTCAAGGCCAGCAATGTCCTGCTACAAGAAGACTTTACCCCAAAGGTCTCAGATTTCGGATTGGCGAGAGAAGCAACCGAAGGAAGTCGGCATATCTCTACTCGAGTCATGGGGACCTTCGGGTAAATATCTTTAAAAAATCATTTTTTTGAGAACCCCCTATACAATGACTAGAACAAAAAAACATTTGCAGGTATGTGGCTCCGGAATATGCAATGACGGGACATCTTCTCGTCAAAAGCGATGTATACAGTTACGGGGTGGTACTACTTGAGCTTCTCACGGGGAGAAAACCGGTAGACATGTCTCAACCTCCGGGACAAGAAAACCTCGTAACTTGGGCAAGACCACTACTGACGAACCGAGAAGGGCTGGAACAGCTGATCGATCCCTCACTGTCTGGAACATACGATTTTGACGACATGGCCAAAGTAGCGGCCATCGCCTCCATGTGCGTCCATCAAGAGGTATCGCAAAGGCCGTTCATGGGCGAAGTGGTTCAGGCTCTGAAACTGATATACAACGATGCGGACGAGACCATCGGGGATTGTCACAGCCAGAAAGAGTCGTCCGTTCCTGATTCATCGGACTTCAAGGGCGGTGATCTTGCCCCCTCGGATAGTAGCTGGTGGAACGCGACGCCTCGGTTAACGTACGGGCAAGCCTCGACATTTGTAACAATGGAGTATTACAGCTCGGGACCACTGTCTGAATCGAGCATGGCAGGGGCAAGAGAAGGAGGGTTGTCTCTGCCAAACAGGTCGGGACCGTTACGACCGGTACGGAGCAGAAGGAACTTGTTCAGATCGAGAGGAAGCATGAGCGAACATGGCGGAACAGAGTCCAGACGCTTCTGGTTCTGAGATTGTATGGTGTTTTCGGCCATGAAAATGTACATTATCCACTGTCTCTGTACTGTATGTATTTTCATTCCCTTTCTTTGAACTTTAAATTTATTCCTGTTTTTGTCAGGACATTAAGTATAATCTAATGATAATTGACGGTCGTTTTGAATTTAGAAAGGACAAAACATAAATTTTAAAGGAAAAGAGGGAAACCAACAAAATTTAGAAATGTGAATCACACTTCCCAGCCTCTCTGCGTCTCCCGATCTTATGCTCATGCCATTGGTTTAAAAACTGGAAAAAAAAAATCTGAAATTGGGACACCCTCCTCGATCAGTGGATTGGATATCCAGACAAATGAGATCTAGTACAACTCCCAGAAAAACTCGAAATTTGAGATTGGATTCCGATATTGTCCGAGGAAAAAAAAAACCACCATTTAAGTCGTTTTTCATGAACATTTGTTTCATTGAATCTTCAGGCCCCAAGCCCCTGGAGGAAATGTTGCCGTTCGCAGCTCAAGTGGTCGTAAGTCCCACACATTTCCATGGAATCTCTCTCTATGAAAGGCGAAGATCACATCGGACGGCCACGATTGCACCCTCAATGCGTCATCAGGGCCGTCCATCCTCATTCTACGCCACGTCAAAATGTGGAAAAGCCGCCACGGGCTACCTACCTACTTACTTCCTCTCAGGACGCGTGAACCGCACGCTTTTCTCTGATTGGCTGATATTGCGGGACCCACTTAAGGACCCAACGCGGACAACGTGTAAATTAGTGACACGTGTGCTTCTCTTATTGGGCTTTACTTAACCTCGTTTAGAGAAATCGTATAATCCGGATTTCCTCGTAAGATCAATAACTTTATCGCCTTTTTTTTTTGTTAAATTTCATATATATTACTAAAATATGAACAATTCTACTATATAAAACGGCTCAAAGTTAGATTAGGTAAAGATATATTTTTAATATACCAAATTTGTATATCAGGAGGATTATGATATGGAGAGTAATGAGGGGCTTTGCTAAACGTGGGGCCACTCCCAGTAGTTTGTTAGATTGAATGAGGGCATTTTCAGAATTTCCTTCCCTAATTAACGCTTGGTATTTAGCTTAATCACACAGTAAAGAGAATCTTAATCCCTGCAACGGTCGAAGGGGAAATAGAGGCGAAAAGAAAAAGAAAATCCCCAAGAAAGAACAAGAAAAAGACCGAACGACAGTGTAGACTTAGAGAAGAAGAAGAAGAAGAAAAGGTACACGTTGAGGGGCTTACAATTTCTTTTCTTCTCGAGCAGATTTGAAAAATTTCTCCTTAAAGGGTATTAAGCTTCTCATTCGTCTAGGTTTCGATCGGCAGATTTTTTTTCTTCTTCTTGAGTTCTTTTTGTATTTGCTTCGGGAGCTGCAGAGTTTTTCTGCAGTTGAGCAAGTTGGACAATTTATTCATTGCCATCGTTTGGGGTTAATATTCGTGTGTTATTGCTCGTAGATCCGGTGGCAAGCAAAGTGTTTCTGATCCGATAAATCTCCGGCGGAAATGGTACGTTTTGTTTTCTGGGTTTATCTCCGTTTACGTTCCTTTCCCGCGTTTCATTTGCTTCTCTTACTCTTTTTGATTTCGGGTTTGTCTTAATTTTGCGGAGATTTCGTCGCCCGTGGTTGAATTTTTACGTTTTTCTTCGATGGGTCGCTGAGTCGCTGTTGTTGACTGATCAGTGATCTCAATTGAATGAAGGGGTTTTCGTTTTGATTTCTCTCTCTTTTGGTTTGATACCTCAGCTGATTCTTCGAGGGGCTAATAGACATCAGTTGAATCATAGTTGACAGAATTCGATGAAACATGGCCGATGTTATAGAGTGATGGAGCCGGACATCTTGTTTACGAATTTTCAATTTGTTGTTATGGGGTTTAGTTTAACTCTGTCCCTCTGCTGCCATTTGGAGAAAATTAGCGCCAAATGGAACACTTTCACAGTTTGTCTTCATGGTGGTCAAGGTTTTGAATTTTCTGCCTGATGATTTATTTTCTCCATTCGATGCTGTCGGGGTGGTAAAGGGCAACGGGTTTTGGCTGGCAATCATAATTTCGAGGGGTTTGGATCGTGGATGTGAATTTTCAAACATGGAACTGAGGGATATCTGAAATATTTTTGTGGTAACTGCAATATTTTTTGTCTTGAGTTTGCTGTTCTAGTAGATATTCGATTGACTGATTGGTTTATCGCATGGTATGAAGGTGAAGATGCTTCCACTCTATCTTGGCATCGAATATATTGGTGACTATAGAGTTATTTCAATTGTTGGATCTGCAGACTTGCTCCACTGCTGTAATTGGTGCTCTTGTTTGGGTAGAAGATCCGGATGTGGCATGGATAGATGGTGAAGTTATCGAGGTTAAAGGGGAAGACATAACGGTCCACTGCACCTCAGGGAAGACGGTATGTCCACAAACTTTGTGTTTTCTTTTTCCTGATATTTACCTCTTTAGGTTTCTATTAAGTGAATTTGTTGTTACCATAGCAACCTTTTTCTTATGCTGAATCCAACCTTTA
The DNA here is from genome assembly GCF_000463585.1 of Tarenaya hassleriana. Taxonomy (NCBI): domain Eukaryota; kingdom Viridiplantae; phylum Streptophyta; class Magnoliopsida; order Brassicales; family Cleomaceae; genus Tarenaya; species Tarenaya hassleriana. The sequence continues at coordinate 2,041,166 of NW_010965451.1, forward strand.
TGCGTGTTCCTAAATGTCATGCAAGATGGAAATGCCGATTTTTCTCAATGCAAATTTGACTTTTCTAAGCTTTATTATCACGAGAATTTTCAGGTCGTTGTTAAAGTTTCAAAAGCATATCCGAAAGATGTTGAAGCTCCACCTTCCGGAGTGGATGATATGACGAGGCTAGCGTATTTGCATGAACCAGGTGTCCTTCAAAATCTGAAATCGAGATATGATATAAATGAGATATATGTGAGTGCTCTGCATATTTTCTTCTTAATATAGTGCTCTGTTGTTGTGTGGAGGCATTGTAGGCATTAGTACTAAAATGAGTTTTTCTTTTCCAGACTTACACAGGGAACATTTTGATCGCTGTAAACCCTTTTAGAAAACTACCCCATCTGTACAATAGCCATATGATGGCACAGTATAAAGGTGTGGCTTTTGGAGAATTGAGCCCCCACCCTTTTGCTGTTGCAGATGCAGCTTACAGGTGCCTTCTGTTCTATTTTTTAAGCTCTTTTCATTTCTTTCTGTTGCTGGTCGTTTCTTGGTTGACAATCCTTTTCTCGATTTCAACTGGCTGTAGACTAATGATTCATGAGGGAATAAGTCAATCAATCCTGGTCAGTGGAGAAAGTGGCGCAGGTAAGACAGAAAGTACTAAATTGCTCATGAGATATCTTGCATACATGGGAGGCAGAGCTGTTTCTGAAGGAAGGACAGTTGAGCAGCAAGTTTTAGAGGTTAGCGTGGCATTCAGTTTAGCTTTATTGTAGACCTTGCAGTTTGTCAAGAGATTTTCTGCAAGTTGGTTTAAGATAAATCTGAGATATGCTTGCTTTATGTTTTCTTTTTTATGCAGTCCAATCCTGTTCTAGAAGCATTTGGAAATGCAAAGACAGTCAGAAACAACAATTCAAGGTAGGGATATGCATGTGTGTGTGTCTGTGTCTGTGTACACACTGTTACATCTTTCCTGTTGAATCTCCACGGACGAATTGATTCATATTTGTGGCCATGATCATGTTGCAGTCGATTTGGTAAATTTGTGGAGATTCAGTTTGACCAGAGGGGAAGGATATCGGGAGCTGCTATCAGGACTTATTTGTTGGAAAGATCACGGGTTTGTCAGGTGTCAGATCCTGAGAGAAATTATCACTGTTTCTATATGCTGTGTGCTGCACCACCAGAGGTAAATATGTCATTTCCTTCTTTTTTAATGTGATAGTTTAGATTTTGTAATCATTCTTCTCGCCAGATATGTTGAGAATCTGACAGAGTTTGGAAATAGCAATGGATCAGGCCATTTTCTGATAAGCAAGATGAACGATATTTTGACAACAATTTCTACCCCTTAAAGTTGGAACTTTTTAAAATTTGTTTATTTTCAGTTAGACAATGTCATGAAAGTTTTTCTTTTCCAGATATTTTCTTATTTTCTTCTTATTCCTTAACCAGGAAGTTAAAAACCTGAAATTGGCAGATCCAAGAACTTTTCATTATCTGAATCAGTCTAATTGCATTAAGTTGGATGGGGTAGATGATTCGAAGGAATATCTTGATACACGAAAGGCAATGGATATTGTTGGGATAAGTTCAGAAGAGCAGGTAATGTGTCTGGCCTTCTTCCAGTAAAAATTGTGATAACAGCTAATAAAAATGTCTTCTGATATTTCTTTCTTTCCAGGATGCAATTTTTCGTGTTGTTGCTGCTATTCTCCACCTTGGGAATATTGAATTTATAAAAGGAAAAGAAATTGACTCGTCGGTCCCGAAAGATGAAAAGTCCAAGTTCCATCTAAAGACTGCTTCTGAACTTTTCATGTGAGTAAATAACCAAACTAACATGACTTTAAGATGGGAAGCTGCCTCCTTTCATTTCCTGAAATCTGGTTTCATTAACTATGATCTAATTTGAGGAGGCACTGAAAGATCCTGATTCCTTTATTTTTCTTCAGGTGTGATGAGAAGGCGTTGGAAGATTCTCTTTGCAAACGTGTGATTGTGACACGTGATGAAACCATTACCAAATGTTTGGATCCAGATTCTGCGGCTCTCAGCAGAGATGCATTGGCAAAAATTGTTTACTCTAGATTATTTGATTGGTATGTGGATTCATAATTTCATCTCATGGTTGCCGCCTATGTCTGGCAATTTTCAAATGTATCTTTCACTATTTATCCACAAACTTTCTTTATTGCCTTTGCAGGATTGTGGAAAAGATCAATAGTTCAATTGGCCAAGATCCTGATTCAAAGCATTTGATTGGTGTGCTGGATATCTATGGATTTGAGAGTTTCAAGACGAACAGGTGCCTAAGTGCTATGCCTTTTGTTTCATAAGGGAAGGAAACCGGTTTAGGACTCTAGATTTTAGGATCACTTGGAACGCATGGTAAATTTAGGTCTCAGGGTTTTCACTTGAATGTTCTGTTGATTTTTTTTGCTGCCTTTTTATTTATCTCTGATTTCGTGAGGCTACGGATGGAACAGTAAACATGACTTAAATCTAACCTGGTGGGGGTATCTTAATATTGAATGGATTAACTAGTAAACGGAACAAACAAAGCTATTAAGAGAGATGCTTAGCTCAGGACAACTTGATTTTGGGACTCTCTCTCTCTCTCTCTCTCTCTCTCTCTCTCTCCTGTTACACTGACAATTTGAATTGGAATGAAGACTCTAAGTGCATGCCACTTGTCTCTTCATTGTACAAATGTTTAGTATGATTTGTCATGGTTGTTGCAGTTTTGAGCAGTTTTGCATCAATTTGACGAATGAGAAACTTCAGCAACATTTTAATCAGGTTTGTTTGAGGCTTGTTCATTCTTCAGGTAGTTACTTATTCTCCAGCCTGATCAGCCCCTAATTCGTGATCCATGAATTTCTTGCTGGGCAGCACGTCTTCAAAATGGAACAAGAAGAGTATGAAAAGGAAGAAATTGACTGGAGCTACATTGAGTTCGTAGATAATCAAGATGTTCTGGACCTTATTGAGAAGGTGCACAGTTTTACTATCTCTTGCCTCCTATATGTTACATGTTATCTACAGTACTCAACTTAGTCGTTACCGTCAATGTTTTCTCATCTTACAGAAACCTGGTGGTATCATTGCTCTCCTAGATGAAGCTTGGTTAGCATATGAACTTGCATTGCTATTATTCTCGACATGTTTCTCTTCTCTCCTTCTGTATCTAAGCCTTTAATCTCTATCTTGCAGCATGTTCCCAAGATCAACACATGAAACATTTGCTCAAAAGATGTACCATACGTACAAAACTCACAAGCGATTTAGCAAGCCGAAGTTAGCTCGTAGTGACTTCACAATTTGCCATTATGCTGGTGATGTAAGTAAAATTTTACTTCAGCACTCTGGATAAATTATAGCACGACTCTGTTGGGAAAAGGTTAAGGTTGTTCTGTTCTCTAAAGAATCGTGATTGGCTTTTCAGGTCACGTATCAGACAGAACTGTTTCTGGACAAAAACAAGGATTATGTTGTTGTTGAGCATCAGGATCTGCTAACTGCTTCTAAGTGCACCTTCGTTGCAGGTCTCTTTCCTCCTCTGGCAGAGGATGCTAACAAACAGTCAAAGTTCGCTTCTATAGGTTCACGGTTTAAGGTGTAGTATGGTGGTCTATTTTATATTCAGATAATCCCTCTGCTTGAATCTCACTTTTTCCCAAATCATTTTCTGATTATCTTATTCTTTTATTACTTCATGCAGCAACAATTGGTATCATTGCTTGAAACTCTCAATGCTACTGAACCTCACTATATTCGTTGTGTGAAGCCCAATAATCTTCTCAAGCCTTCAATCTTTGAGAACCAAAATGTTCTGCAACAGCTACGTTGTGGGGTGAGATTCACTTTTTTTTTTTGTTGAAAAACCTATTCTTATTATTGACCTGCAAGTTTCACAATTCTGTATATGAATCCTTTTCAGGGTGTGATGGAGGCAATCAGGATTAGCTGTGCTGGATATCCCACCAGAAAACAGTTTGATGAATTCCTTGACAGATTTGGTATTCTTGCTCCTGAAGTTTTGGGTAAAAGGTATGCCTCTCTTCGATTCAGACGTTGAAAACTTACCTAGAGCTGTTTCTCACTTTCGGTCTTTATTTTTCTGGTTAGTTCTGATGAGATAAATGGCTGCAAGAAGCTTCTGGAGAACGTTGGGCTCCAAGGTTACCAGGTAGTTTGGCATCTCAACGTTCACATTTTTTTAAATGAAACTGAGCTTTTCAATAATGTGCTGAATGCATGTTTGATTGCTCCTGCTGTTATGTAAAGCTTCATGGTTATTATTTTTCAGATTGGTAAGACGAAAGTTTTCCTCAGGGCTGGGCAGATGGCTGACTTAGATGCTCGGAGGACTGAGGTCCTAGGAAGATCAGCCAGCATCATCCAGAGGAAAATCCGTTCGTATTTGTCCCGCAAAACCTTTACTATGCTGCGCAAGGCTGCAACAAATATTCAGGCTGTTTGCAGAGGTACTTTAGGATGAGAAATATTGTTCTGATTTCGATATTATACTGCAGCTGAAAGGTTTGAGTATGTTCTTTTGTTTTCTGCTTGTTATTTGTTTTATCCAGGTCAACTTGCTCGCCATATCTTTGAGAGCTTGCGCAGAGAAGCAGCTGCTTTGAGAATCCAGAAAGATTTGAGGATGCACCTTGCACGGAAGGCTTATGAAGAATTATATTTTTCTGCTGTTTCTGTTCAATCAGGTATGCGTGGTATGGTTGCCCGTGGTGAATTATGCTTCAGAAGGCAGACCAAGGCGGCAATTAAGATTCAGGTGATTTACCCTTTTCTTATGGAAAGTGATGAAAGGCAACATGCTGTTTTTCTCTTTCACTTCGAATATCTCCCAAATAAAATGAGCTTTTTCCATTCGAACTTCTTCTGCAATCTGTGACTTGGAGCAAGTTCTTCTTGCATATACCAGAGCCGTTGGCGTAGATTCTTGGCTCAGTTGCATTACAAGAGACTGAAGAAAGCTTCAATCACAACACAATGTGCATGGAGAGCAAGGTTAGCTCGTAGAGAACTGCGGAAGCTTAAGATGGTAAGCTTTCCTCCACTTCTCTGTACCTCATTCTTTTACCGTTTAGTTTTCATTCTTAGCTCAGTATATCAAAGTTGCAACATATTAGATCACCTATGCTTTTAAGGTGGTGAATGGGTGTTGAAGGTAGTTCTTTGATGCGATTGCTTACCTTGAGTCAGATCTGTCTTGGTCTTGAAAACATGGATAGAAGGTGCTGACCGTTTTCCAAAATGGGAAACTGCGACTGTTATGAATGGAAATCCTTGCAGGCTGCAAGGGAGACAGGAGCCCTTCAAGCTGCCAAGAATAAGCTTGAGAAGGAAGTGGAAGAACTCACATGGAGATTACAGCTAGAGAAACGCATGAGGGTCAGATGAAACACAATGCACTTTTTTAGTGTTTCCCTTTCCGGAAAGATTTTCCGTTCTAGAAACTTCGGTTCGAATTTAACATATCCTTCATCTGTTCATGCGGCTTTAATTTTTTGTAGACTGACATGGAAGAATCTAAAACCCAAGAAAATGCAAAATTGCAATCAGCATTGGAGGAAATGCAAATTCAGTTCAAGGAAACTAAAGCAACCCTCTTAAAGGACCTGGAAGCTGCGAAAAAGGCTGCAGAAGTCGCCCCTGTAGTCCAGGAGGTTGCTGTAGTTGACAGAGAACTAGTAGAAAAACTTGCGAATGAAAATGAACAACTCAAGGTAGAATTAGCTCGCTCTTTTTTTTTCCAACTTGGATATCGAAAATATACTGAGTGAAGAGAAGTACCCCGCATTTCATAATCATAGCCGAATGTATTTGTTAATTGATAGCTTATTAGTTTTCTTCATAATATGCAGTCCCTGGTAAGTTCATTGGAGCAGAAGATTGATGAAACAGAGAAAAAATTCGAGGAGACAAGCAGAATAAGTGAAGAGAGGCTGAAGCAGGCCCTAGAAACTGAAACTAAAATTGTCAGCCTGAAGACTGCCATGCACAAGTATTCACTTAGATCACTGAGCTATTTAATTTACCAAAGAATTAGAGATTCTCATAATCCATTGCCCCTTGATATGAAACATATTCCTTCTCTCATGTTGTGTTAATCTGCAGACTTGAAGAACAAATTTTGGATGTGGAATCTGAAAACCAGATTTTGAGGCAGCAATCCCTTATAAGCAGACCAATTACAACATCATCTGGACACCTTTCTCCTACTCCTGTTAAGGTAAAATGCTGCAATTGGTTTAGGATTGTTTCTTGTTGAGTTCTTTCTAGTCCTAGTTATGGTTTAGCTAATTTTAGTTATTGTCACTTGCAGAGCTTGGAAAATGGTCACCATCCTAGCGAAGACAGTCGACTTGATGTAAGCATTTTTTTAACATGTACTTTTGTCCATAGAATGAGTGGAGACGAAGAATTCATGCTACCAACCCCAATAAACCTGGGATTAAGGCGATGTTGTTGTTGTACTTTTGTCCATGGAGTTTTAGCGATCTTATATTCCTGTTTTCCATTTGGTTTTTAGATATTTAGAAGCCATCTCTGCAGGGAAATGAGACTGCAACATCAGCAATGGTGCAAGGAACAGAATCTGATGCAAAACCTAGAAGATTCCATATTGATCGTCAACATGTATATTGTTTAGTTAAATTACTCCTTTCTGTGTTTCTGACTCGTCAGGAATCCTTTCTTCGGTTGAAAAGAGATATTTTTGTTGCTGCAGGATGACGTTGATGCTCTTATCAACTGTGTGATAAAAGAGATTGGATTCAGCCAAGGGAAGCCTATAACAGCATTTACCATATACAAATGTCTGCTTCACTGGAAATCCTTTGAAGCAGAAAGGACAAATGTGTTTGATCGTCTTGTTCAAATGATTGGTTCTGCTATTGAGGTACTGGATTATTGTCTTAGTCCTTGATTTAAGATAGAGTTACAAAAAATGGTGGATTATGCCCTTGTCTTTCTGAAATTTGTGGTGGAGAATAATCTGATTTGTCTACCTTTGAGATTTATTTATTTATTTATCATATTAAGTATTCTGTTGACTAATTTCAGAATGAAGATGATAATGTTCATTTGGCTTATTGGTTATCCAATACTTCGACATTACTCTTCATGCTTCAACAAAGTCTGAAACCTGGTGGAACCGGGACAACTCCACATCAAAAGCCACCTATCCCAACTTCCTTGTTTGGAAGAATGGCCTTGGTAGATACAAATTTTCTTCTCCTATTTTTGCGTGTTTTTGCTCCGAAAGAAACAAATCTTTTCTTAATCACTATCTTTTCTTCTAATTTACCAGGGTTTCCGTTCTTCCCCTTCTGCTGCCAATCTTGCTGATGCAGTGATTCGCCCAGTTGAGGCGAAGTATCCAGCTTTGCTTTTTAAGCAGCAGCTTGCAGCATATGTAGAAAAAATTTATGGAATTATTCGGGATAACCTTAAAAGGGAGTTGCAAATTTTGCTTTCCCTGTGCATCCAGGTGCCTTATTAACTCTTAGTTTTTTATGCAAATGTGTTGATCTCTCAAACGTTCTAGAATCTACACAACTATCTCGCCTTTGAATGTGTGCTGGTTTCTGATGAGAACGAACCTCTTTAGGCACCTCGGACATCCAAGGGAAGTGTTCTACGATCTGGAAGGTCATTTGGCAAGGATTCTCCTTTAAACCACTGGCAGGGCATTATCGAAAGCCTAAATGTGCTTCTGCGCACACTAAAAGAAAACTTTGTACGGGAATGCATGAAACTCACGTCTCTATTCTATCTATTGAAATGTCAAGAAATTCTTATGGCCCTTCCTGTTTTTCCAGGTCTCTCCAGTGCTTATCCAGAAGATATTGTTATGGTCCAGACCTCGGATTCCTCAGCTGGAGAAGAACTGCCCAGCTTTATTGATCACCGAAAACAGGTACACGATGGATGACTTTGATTAGAGAGAGGTCCCCACTCTCTTCCCCTTACAATTCTGTACTAGAAATTGCCTAAAAACCCTTCAATCCCTTCTCTACACTATTTATACAATCCCATCCTAACAGAATTACTAACAGCTAACCATATTCCTAACCATAACAGACAATACAGCTGTTTATTCACAACTACTAACCAACTATGCAACAAACACAATCAACATATACTATCCTTATACACAAACAAACAAATCTAATAGCAGCGTACCTTTCTCTTCAGCTGTTCCTTCTTGCTTCAGCTCCCCTCTCTTATCCCTCCAGCTCCTTCTTCAGCCACTTCTTCAGCTCCTTCCTCTTGATCTTCACCATTTACTGCTTCTTTTCCTCTCTTCCTGCCTCTGACGTAAACCCTGAAATACTTATCAATACTCCCCCCTTTCTGTCTCAGCTTGTCCTCAAGCTGAAAGCTAGGAAATTGCTTGTTGAAATCTTCAGCCACTTCCCATGTACTCTCATGTTCTGGTAAATCCTGCCATTCAACCAAAACTTCCAACCGACCCTCTTTAGTATACCTGGAATCCTTGATGTCTTTCGGCTGAACTTGTAGTTCCAGATCTCTTGTCAACTGCCTTGGTAATTGGTTTGGTTGGATGTTACCTCCCAAAGCCTTTTTAAGCTGTGAAATATGAAATACAGGATGAATGTTGCACCCCTTAGGTAACTTTAGTTTATATGCTACCTCTCCCATCCTGCTTTCTATTTGAAAAGGGCCATAATATCGAGCAGCTAGCTTCTGATTACTCCTTGCTGCCAGAGTGTTCTGCCTGTATGGTCTGATTTTCAAATAAACCCACTCCCCTACTGTCAATGTCAGATCTCGCCTCCCTTTATCAGCTGATACTTTCATTCTCTGTTGAGCTGCTTGAAGTTTCTGCTTGATCTCCAATATCATTCTATCCCTTTCCCTTAGTGCTTTTTCCAGTTCAAAATTAGAAGTAGATCCCTCCTCATATTTCAGTAATGTAGGTGGTTCTCTTCCATACACAATCTGAAATGGTGTGGACTGTAATGCTGTGTGGAACGAAGTGTTGTACCAAAACTCTGCCCAACTCAGAAATTGAATCCATTTCCTGGGATGATCATTAGCATAACACCTCAAATATGTCTCCAAGCATCTGTTTAATACCTCTGTCTGTCCATCTGTTTGTGGATGATAGGCTGTACTAAACTTTAATTTGGTGCCTGCTATCCGAAATAATTCCGACCAAAAGTTGCTGAGGAATACCTTGTCCCTGTCTGATACTATGGATTTTGGAAACCCATGTAGCCTGACTACCTCCTGTACAAAAACCTTAGCAACCACCATAGCTGTAAACGGATGTTTTAAGGCTATGAAGTGAGCATATTTGCTCAATCTGTCAACTACTACCAGTACTACATTATAACCTGCTGATCTTGGTAAGCCCTCAATGAAATCCATTGAAATGTCCTCCCAAATGTGTTCTGGAATCGGTAATGGTTGCAAGAGACCTGCTGGAGCCAAAGTTGAATACTTTTGGCTTTGACAGACAGCACATTCAGCTACATATTTCTTAATATCAGCTTTCATTCCTACCCAATGAAACAACTCCTGTATCCTTTTTAATGTTCTCAAAACCCCTGAATGCCCTCCCATCTTACTGTCATGGAACTCAGCCAGAATTGTAGGAATGAAACTTGAATGTTTGGAAACTACTAACCTGTTTTTATATCTCAGCATACCTTGTAGCAAATGATACTTTCCCACTTTGGTTTCCCCTTCCTTCAGCTTGCTGACTATCTCCTTCAGATCACTGTCTTCCCCAATTTCTTTCTCTACCTCCACCAGTTGTATATTTCTCGGAATAGTTATGGCTAACCCCATACATGTTGGTTCCAGAATCGTGTTGTGTGGCATTCTGGACAGGCCATCAGCTGCCTTATTCTCCACTCCTGGCCTATAAACAATCTGAAAATCATATCCCAGTAGTTTAGTCAACCAACGTTGGTATTCCATACTCACCTCGCGTTGTTCCAGTAAGAATTTTAAGGCTTTCTGGTCTGTGCAAACCAGAAAACTTCTACCCAATAGGTAGTGTCTCCAACGTTGGATAGAGAGAACCACTGCCATTAATTCCCTCTCATATACTGGTTTCAATCTCTCCCTTTCAGACAGAGCCTGACTAAAGAAGGCAATTGGCCTATGCTTCTGCATTAGGACTGCTCCGATGCCAAATCCCGAGGCATCCGTTTCAACCACAAAATCTTCACGAAAATCTGGTAGTCCCAGAACTGGAGCAGATGTCATAGCCTGTTTTAGTTTCCTAAATGCACTCGAAGCATCTTCAGACCAATTAAACCCATCTTTCTTTAGTAGATCTGTCAAGGGACGGGCTATGGTGCCATAGTTCTGTACAAAGCGTCTGTAATATCCTGTCAGCCCCAGAAATCCTCTTAATTCCTTCACATTGCTTGGGGTTGGCCACTTTTGCATTGCTGCTGTCTTAGCTGGGTCTGTAGATACACCCTCTTGAGAAATTATATGCCCCAGATAGTCTATCTGTTGTCTTCCAAATTCACACTTCTTTTTGTTAGCGTATAGCTTGTGTTTCAGAGAACCACTGCCATTAATTCCCTCTCATATACTGGTTTCAATCTCTCCCTTTCAGACAGAGCCTGACTAAAGAAGGCAATTGGCCTATGCTTCTGCATTAGGACTGCTCCGATGCCAAATCCCGAGGCATCCGTTTCAACCACAAAATCTTCACGAAAATCTGGTAGTCCCAGAACTGGAGCAGATGTCATAGCCTGTTTTAGTTTCCTAAATGCACTCGAAGCATCTTCAGACCAATTAAACCCATCTTTCTTTAGTAGATCTGTCAAGGGACGGGCTATGGTGCCATAGTTCTGTACAAAGCGTCTGTAATATCCTGTCAGCCCCAGAAATCCTCTTAATTCCTTCACATTGCTTGGGGTTGGCCACTTTTGCATTGCTGCTGTCTTAGCTGGGTCTGTAGATACACCCTCTTGAGAAATTATATGCCCCAGATAGTCTATCTGTTGTCTTCCAAATTCACACTTCCAATACAGCTGTTTATTCACAACTACTAACCAACTATGCAACAAACACAATCAACATATACTATCCTTATACACAAACAAACAAATCTAATAGCAGCGTACCTTTCTCTTCAGCTGTTCCTTCTTGCTTCAGCTCCCCTCTCTTATCCCTCCAGCTCCTTCTTCAGCCACTTCTTCAGCTCCTTCCTCTTGATCTTCACCATTTACTGCTTCTTTTCCTCTCTTCCTGCCTCTGACGTAAACCCTGAAATACTTATCAGTATGATTGCAAATATATTTGGTGGTTTGCCCCCACTTGCTCTTCTAATGTTTCCAGCTTAACTAAGTAGCTCTGATCTCCATCACAAACTGATTTGATCAATGATCTCAGGGTTACCAATGAACTATGTAGAGTAGGATCACCTGTTACTGTAACCCATGATGTGCCTTGATTGAACTTCAACTCCAGATCCTGAAAATCCATCTGAACTTTTCCCAGCTTCTGTAGCCACTGTACTCCCAGAATCAAATCAGCACTTCCTAATTCCAGTGGTAAGAAATCTTCTACTACTTCTATCTGCTGTAATTGTAAATGTACTGCCTTACAAATCCCTTTTCCTTTTACCTTCATACCTGTTCCCAAAGATACTCCAAATTGAGTGTTACCTTCAGGTCTTAATTTCAGCTTCTTCATTAACTTCAAGGATATGAAGTTATGAGTGGCTCCACTGTCAATCAATACAACTACTTCCTGGCCTTCTATTGATCCTCGGATCTTCAGTGTTTTTGGTGAAGTTAACCCCACTACTGAGTTGAGTGATAGCTCAGCAAACTCTCCCTCGTCCTCTCTGTTTCCTGCTTCATTATCCTGCTCTTCCTCCAGTTCCTCCCCTGTTTCTGTTATTTCCTCAGCCAAAATCACTTGTAACTCCTTCTGTTTGCATCTGTGTCCCACAAAAAACTTCTCATCACACCTGAAACATAATCCCTTCTTCCTTTTCTCTTCAAATTCAGCATCAGACATTCTTTTGAATGTTGATTTCTTTTCTTGAACTCCACCCTCCTCTTTTGGTCCTTTTCCTCCATTGATCTGTCTTCCTCTTTCTTGAAAATTGCTCCTGTATGATTGGTTCTGGTATTTCTGGTTTTCAGTAGGTACTGAAACTGTTCTGAATGATGAGCCTGTATATCCCGTCCTCCAGTTCTTTCCATCACTACCTCCTTTTCCTCCACACACCGCACTTAGCTTGCTGCCTTCAATGCTCAGTGCCACATCCACTATTTCTTCCATGCCTTTAGGTCGGAAAATCTGTAATATCTCCAATATCTCTGGTTTCAATCCATTTTTGAATGTACTTTCTACCATTTCTTCAGGAGTATGAGGTACCTGAGCTAATAATTCTTCAAACTCACACAAGTATTCTTCTACCGTACCTGTTTGTCTCAATGACAGTAGTCTGTCGAAAGGTGAGCCCAGCTTCCTTCCACCAAATCTTCTTGTTATCCTTTCTCTCACGTCTGCCCAATCCTTAAATGGTTTCTTCCCATTCTGATAGTCATACCAGCTCAATACATGTCCATCGATGCACATAGCAGCTAACCTCAGTTTCTCATTTTCTGAACATTGTCCCATTGAGAAATACCTTTCAGCTCTTATGATCCATGCATTCACATTTGTTCCCTCAAATACTGGCATCTCGATCCTCTTGAAGTGTGTACTGCAGCTTCCAGTGAATCGATCTTGTTGATACTTGTCACTATCTCCCTCTGTTCGATGTGTCGCGTTTCTCGCCTCTTGATCACCTCCTTGTGCTTGATTGTTTCCTTCTTCTGGTTCTGGATTGCATGTCGCATCTGGAATTGCCTCGCGATTCCCTTGCGAATTCTGCTGATGATTACTCGCTTGTGGCTTCACGTTTCTGTCAAATTCCTGCCGATCCTGGCTACCAGCCAGCATTTGACATATTTTTGATAGCATTACCTCCATCGAATCTATCCTTGCGCATTGTTTCTCCAGGTAGACCATTTTAGAACACTGCTTCTGTAACTCTTCCATCTTTTCGTGTTGTCTCTGTAATTCCACCCTTGTTTCATCGATTCTTTCACCTCTGTCCATGGCTCTTTCTTCCAATTGTTCTCTTATTTGCGCGTTGGTCTTCGTCATTGATGAGACTTGCTCTGATACCAATTTGTTATGGTCCAGACCTCGGATTCCTCAGCTGGAGAAGAACTGCCCAGCTTTATTGATCACCGAAAACAGGTACACGATGGATGACTTTGATTAGAGAGAGGTCCCCACTCTCTTCCCCTTACAATTCTGTACTAGAAATTGCCTAAAAACCCTTCAATCCCTTCTCTACACTATTTATACAATCCCATCCTAACAGAATTACTAACAGCTAACCATATTCCTAACCATAACAGACAATACAGCTGTTTATTCACAACTACTAACCAACTATGCAACAAACACAATCAACATATACTATCCTTATACACAAACAAACAAATCTAATAGCAGCGTACCTTTCTCTTCAGCTGTTCCTTCTTGCTTCAGCTCCCCTCTCTTATCCCTCCAGCTCCTTCTTCAGCCACTTCTTCAGCTCCTTCCTCTTGATCTTCACCATTTACTGCTTCTTTTCCTCTCTTCCTGCCTCTGACGTAAACCCTGAAATACTTATCAGATATTTACTCAGACTTTCTCATGCATCAATGTCCAATTATTTAACAGGTAAAATGGTCATTTTGTTGTCTATGACAAAACTTGTGCACTTTCATGCCAGGAAGTTTTAATGGATTTCATTCTATTCTGCAGTCTTCTCCTACGGCGAGAATGTTGTACATTTAGCAACGGTGAATATGTAAAAGCTGGGTTAGCAGAGTTAGAGTTATGGTGCGCCCAAGCCAAAGAAGAGGTTTGCCCTTGTGAAATTACCCTTCCCGGATTGTTGATCATCAATTGATTTTTCCATAATAAACTTTTGGTCGATGAAACTACACTGTCTTTGAATTGCAGTATTCAGGCGCATCCTGGGACGAACTTAAACATATCAGACAAGCTGTTGGATTCTTGGTAAGTTTAGATTCGTATGAATCTAAAGTATTCATCTGATTCTACAAAAATTGACTTCTCTTTTACTTCACATCTTCCCTATTTGTTCAAAGTTGTGTTTCCCTTTTAATTGGCACTTGCCCACAGGTCATCCATCAGAAATACAGAATCTCGTTTGATGAGATAGCTAACGATTTGTGTCCGGTATGCTCTTATCTCAATTATCGAGCACAGATGCATATGCATCACATAAATGTTGATCACACATCCATAAACCTTTGGCTATGGCCACTCATAGTCACCTGTTAAAGTAGTTGCCATGGACATGCTGAATCACTGATACTGTTTCCATCTTGTCAGATCCTTAGTGTCCAGCAACTTTACAGAATATGCACACTGTATTGGGATGACAGCTATAACACAAAAAGTGTATCCCAAGATGTAAGTTCCCCTAGGAAATAATTTTCTTGTTACTTCCGCAAAGATGCTTTGTCCAAACAGTATGGACGCTCTTGTTTGACCTCTAATTTGTATCATCAGGTCATTTCAAGCATGAGGGTGCTTATGACTGAGGATTCGAACAATGCCGATAGCAGTGTCTTCTTGTTAGATGATGATTCCAGGTACACTAACTTCTCCAACTCAGTATCTGTCTCTCTGGTTCAGAGGTAGTGTAAGCTTATACGAAAGACAGGACGAAATCTCTCAAAAGCACAGATACTGGTTGATTTTCTGATGCATGGAAAGAGTCGGTTAAATTGTTAAAGAAACAAAACCGAAATTTATTCTGCCTCACTGTGCTATCCAATTGTGCCCTCTTCTATACACAATAACTTCCATATCGAAAAAAAAAAATCTTACGAGAGAGATAGAGAGAGTGATACCTAAATTGATATAGAATGCCAAACAAATTAGGAATTCTGGAAATTCGTGATCGTTTCCTAACTCTTATGTGGGATCAGAAACTAACAAGGTGTGTCTTTTATGGTGTGTACTGTGTAGTGTTCCCTTCTCGGTGGAAGACCTATCAAGTGCAATGCAAGAGAAGGACTTTGCTGAAGTGAAAGCAGCAGAAGAACTCGTAGAGAATCCAGCTTTCAGTTTCTTGCAATAGGTACCAAAATGAATCTGGCAGATGAAAGGATGCCCCCCCCCC
>NW_010965451.1:2056462-2065115 GCF_000463585.1 Tarenaya hassleriana
TGCCCCCCCCCCCCACCCCACCTTCAGTTTTATTTGTAAAGGTGGAGTCCCCTTCAAAGAACATACCATTAAAGGAACCAGGAAGTGACAGAAACAATAGAAACAGTTAACCAGAAAATCACCAAATTCATAGCTCATCCCTCCCCATTTCCTTGAGAATTTTGTTTATTCACCAGATTCATTCATTTGTTTTTCATCGTCTCTGGTCATTATAGAAACTTGTATGGAGTCTGTATTTGCTGGGAGGAAAAAGATCAGGGATCTATATATATCTTTTTGTTCTTGTTCTTGTTCTTGGGTTAATTATAATCTCCATGTTCTTGGTTTTGTACAGACGGAAAACATTCATAAAGCAAAATTTATATGCTTTAATCCTTGTGTTTTCCATGCGTTTCTGTATATATTTTTTTTTCTTTTGTGTGTTGGGGTTCTTTTTGGTCTGGTAGCCAATATAATTTTTTATTTTATTTATCACATTCATTATAAAATTGAAGATTAAAGTTTAAAAGCATGTTCCATGTCTACTCATCACATATTTGTTCTTGAAATATTTAGATTCGAAACCTATCATAAAACAAAATGTACGACTTTGATAATTCTGTCATTATGTTGTTTAAAATAAACCGTATAAATCTTAATAGTTTTTGGGCTTTCATGAGAAAACAAAGTGTATTGTGCGTAGAAGACTCACGAGTTAGTTCTTGGGGACCATGAATGAATAACGAGGGTCTTATTCTTGATGACTCTGAAATGGATATATGGTCCGGTCCGGTCCGGTCCACAAATATAAGGTTATTCTTACCGGTCCACAACGCATGGCACTCGTGGTGTGTGCATGTGCATCACATCTCCATTTCGATATACATTGCATCCCCTGTATATGTGTGTATATATAATAGACAGTACATATATACATATACACACACAAATAGAGTGGACCATCCTCTACGAATAGCTCTAAACCTATCCTCTTCGGTGGTTCCATCCCCATTTCAAGGGTTCGATCATTCCTTTGGAACTTTGTTCAACCACGTGTTATCACATCACACGGAAGAAAGTCTATTAATTCTTACAAGAAAGTCTTATTCAGTTGAAACATAACTGATATGACATCCATGTAAACTAAATACTATTCAGATTTAGACATTTCATAATACTTTATACTTATTTAGTGATTAATTTTTTTTTTTTTTTTTTTTACAAATATCTAGTTAAATTCATGATCTTGGGGCGTGATTAATATATAATGGGTAGGTACATGGTTAATTTTGGGCTAATTAAACATGGCTTTAATTGACAAGTGATGACTTTAATGTATATATGTTCATAATACTTGTGTTCTATTGTTATTTTTGTTTATTTATTTTGAAACATTATAGAAAACCCATTTGGAGAGTATCACAATTAAAGGGCCTAAATAACCCTCTAACCAACCAAAACTAAAAGCAACACATTTGACTTTCTATTTTTGGAAAGCATAAGGAGTATAGAAAAATATATACGCCACTAGGTCAAATCACATGCATTTTGTTACTAAACTTAGGTTAATTAATGGAATTATGCTATTCAATTTACTATAATATAATTATGGACGGTTTTTATGTTAATGTATTCCTCAAGTAAGCCCTATGTATGTACATCAATGTTATAATGCACTTAGGCATATGCGAAGTCACGTGATCAAAACACTACACTATAGGGTCATACGCGGGAATGAAGCGTATACTATACATGTGGAACATGTAATTGAAACATTTATTTTCTTTTAATGTAATTACAATTATTACATTTAGCACTTAATTATCCTAACTATATTAAGCAAATAAATAAATATACTCCTTGAAAACTCAGCATCGGTTTGCAGCGAACCATCATACAACTAATATACATACGTGTATATAATTATATACATATATGTATATATACAATTAAAATATGATTAGTCAGAAGTGTAAGTATATATATTAAAAATGGGATTAAGAAAGTGTCCTTAGGGGCAAATGAAGGGTTGACATAGAAGGAGAGTGGAGGGGCGTGGCTCTTCTCGTTCATGTGAGGATTAGAGGAATAGGGGGCTCATGTTCATGCACATCCCTTCTGGTGGCTGCAATATCCACGTTGACATTGTTTTGACATTCCAACCTCACCTCGATTCTCTAATCAGTCGGACCAATAATAATAATAATAATAATAATAATATTTAATTTATCAAAGGTCTCTTCCATTTAATTAGGTCCAATGTCCAATGTCCATCCACTCTTCTTAACATTTTGCATCAAGGCGATAAAACTTATATGCGTTCATTATTCATGGTTTGGTTATAGAATATTCCTTTTTCAACACATTTTTTTTTTGTATATATTTTTTGAAATCGGAATAAAATCTAGACAGTGCGAAAAACTACAATTTTAAATATCTCCATTTTGTATAAATGTATGATAAAACTATTTATAGCATTGCAATTATTGGCTTTATTACAAAAGTCCTCATGGCAAAATCATATTAGATGAATGGAGGCGGTCCAACTAGGACTAAATAATCTATATGATTATGATGACTATATTAACATGAAATTGTAATAAAAATGTCGGCGTTTACACTATATATGAAGTAACCATAATAACCAACCCATTCAACCATAACGACCAAGACCTTTTTTTATAAAAAGGTTATCATATCTTTTTGATAAATTAAAGACCGTAGTCGGTCGATATATAGCAATTAAATTAGTGTCATATAATATTTCATATATACAGTATAACTAACGTGTTTTAGTATAATTTATTGCTAAATATTATCACTCCGCAATGTTGTGGAGGCGAGTGAATTGGATCAGAAGCGAGGTTGCAACCGAAAGATGGTCAAAACTTGTAACCAACCAAGATGATATTATTAAATAGACAATTACATACTAATCGAATGATTTATATATTCAAATGTAGTTTACCATAATGTTGGAATTCTATATAAAAAAATGCTTGATGCCCATTGACCGATTTAGTTGTTTAATATAATATGTATACGTATATATATATATATATATGTGTGTGTGTGTGTGTGTGTGTGTGGATATACAATACAAGTGATGCAACTCTTCCCATGATCCTCCTGAAACTAATTACCACCCACCACGTCTCATTAAGGCTAACCACATGTTTCTATTATTTTTTTAAATCTCTCTAATAACTAATATTCAAATTTCTACAATAACCGATTATTCATTTATTTATTTATTTCCATATGGTTCATCCACAAGATCCATGCAAAAACACTTTCTATACAATGACAAAAAAAAAAAGTAAAAAAAGAAAACACTCACTATACAAAAATCCGAGGATGAACAAAGAGAATGGCTATAGACAATGTGATGCGTTCGGTTGAACCGTCCGGTCAGAACCGGTTAAGCACTCCCACAAATTAAAATCCTTGGGTTTCGGGTTCTCTTCATTCGACAATGGGCGGTACCTAGTTTCAAAGTTAATTAACAGATGCTTATACAATATTAAAATTTTAAATTAAAAATAATCAATTCCAATGTTTTTTTTTATATTATTAAAAAATGTGAAGTTGGGTTGCCACATGCTAAGCTTTGGATGCGCCAGGTGCAATGCCCTTGACGCGGTCTTGGGAGGAGATCTCTTACATTTAATCCTGACGCAGTTACATACATATATATATATATATTCGGTTTTTTTACACATTTGTGAATTTTAAAAACATTCTTTATATAATTTAATAAATGTACATAATATTTGTTTGTGTATATGTGTGTGTGATATCCCTTTCTCTCTTTATTTTTTTCTCGTTTGATCCAATTTATTGCCAATATATGGGTTTTTTTTTTGCTCTTGTTAAAAGGGCATCTCGTTATCGGTATGACAAATTGTCCATATAATTATTATGATAGAAACAAAATGCATATTCTGTAGCATGTGATAATGACATGGATATTGGTGTGACACATACTATTCTACTTAAAAGCTCCTCGTTAATTCAACTACCGTATAATAATTATACGCCGCTATATGTATTAAATACATTTTAGTTGCATTTTTTGGAACATTTTTTTTATATTTTTTCAATATTGTTTAATTCGTATTACGTTTTAATTTACCGAATATTGAGACAATGAAAAAGTTCGGGTATTAAATTTTAAGTCTAGAAAAAAAAATGAGATATCAAAATATACGAGAAATTATATTTCGGATTTGGATATATGAGTGTGTCATTTTTCAATGTATTTCGTTATATGGGAACTGAATAACTAACTGGATCTATAAAAATCTTCTGAATAATCCAAAAGTAATTATTAATATATATATATATATATATATATATATATAAGGCAGTATCTTTTTTCTTGGTAAGACACTGTTTTGGCAAATCTTCCATCATATATGGAACAGTTCACTGAAACCCAAAACTTTCAGACCAATGACGCTGTCGAATTTTCATTGTGATCACATCATGAAAAATTGCTTCGCCTATACGCTGTATATAGGTGTGCGTATATACGTATAACAAATATTAAAAAATATATGAAAATGGAATGATCTATAATAAAGACATCGATCTTACGATAAACTGTATATGCCCTTGACAAGAAAATCCGTTTTTAATCAATGTTTTTGGTGCCCATAATCTTTAGTAAGATTTTCTGTCTTTCAACCCCACTTTAAGAAATTAAAAAATATATTAGCGAATTAAAATTAATTATATATTTTATACTAAATAGGGGAGAAGAATCTAAAACACATGCCACCATATATTCCACATAGGATTTTTACGAGTGTTCTCTTCCATTATTGTTTTCATGCATTTTTATTTTATTTTCAGTGGAAGAAAGTTATAAATGGTGTGATGGTCAGATATAATTAAGAAATTTATTGGAGGTTAGTTTTATAAGATCCTGGAAAATCTAGGGTTCTCATATTTGCCAATCATTTCTGAATTAATAAACTAAAGAGAATATTATTAATAAATTAATATCAATTGGCTTTTATACATATAATAGATTCTGCAAGATCTCATATTCCTTATTTCATGGGTTTGTTGCATATTCTTCAAAGGTTTTTCATGTGACATTATTCTTATTTTCATCTTTTATTTAGGGATACCCATTAATTGTTTTCCAAAAGGAATATCTATTTCTATCGTCTCGGAAAGATATTATATACTATGATTGATATTACCTCCTAATGATTTATTTGGTTATACCGCATTTTTTTAATTCCTCGTTTGTTGATTACTTTACTTGCCCAAAAAATAAATAGAAGAACCCAATAACAGAGATTTTGTTCTCTGTGTAATTGCTCTTTGGTATTTCTTGGGTAATATAATTCACTTCTCCTCTTTTTCTACCAATATATGTACATGTGGCTATTTCGTATATATGTATAAATAAACAACAAAATAAAAATAAAGAAAAAAACCCAATTGAGAGCTCTAGAAAGCTATGGTGAAGACTCTTCATCCTCCTAAAATATTTTATAAAACATAAAAAAAAATCCTCTTGTAATATTTGGTAGGGGGTCCCCTTAACAATCATGAACCTAAATTTTGTTAATTATAACTATAATAACAATTAAATGTTTATATAATTATAAGCAGTACAAATATTCGTTTACTTTAATCATTGTTGACCAGACGAGGAGAAGATAGACGACACAAGAAAAAACTCCAACAAAACAGACTAATAAAAACAACAAGTCAGAAGAATTATAATTAAGCACGTTAATTATTATTTAGTCTCAAATTAATTAATAATTACCACCAGGGTGGCCTGATTAACTTCAGGACATGCTTTGGCATCATGAGCTTCACAAATTCCGCCTTATTTTAACTCAAGCACATCTCATCTCCAGACAAATATGAGAAGGTGGATATTCTAAGCTGAGATTTGCGTTTATTTGTCTGAATATGTTTTATATCAACAAATATTTATAAACATACATATGCATATATATATATATATATATATTCACACACACACATATATATATATACACAGACACACACAATAACACATACTATTTGGCCAGTTGTATCGAATCGAGAATATTAGGATTTCTTCTAATTGCATGAAGCTTGCATCTCCTATATATACTTTCAACATGAGAATTTTCTTATAGTCACGACGAGATTTGTAGAATAATTAATGGCCCAAAATTGTAATGAACATGCCAAAATTCTAATGCCCACAATGACACTATATTATATATATAATATAACCATTCAAATTCAACGTTTATATATAAGATACCAACCAAATTAAATAGTAGCTAGTGAGTGGCTGTGATTTTAATCAAAACAAATGCGAGAACTTTAAAAATTTTAATGGAAACTCTTTTAAAAAAAGGAAAGTATGAAAATTACTAGTTTAATAAAAAAACCCGAAAGGTATTATAATAAATTGGTGCAGTGCACCGTCATTTATAGGAAACGATGAATATATAGTATATAAAATAAAATACATATCGTTATTACTATTATTATATTAAGAAATAATTAATTACTACAAACTTTCTGCACAGTGTGAAGTTGGCGAATGAGCTGCAAATTCACTTTACGCCTAACGATGTGTTTTCATATCCCAATGATTTCGCCTTTCAGCTTCCTTTTTTGATTACGCGTGACTCATAATATAATTAGCTTCCATTACAATAATACTGTTAATTTGATCTACAATATTTAGTAAGAATAATATGCTCATTAATTAATCACAGACTCTCACACACTATACAAATATGTATATGTGCATGCATGGCCCTTGGAATATATATACACATATATATATATATATATTCACCTTTAGTTCCAAACGTCTAATTAATAATTAGTTTCGAGTTCTTATCATCAACTCCACCACTTGTAAATACTAAAATGAAAGAAATAGAATATATATATATATATATATATAAATTATGATTCATTTTTTTTGTAACCAGGTATTTTGGGTCGAGATCCAAACTAATCGCAGAAATACGAGTTTCGAACTCGGGTTAAAATAAACGTTTTGTATCTCCATTTCACCGGTTGATCTATCTAGATTGGATATAAAATTATGATTCATACTAACGCATTATGTTATGATATTTATCATTTTTTTAAAAACTTGTATATTCATGGAAGAAATATCATGTGCAATCTCTAAATTGATGTGCACGAATGTAGAGATATTTGAGTCGTTCTCGTTGTTGTTATACAGATTTTCATTACAAATCTATCCGACTTGACGGATAAAATACTGTAACATATATATTGGTTAAATAAAAACAACATAGAAAATGCCAAACACCTATGGGAAAGACATAGCTGGCAAATCAAAGAATGAGAGGTCATTATAATTCCAATTATATGAAAAAAAAAAAAAGTGAAGCCAAGAAGTACGAGTATATCATAGAGCAAATGATTTAATGATCTGACATTCATGTGGGATCGAATCATCTTCTCATTTTGGTATGTATATAAGATTAGGGTTTTGGAAATACGGTGCTTTATTTAGCGATTTACACAAATATATAATATACGTTTTTTCATACAGCATTGTTTATTGTTAGAAAAAAAAATAACTAGAAGGGGGGGGGGAAGGTGCTGATATCATTCATGGATTGATTCACAACACAATGCATGCTGGCATATACATACACGCATGCACACATATGTGTACATGTGGGAGTGTGAGCGCATAGGCCAAACTCAAAGCTTCCAAAAGGAATACATCATGAAAAGAAGAGAACTCCATGGATGGATGGAGAAACCAAGGTTCCATGCACATGGCTTTCCATCTCCATTGAGGTTTCATCCCACAACCCTAGTGGGTTTTTGTGGGACTCTTCCCCTTGATTCTACCCCCTTTTTAGTATTTTAATCCTATACTCGAAAGCTTTCCTCATCATAGGATTGCTTAGCCACCAACCCTTTCGTACTTTCAAATATTACACACACTATATGATATATATATATATATATATAATATGACTATATGCAAGTACCGATAAAGAGCTATACGTATATATATATATATATATATGATACGAACCATCGATGGGCTATCTATAGTTACAAAAGCTAAAAACGTGTTATTCCCTCTTTATTAAAGCTAAAACGAATTCTCAATCATAAATATTACAAGTCTGAGTCGAGACTTATGTAATTTTGTGATATTATATTTTAAAAATAAGGTACTTCTACATGGTCAAAATGTTCGTATAGAGCTGCTTTCTTTTGAGTTCTTAAAAAAAAAACCCAAAATCCATGTGTGCCGTTGTTAAAAATCCATCGTGTTCACATATATTTAAATAGAATATGATTTTTTAAAAAACTTATTATTCAAAGTTTAATATTATAATACCAAAGTATAATCATCGCAGAAAACTCTATTATCTAAAATAAAAAATGACAATATGTAAACTCTGTTATAGTATAAATTAAATTAATCATATTTTCTAATGTTTGTATGCATATTCAGAATGCGTTACATAAAAAATTTCAAACCAAGTTAAGTGAGGAGACGCTCTCTAACCAAGTTGGTTCATCACGTTTTACTGTTTCGAAAATATTGTTTTCTATTTCTAAAATATGATAAAATTCGATTTTTTTTTTGTTGGGGAAAAAATAGAAAAAAAAAATGATAGAGATGGGGGGGGGGGTG
>NW_010965451.1:2065150-2066542 GCF_000463585.1 Tarenaya hassleriana
GATGTGGGGAATAAGAAAGCAGCCTTTTCCCGTTGCCCGTCCCACACAGCTTGGCTCATCATCCTCTCCACGTGGCTTCTCTCCACGTCATCATCCCATCTCCACGTGTACATGTGGGCCCCATACCTATATCCTAGCTGTCACCGTCGCTGCTCCCTAATTCCGTCACTCGGATCCCATTGCCTCGCCATTTTCGGTAAAGCTTATGAGATTTCCCCCTTCCTCTCTGATTTTTGTTACTCTATACCAATAAACGGAAAGTATCTTTGATTTTAGTTGCCTACCCTTTACATACAACAATTAAAAGCTATTATAATTCCATTTTTTTTAAAATTTCAATTATTATGTATGATTTAATATAGCATTTTTTTTTAATCATTCTAGTGTAATTTTTTCCATGGTCTCAAACAAACAGAAAAATGTTATAGGTGATATTAAATAGAAAATTTGGGGTTTATCAAAATCCGAAATGGACAGAAGTTAATATTTAAATAAAACATTACAAATTCCAGTATGTATGAGGAAATGGTCGGTAGAATTTTGGTCGTCCCAATACCCCTAAGCTTCATTCTCAAGCTTTACTATTTACACTTGTAGTTACTCCCATCATAAATCATAACCTTTTTTTAAGTCATCCATGAGACGGTCTACGCAATCATAAATAGAATAAATAAATAAATATCAGAAGAGCTTATTAAGGCGATACAAAATAAAAATAATGCAAATACTAAGAGAGTTATATATTAATATCGCCGATGAGAATTTCAACGCACATGGCATCTCCTCTATATAAGCACCGCAACACTTCCCTCTTCTCTCATTCCAAACCGAAACCAAAAACCACCATTGAAGACTTCCCTCTTCTCTCTCTCTACAAACAAAAGAAGAAGAGCAAAATCGTTCTTAATCATAATGGAGAATTTGTTTGGCCTGATGGACCACGAGGGTTTCACATCTCGCAGGTGCATTTGGGTCAACGGACCGGTTATCGTCGGAGCCGGACCGTCCGGTTTAGCGACGGCGGCTTGTCTCCGCGAGCAGAACGTCCCCTTCGTGGTGCTGGAGAGAGCAGAGTGCATTGCCTCTCTCTGGCAAAAACGCACTTACGACCGGCTCAAGCTCCATCTCCCCAAGCAATTCTGTCAATTGCCCAAAATGCCCTTCCCCGCCGACTTCCCTGAGTACCCCACCAAGCGCCAGTTCATCCAGTACCTTGAGTCCTACGCCAACCGCTTCGAGATCAACCCTAAATTCAACGAGTGCGTTCAGTCCGCCAGGTACGACGAGACCAGCGGCTTGTGGCGGGTCAAGACCGTGTCGACCTCCGAGTCCGCCAGGAACGAGGTCGAGTACATTTGCCGGTGGCTCGTGGTCGCCACAGGAGAGAATGCC
>NW_010965451.1:2066795-2106119 GCF_000463585.1 Tarenaya hassleriana
AATGCCGAGCGTGTTGTGCCCGAGATCGACGGATTGAACGAATTCTCCGGCGAGGTGATCCACGCCTGCGATTACAAGTCCGGCGAGAAGTTCGCCGGAAAGAGAGTGCTGGTCGTCGGATGCGGAAACTCCGGCATGGAAGTGTCTCTCGACCTCGCAAACCACTTCGCTGTTCCCTCCATGGTCGTTCGTAGCTCGGTAAGTGATAAAGTTTCGAACTTTTTCATCAATAATCGAGATTTTTGGATTTAATTTGGAGGATTAGTAAGACTGAACGAGCTGGGTTTTCTCTGTTAACAGGTTCACGTGTTACCCAGGGAGATCATGGGGAAATCAACGTTCCAGCTCGCGATGATGATGATGAAATGGCTTCCTCTGTGGCTCGTAGACAAGCTCTTGTTAATCTTGACATGGTTTGTGCTCGGGAACATCGAGAATTATGGTCTGAAAAGGCCTGAGATTGGTCCGATGGAGCTGAAGAACTTGAAAGGCAAAACTCCAGTGCTCGACATCGGAGCTCTGGAGAAGATCAGATCAGGGGAGATCAATGTGGTTCCAGGGATCAAACGGTTCAGCCGAAACCAAGTTGAGCTCATCAGTGGAGACAAACTCGGCATCGACTCAGTGGTTCTCGCCACTGGATACCGCAGCAACGTCCCGTCTTGGCTTCAGGTGAGAAAACAGTTGCACTTCGTATGAAATTTCAGATTTTGAAAACCGGGTTCGGATCGTCAAAGCGATTCCTAAACCGGGTCGGTCTTATTTTTTTCTTTTACCTACTAAACTAAAAAAATGGGCAAAATGAGCTGATGGCGTCTGCGTCTGCGTTTGCGTTTGCGTTTGAACAGGAAAGCGGGTTCTTTTCGAAGAATGGGTTTCCCAAAACGCAGGTTCCGAACTGCTGGAAAGGGGAGAGGGGACTGTACGCGGTGGGATTCACGAGGAGAGGGCTCTCAGGCGCGTCTGCAGACGCTGTCAGAATCGCACAAGACATTGGCTCTGTCTGGAAACTCGAAACCAAACAGCCCCAGAAACGCACCACGGCTTGTCACCGCCGCTGCATTTCTCAGCAATTCTAATTTCATTATTAAAAGAAAAAGGAAATAGAAAGAGATAGGATTAGGACAGAGACAGAGACAGAGAGCCCTCTCCTGCCTGAAGACCCAAACTGAAACTCTTGTGTGTGCGTGTGTTTATGTTTTTTCTGTAACCTCCTCCACTTGCTTTGGGCGTTTTGTTAAACCTGGGGGATGATGAGGCTTTTTCTTTTTTCTTTTTAAAATTTTAGGCTTTATATTAAATTTGTTCTTTTGTAGTTATTTGTTTCATCAAATCAAAATGCATACGCTCTTGCTTCCTTGAATGTAATCTCAAATTCGCAGATGAATACACACAATGTAATCAATCGCAAGTTTCTTAAGGATCTATAAGTAAGATACTCGAAAACATAACAAGCACGTTGAATGAAAGGTTATGAGACAATATGCATATGTATATGGTTTACAACCTACAATTGCAATGTAAATCATATGGTTTTCAAATTCATGTGATATATCAGGGATGTCAAACGGATTGATCCAGCCCGACCCGACCTGAGTCCACATTCGATGTGAAGGTTTCGGATGTGAGTTCATATTGGCTCGGATTTTTTCAGTTTTATAGAATTAAGTCCAACCCTATAGGGTTCGGATTCGGATTTGGACTGGATCAGATCGAACTAGTCTGATTAATTTCTTACTTGTATACATTGTTATTTTTATTGCATTTGTGTTTTTAAAAGTAAATCATGTTTTTGTATTGATTCGAAATCCGATTTGAATCTAGTCCAAATTGTGAATTTTTTTAAAATACAATTTTAAATCCAAACCCCGAAATTTTTCGGATTAGTTTGAAGCGGATTTCAAAATTCGGACCAAAATTGTCACCTCTACTAAAAAAATTAGCTTATGTATGCGTTTACTCTACTAATGTTTAATCTTAGAATGACCATACCTTACAAGTTTTTACGTCCCGATTTATTTATTTATTTTGGAATGTAAATGATATTATCGAAGAGTGATTTGTCTTTTTTTGAGTAAAGAACCGAGTAAATTAACTATCTAAATGATGGGTTTCCGATAAATGGAATAAGGGATTTCTATGATATAAAAAAAAGAATTATGAATGCTTATAATATCTTGGGTAGATATAGTTTAAACACTAATTGCAAATTTGCAAGGAGTTGATTTGAAATTCTACAATGTAACATCACATGCGGATATGTGTATATATATATATATATATGTGTGTAAAAATGTCCATTGAAAGATGACAAAATCATTTCAATATCTTGGGTTCGATTTTACTAGTTGGGAGGAATACAATAAATTATGTGATTAAAGACTGATTCTGAATATAGAGATTACGTGATGGTCCAATTAACTTCTTAGTTATAAAAAAAATGTGTGTATGTGAATGGGTATGAAAAAAGGGTTATACATCATTATCTCATTAAATATTAATAATAACCATTTTGATTGACCAAATTAAATGGTAGGATGGTCATGGGCTGATTGGGGTGGCACATGCACCTCATCAACAATTCATTTAAACAAACTTTTTTTTTAGTTTAATTTTAACTCAATTAGAAGGAAAAAAAACAGCCTTAACTCAAAATAACAAATAACAAAGAGCCTGAGAAAATAATTATGGAAAATATATGCGATGACATTGGCAAATCTGTTTTTAATTTTTGTGTGTCTAAAATCAGGTAGTAGCTTTATTGGGATGTGTGTGTGTGTGTGTGTGTAATGTATACAGAGAGAAAAAATTTGTAAAAAAAATATATCAAATACATAAAATAAATTTCAAAAATTGTTAAATAAATATACGTATTTTTAGCAGCGGAATCGAAGTATATGTAGCTAAATAAAAATACAATGTATTTAATTGGTATTACTACAGAATACTGTATTTATTTGGTATTTTTTAAAATTTATATACTCTTCTCATAATTTCATGATAATTTATGTCACATCATACATATATATATGAAAAAATGAGATCTTACAGTGTCACATCAAAGTATACGGGCAATGTCCTTTTCCCTCCCTCATTGTCCAATGTCCAAGGATCAAATCATCAGTCCAAAACCCGATTTCAACTACCACATTTAATATATTATTTTATATTTAAATTTTATCCAAACATGCATATTCATCATTTTTCTTGTGAAATTATACATTATTTTTTTTATGAAAGAAGATTATGTTATATCACATAACACATGTACAAAATCATAAACAGCCTAAGAAAGTCAATCACATAAGAAAAAACTCCCGAGATACTTAAATTCCATGTACCTATAATAATATCTACATATGGAAGAAGAGATCTGATTGGATGTGTGTATATGCGAATATATATATATATACACCACATGTAACATATATATATATATATATATGTGTGTGTGTGTGTGAAGGATCGGTTTCAAAAAGTCAGGAAGTAACAAGCAGCACCCCATGTTTTACAAGCTTATACATGTAGAGTTCGTAACTAAAAAACAAAAACAAAAATCGAATGATCGAATTCTATTACTTATTGAAATGTATTTTTTTCAGTCTATTAAATTTTATTTCGATACATATATTCTATATATATATATATGTTAAAATATTATATGTGATGGTCAAATTAAATATTGAATGTGAATGGCTTTGAACATATAGGTGACAAAGAGTAAATGTGTCACACATGGTGATGGTCGCAAGTGGCAAATCACCATTGTCAAAATCTATCATGTTCAAGGGCCCATATATATATATATATATATATATATATATATATATATATATATATATATATAAAAAAAAAAAAAATATTTAATCTTGATTTTCCCCTCTGAAATATAAGCTAGTATTATTAAAAAAATGTAGGATGTAGTTGAGTTATTTTTGCTTTGTAAACACGTGTTTATAAATAATAAAGATTCCATAAGTATATAAACAAAATGTAAAAAATATAGAAACTTCATTAATGACATCGTCATTAGAAAGAAATATATACATACATATATATATATATGTTTGAATAAACTATTCTAACTGTTTTTTTTTTTGTTGAAAAACAACAACACCTGAATATACGGAACCATGGATAATGATATCATTACACAAAGTAATAAATATTTTCAAAAGAACAGAAACCAAAGTCACTCCCACTTGCATCTAACTCTATGAGAATGTCTGAAAACACATTTAAGCAGCAACGTTCCATCTGCTCTCCTCAGCCCAATATATATATATATATATATATATATATATATATATAATACAAAAAAAAAGAAAAGAAAAAAGTGGGTTCAAATCTGCGTGCGGACGTAAGACATATAGAAGCAACAAAGATAATTTGGATGGTATAAATGAGAAATGAAATGGTTGGTGCCCCCATGACATGCCAACTAGTCCATCTCCCGACATGATCTTATCATGTACAACAATGTAGGATATAATTGTATACATGAAAAAAATAACCCTAGGTTCAACCTAATATCTATAGTTACAGTTATATCCTTATATTTCACTGTGAATTCCCAAACCTTATATTTATCATTATATATTGTAAAAATAACATTTAAATACATAAATTTTTACAAAAATTCCAAATACATATCTGAACTATAAAACATTCATATAAATATATAAACTTTTAAAAAATCCTATAAAAATACCTAAACTTTTAAAAAAAATTTAAATAAACTTAAAATCCATTAATGAGGTTAACTATTTTTATTTGAAAAATGTCTAAACTTTGAATTTATTTGAAATTTTTTCAAAAAGTATTGGTATTTATATAATTGTTTTTGAAAATTTTAGATATTTATATTGAACTTTACTAGTTTTAATATTTATTTGAGATTTTGATTAAAGTTTTGGTCTTTATATACTATTTTTATTTATATTATATACGGTATATATTAGGGGTGCACAACGAGAGGAAAGAAAGAAAAGCCCATCGTTCTTACCTGAAGGCCCAAACTTACAGAGAGAAAAGAAAAACTATTCAAACTTTTTCGTTAAAACAAAAAAGCCCATAAAGATTTAAGTCAGTAGCCCACAATCAATAAATATAAAATGAAAATTAAAAAGCAAGGGAAAATAGGGGAGGGAAGAAGAAGTACCACATGTCGGAGGAATCGCCTCGCCATGGCAGTCGCATCGAACCTCACGAATCTCCCATCCAAATCTCTATATCCGATTCGTTCGCTCTCTTCCGGTATCATAAACTCCTTCAGATTAGCCTTCGAGAGATGTCCAAAACCGACACCGATCGGGCGCACGTATCGGAGATCAACCGGATGTTCTGTTCGGGCCATATCCTCCTCTTCCTCGCCCTCATCTTCTTCGAGACTTGAGGAGACCGTAAAAACGACGGCGGCGGAGAACCCTGTCGTTGTATACTCCAAAACTTGGTGCTCGTGAGTTCACTTCTCATGACTTTTACTCCTCCATGACCAGTTTTTACTTCTTCATTTTTGCTGGTTTTCTAGGTTTCTCGATTTAAATTATGATAGTTTTGCTTAACTTGAGAACAGTTTCTGTTGTTGTTGTTGTTGTTTTTTGCAAATTTCTGGTGCTTTTGGAGAATGGGGTCGCATTTTTACCAGTTGTCCTTCAAACCTTCTTTTGGTGTTTTCAGGGTGATTTTGCGTTGTTGGAAGTATGGGTTTTTTTGACGCTTTTCGTATTTTTTTTTTGGTGCTGTGTTTGTGAAGGTACTCGTCTGAAGTGAAGTCATTGTTCAAGAGGCTTGGAGTTCAGCCACTGGTTATTGAACTGGATGAACTTGGTATCTTCACAATGCATCATTCTCTTGTAAAAGTTTTTCCCTTTACGACTTGGTTCGGTTTGCCAAATTCAGTCTGTTATGGTAAAAATGAGCATCTCTAGAACTAAGAAATCTCGGACAGAAAAGCTGGTCTGATGGAGATTTAGATCCAATGAAGCACTACTTGTTAGAAGTTTCTAATTGACCCTTTTTTTTTGTATTATGTCTTAGGACTGCTTTGGTCGAATTAGTTCATATGTTAGTACTGGAATCTTCTTCAAGGTTACTGTCTGCTTTTGCTTTTGGACTGCTAAGTTGCCTCAATGCGTGTTACGGGTTTCCTCGGGAAGGCTCTTGTTCCTTTTTGTTCTCCTCTTTACTTTTGGATTGGTTTTGTAATTTGTATGCAAAATAAAACTAGTTTTTGGCACAACAATCCTTTTCAGAACTTTGGACTTGAAACTAAATTTGGATCATTAGTTGCAGTTCCTAAGAATGTTTCAGTTTCTGGATCAATGAAAAGATGAGGGGGTAGTTCTTGTGTAGAGATACCATGTTAAGTCTTCGGGCAATTGGCTGAACCATCTCTCTTGCAATGTATCAGTCTGTAATGGTGAAGACTCCTGAATTTGTCGTTTTTTGTACAATTAAAGGTCCGCAAGGGCCACAACTGCAGAGGGTGCTAGAGAGACTCACTGGACAACACACTGTTCCGAATGTTTTCATTGGTAAGTGGTTCTTCAATCGTTTTCCTGAAACTTAAGAGCGATATAACGTTTGCAAACACGAAATTGAGAATATTAATGTTTGCTGTATTAAGTATTGCTTCCGATTCCGCTCATGAAATCTCCATTTGCATAGTAGAATTTATTTTATGGCACCAAAAGAATCTGATTGATCCTTCTACTTACTGTTCATGGCTAGGAGGGAAGCATATCGGCGGCTGTACAGGTACTTTGTTTCTCTTTATTTGACCTCGGTTTCTCGAGGAATTTCTACAGCAGGGAAACCTTTTTTGTGTCTTCTTTGCACGGTAACAATGGTTATATGCTCGGAAATCGGATCGGAATGCGAATGAAATGAAATACTAGTGTGGGGATAGAATTGCTCTGTTCTATTGCAGATCGTGCTTCATCATAGACTTATTTTTACAAAGCCCCCGTTTTTTCACCGTAAAGAACTGCACGAACCGATAAAAATCCATCCTTTTTCAGTATTTACTAGTGTGTGCATCTTGAATGGAGACAGTCAAATTCATTAGAATGAGTAACAGTATGGTTTTTCCTGTAAGTTCATTTGACATAAAAGTCTCTGCATCATGTTGCTTTTGGACAGATACACTGAAGCTGTACAGAAATGGTGAACTTGAATCAATGTTAGCTGAGGCCAATTCCAAAAGCCCTCAGAGCTAAAGAGTATGATATGACAAAAGCTCACTGTCTTCTTCTTGAAAATTCATATTTATGTTGTACGAACTCTGCAGTTACTCGAAGGGTTGTTGCATATATAATGTGGAGAATCTCAAGGCTACCCTTCTTATCCTCACTCATCTGCATCTTTTTATTGAATCAAACTCAACATTACAGATAGGACTATGGAATTTGTCAGATCATGATGGTCACAATGTCTGAGAGGAGAATAACCGGTAAGTTTCCCGGTATATTCAATTCGGTTAAGAGAGATTAAGCCGAAACCATGACCTTAAACTTCTTATTGTACTTCTTGGACCTCGTCCAAGGCGTAGTTGTTGGTCGAGACGTTGGCGTAGTTCACCTTCGGGAACCGGACCACCACCGGGTACCGGGTCTTCGGATCCTGCCCGTTTACACAACCCGGTTAACAAAACATGCTGTTGCGAGATCTGGACCGTCGGATCTTAGGTGTTACCTGATCAACGGCTACAACTGATCCGACGTTCTTGTACCAGTAGGATTCTTTCCTCGTAATCTTGACCTGCAAGTCCCAAACCTCAGCGTCCATGTTTAGTAGATAGAGAGATATGTTCATGTGTATGTATATGCACATGTTCATATGATTATAAATACTACTAATACGAATTTGAATGAGGTCGACCTTGGCGCCTCGCTTGGGGCCGATCGGAGGAGGCTTGGG
Source organism: Tarenaya hassleriana (assembly GCF_000463585.1). NCBI lineage: Eukaryota > Viridiplantae > Streptophyta > Magnoliopsida > Brassicales > Cleomaceae > Tarenaya > Tarenaya hassleriana. Next base: position 2,074,716 of record NW_010965451.1, read on the forward strand.
CTTGGGAGAAGCTTCCGCCGCCGGAGCTGCCTCATCGGACGCCATGATGACGAGCCTCGATCCGGCGAAGCTCCTCCCCGGAAAGAGAGACATGGCGGCGCATGGCGGCGGCGCTCCCGAACGAACCGCCGGAGCCGGCGGCGTTGGCCATCAGAAGGAAACCGGAAGCTGCTGACGTCATCGCCATCTTCCGCTGCGGATTTCAGGGAATCTCTCGTGTTTTATTCGGGGACGAGATTGTGAGGGGGGAGTTAACGAATAGTTTCGTTTCAACTTGAAATCTGCCACGTGTTCATACATGTCGTTCGTTCAAGATAATGCGCTGACGTGGCCTTCATACGAGAGTTTCAAAATGCCATGTCAGCACATTATCTTAAAGGAGATGATGACAATTTATATTTTATGTAGTGCATAAATTGAAAGGAGATGCTGACCTGGTATAAATCTCATTTCATTTGAAAAGAATACTCCATTTGTAACGGGTTTTTTACTCAAATGAACCACTTGGGTCGCAGCTATTTCAGCGTACACTATCGAAAAAAACAATTTTTTTTTTCAATTTTAACCCACTTTTCGGTTGAAAAAGTTCGAAATACCATTTTCTTTTTATTTTTTACGACCTTATTACGACTAATATATAACTAATATACCATTAAAATAAGACAGATAATTTTTTTTGTCACATTTTTTAGAATCAATTGTAACTATATTTAGAATTAATTACGAAGTCGTAATAACGAAGTTGTTTTTGAACGGATAAATATCGTGTATTCATTAAGGGTAATTTTGTCTTTTCAAAAAAAAATTAATGTATTATGTTTTTCGTGGTGTACGCGTGAAATAGGTGCGACCAAGTGGGTCATTTGGGTAAAAAAACCTTTTGTAACAGAGCACTTCATTAATACAATTCCATATGTATGTATCTGTAGATGAAGCTTTATAGATGAGTAAATGTAAATGTGAGAAACTACTTCAGATAGTATTTTGGCGCCAAAATTCACTGCTCTCCTCTCTGTCAAACTGCCATGGACGCCTGAAGATCCTGGTGTTTCTTCCACCACCTTCAAGCAATCATTGCTTTTCTTTTTCTTCCGCTCAAGCAATGCACATTTCAACTGGATTCATCTGTAAAAATCCGTCATGAGAAGAGGGAATCACCGATCGAAGACCGGAGAAACCCTTGGGAACACCGATACTTCGTGTTATCGACCAGATTTAGGTCTTCTCCGCCTGCCTTCTTGATTGCTGCCAATTCGGGGTTGTTTTTTTCATAATTTCTAGACTTCGATTCTGAATTCATATCATATTTTCTTTCCTTTTTGTACAGATTCGAAACGAAGGAAAAGGGTGACTTTCGCCGGTGTTGATGACCAAAGTCCATCGAATGATAACCCAGAAGGTCACGCAGGAAGAAGTGAGTTCATTTCTCGCCGTTGCTCTTTACGTATTTCTCATTGGATATCGACCATTTTTACTTGTGCGGAGGAGGCTGTTCACTGTTTCACGCAATTTCCGTGATTTCGCAGCTGTTGAAGCCAAAACGTCGGAGTATGCGTTCTTCAAGAAACTAAAGTCAGATGCTAATCTTCGGTTTGGATCCAAATTGCATAACAATGTTGTTCAGAATTCGAAGATGTTCAAATCCAATGTCAGAACCCAAGGTGATATCAGAAGGATTTGGGTGTCCATTTAACCTCTTTTCGCGATTAAAGTGTTTTATTGGAACTGTTCTGGATCTTTTACTGCTATGGTGTAAAATGGCATATGCAGGAAGCAATGATAGAGACAAAGATGGACACAAGGGATTTAGCTTCTCCACGCCTGTTGGAACTGCCGGAGGCAGTGGTGCTGCTTTGATTTCTTTGTGTTGCTTATGATACCTTTGTTGGCTCTTCTCAGTATAAATGTGTCAGGATCTATGATATAGAACTTGAGAAGGATATATGTCTATATTACTCTCTAACGAGCATCTCTCGGCAGTGTGAAACTGTAACAAGCTGCTGTTTTTATATTACTTCAGAGAAAGACTTGAAGCAATCTTCTCCAGCGTTCAGGGATAAGAATTTGAGGCCAGGGGATAACAGCACAAGACATGGAGGTATGTTTTTAGTCTTCTCTTTCACAGATTTCTCTACTAAGAAGCCAATAAGAGAATGATAGATGATGCAGAGAACAGTAATTAACAGTGAAGAAACACAATCATGCTAGTTTTGAATTTCCAGGAATCGCTAATCCTACAGGAGATGTGTTTTCTATGAAGAGGAACAGACTTCTTCAGTGGGTGAGAGACATCTGGTTCCCTGATGCCACGGAACTTGGCTCAAGCGGGTCAGAGACTCATGGTTGTTGATTTACATCTTTTTATCTAAATATGTTTATCAATAATGCACTCAAAACAAGTACAATTTCAGGTGTGATTTAGTTCCTGTTCTCCTAACTCGGCTGTTTCCGGAAGCTGAGGATAAACACGTAAGCCTGGTTGAATCCCCAGGTTCATCATGTTCATAGCTTTTCTTGATAAGTTCTAAATGCATTGCAATTTCTTCTCAGATTTCTAAGATCCGCAGGAAGGAGAAGGCAGACAGTGTTGAAAAACCGAAGTTTCTTGATTCTGCTGGATCGAAATTTCTCAACAGGTCCCATAAATGCTATATGGAAGTTGAACAGAGGCCGCCACATACAGAGAATGGCAGATCCATCATTTGGCTGGGTTGGCCGGAAGCGAGCATTGCGCCTGCTCTGCAGTTTCCAACAGCTCATGGTCACAACAGTTTCAACCTGAGAGATCCCGAAGAGATTAGCTTTTCCATCTCATATCCTAAGGGTGGTTCATTCTATAGACCTCCATTCTTGAAACAGAAGTCATTGGTGTCATGTTCTGATGAAGGAAACCTGAGCTGTTATCCCATCTCAAGCCCCAGGTTCAGAAACTATAAGCTGCTTTCACCAATCTATCACAGAGAAGAAGATGGATACAACAGACATGGGAGATTGCCCCATGAGTTGGAGGAACCCACATTACTTCTTGAATGGGATCCATTGAGCAGGAGAAATACAGATGATTTGCCGCTTAGTTATCACACAAAGCTCATCACATTACCAAATGCGTCAACATCATCTGGGGATGATCATCCATGGCACTTTGATGATGCATCTCATGATTTGAGTACCAAGGAGCCATGCTCTTTACCTTTGATTCCTCATAATTCTGCAGACAGTTTCTTTTTCCCGATCACAAATCCAACCGGCCGTTTTGGGGAAGAACCTGGAAGGCCTGTTATTGGAGACGAAAATGCAGTCTCACGCATGAACCTACATACTGTTCATGGCATAAATAGTTCTAATGGTCTAACCAGAGACACTGGATATTATCATCAACTTCCCCACTCACAGGTGGAACATTACCCTTATGCTTATCAGACCATGTGCTTGCCATTTTCCAGCTCTGGAGATGCCTACATGTTGGAAGCTCCTAGAAGAACCGATGCTTTCAGGCCCCATGATTGGTCTCAGGGCTTGGATTGATTCACAGGAGAAGTACGGTCATCTCGTAACTTTGAACCTCAGGTGAACATATCTCCACCTGAGCTCGGTGCCCAAGGTACGCCAATTCTCACATTCACTTTGCGTTAGGAATATTTAGGAGCATTCTGAATGTGTGACTATAATTCACACATTCAAGTGCAGAAGGCATAACTTATGAAATCACTGAATACAATTTTCATCATCTTGCAAGCTCACACTATCCAAAAGAGATGTGATGGATCTTTTAGATGGTATGTGTCATGAGATCCAAAGGGTTTAGGACGAATGTGCAAGTAAAAACAGAATTTGATAGGCTTAGAAACGTGGGACCAAAGGTTCTCTTGCAGTTAAACCTGGAACTAAGGCCCCATTAGAAAGGAGATAAGATTCAATTAGTGTAGAATCTAGAAGCTGCTCGGTAAGTGGCGATGCAAACAGAAGATAGGGTACACATTACACCACATACAGGATCTAGAATATGGGTACGCTTCATCCAAAGAGATTGATGAAAAAAAGGATCTCCATCAGTGAAGATCTATGTGTGTTTTTCTTTTTTGTTGAAGGGATGCCAATATTGTCAACTGGGTTTCTCATATGGCCACGCTTACTGATTCACTGGCAGTACTTTCCTCTTTGGTCTCTTATTGGTGAATTTCAGAGCAAGCTGAGGACATATGGTTGGTCCTTTGACGATTGATAACAACCCCACATGAAATGAAACAAAATAATGCCATGAATTTGTTCATTGATATCTTTTGTTTTCTATCTTTTTTTTTTCAGGTGTATAAGGGCAAACAGAATACACTACAAATGCACAGATTCCTCAATCAGAATCCACAGGTTTCCTCAACTAAATCTATATTCCTCTCTGTTTTCCTTTTTTTTTTCGTATGGTGTTTTGATTTCCTGAAAAGTGATAATTACCCTCTCTTAATCTACATAGAGGGGGAAACGTGCGTTTCTACTCTTGCACACACATCTCTACGTATATATATATATATATATATATATATATATATATTAGACCTGAAGTCTAGATTTTATGTTTTTGTTCCTATACTTTTAAATCAAGCAAATTGAGAACAACGACAAGACATTTCTCCCTACTTGTTAATAACAGAAAATTTAGCTAATATTTGGTTTAGGACTACGCATTTCCATATAGAGTTTACAACTGATAGCAATTAACCAATTAGTTGCGCAATCATTTTCATATTATTTATGAATTCATTGTCACGGAATCAGTGTTTAAACTGCAATTTATAGTAAAACACGATTTCAATTCGTCATATTTTTCTTGTAATCTTTGTTATTTGTATATTTTTTTTAATACTATTTTCTCCTATTCTGATATTCTTTAGTAGGTGACAGTGTGACACTAGTGGCCAAAATCACGGATTAAAATTATTTCCTGTTGTCTTCATAGATTAAGATTTAAGACAGCAACAATCGCAATAATAAAAATACATAGAAATCTCAGTTGAAATATTTAATTGAAGTGCCTAAAAGAAATAGGAGCTGCCAACACAACAGGCTTGTCCGTCCCCCAACTCGTGAGGGACTCGTGCACGAACGCTGTCCGTGGCCCCCACCCCGCCACGTCATCTCATCTCCTCCTCTGCTTACGTCGTCTTTTTAAACTTTTTAGCAATCTTCGAAATAATCGAAGAGCTATAACCACACTAACCAACCTCCGCATTTGACTGACGGTTGAATTATTGTCGATATACATTCATAGCTTGGATTCAATTTATTTGAATCTTTCGAATGTGCATTGGTTAGGATGTCTGAAATTTTCATGGTTGATAAATTCTTTTTCTTTTTTCGATATTGATAAAAGTTTATATTCTATATTAAAGTTTGTGGAGTTGTACATGTGGGCTGCTTTGTTTGGTCTGTGATTCGGTTTTACTGGGCCTGCCCGTGACTCTAAACTTATTATTATTTTTAAAAAAAAGTACAAAAGGGTGTATAATTTTAATCATAGAATAATCATTATGCAAATCTCCGGGAAAAGACATCTTCATTTCATCAATCTTATCAAAGTTTTTTCCGCCCACATAATTTCATAATCCCCATAATTCAATGTCAAAATAGTTATTCAATATTGTACTATCCATTTTATGAGCATCAAAAAGTTCCCAAAAAAGCTCTATGAGATCATGATTCATACCATATTTACACTTTATCTTTTTTATTTTTAAAATTTCGGGTTGGTATCCACAAGGATTGTTAAACTAGTTTACTGCGATCAAGTTAGATAATTTAAGATATATCAAAGACGTATATATATATATATATATATAGTTTAATTTCTCAAAATGCAAGAATCGGTTGTATTATCATCATTACCAAATAAAATGCAGAGGAAGTCTTCATCTTATTTAGGTCATAGCAATGTGGTTGTTGAAAATGTGTTGTTAGATAAACATAAACATTATTGTTGGGTTGAAAATGGAGAAGTCATATAAGTGAAAGTCTTCTTCAACCCACAGCATGGGATAACAGTTTTGCTTTGGCTTTTTCCATTTTTGACAAAAGTAAAGAAAAAACATTATGATAATATTTTTTTTATAACCGGAAATCTTGGACCAAAATCCAGACCAATCTTTATGTTCTAAGAAATCTCAAATACCTTTTATGCATGTATGTTTTGGATCGCTGAGTTCTATTCAACTATAATTATATGTGAATTTAATAAATATAGTCGAGGAGGCTAATTCATTTAACGGAAACATATTTCTGTAAAACGAATAATTAAGCAACCGAGATATTGAATTTGGTCATGGAGATTGATTGGGGTTTGTCGACCCACTTTACGTGATGAACTAATCTAAGATTTATTATACGCTAATCATACACGATTAGCAAATATTATTTATTATTATTATTAGTGGATGATGGTTCCGTACGTTTGGTGGTGTGATTTCAACACTCTAACCTCAACAAGTTAGGGCAGAATGGTGAAAGTGTTGGTATAAGCTCATTATAAAATCATGGTTAACGTTGATAGAAATACTTAAAAAACACAGAAATAAATTTACCAATATGATAAACATGCCATTATAATCTATAATTACCATGCATTTTCTTTAATACTGTTGTTTTTTTAAATAATCCATGAACCCTGATTACCCATCCAGAAGGTTTCCAATTTTTTTATTTTTAGTTCTGATTTCTTTTTTTTCAATTTTTTTAAATATATTTTTCAAATCAAAACATTTTATAACAGTAAATAAACAAATAGTCATTTAAATAAAACAAGGAGTACGTAACGGACTGGCTGCCCCCATTCTCTTCTCGCTCTCTCTCCCCATAAGTTTGTCTGTACGCGAGATTCCTAATTTAACTATAATTTATTCAAACAACTTTCGCGTCCGTCGCCAAATCGGCCCTAGTCGGAGCTTCTCCTGGCCTGCGAAATCTCCGGCGACATCTCCGCCGACGGAGCTCACAATGTTGGTACAGGTCCTCTCTCTCTACGCTTAAAGCAAAAAAATGGCGTTGTTTTCCTCTGTTTCTCGCTCTGATCTCACTTTCACATGCTTTTTTCTTTTTGCCTGTGGCGAGTTCTTTTGCTTTTCCGTGTTATTAGTTGAAATAGATTCTGATTTTACTCTCTCTCTGTAGATTTGCTTTTTTTTTTGGTAACTTTGTTCTTCGTGACCTGCAGTGGATATTCCAGCTTTTCTGCTTTTCTTCTTCGATTTTTGATTGGGTTAAGCTAATTCGGTCGGTCCGACTTACTGTTTCGTTTGTCGATTTGCTCTGTTTAGTCAATGTACTATCAATCTACAGCACTTTTTAATCACTGTTCTAATGCTTCACTTGTTAGCGGTTGATTTTGATTACACGCATGTACACACACACACTTGCGTACGAGTACACATGTACTGTCTTTGATGGGGTTTGTTTGCATGTACAAGAGTTTCATCAGGGAATCTGATTAATGCAGATCCGGTGAGGGCTTAGCATTTATAGTCGGAGATCTTTTCTTGTAACTCATTGGCTCCGAAGAGGGTGAGTTACAGCCGAGTCGTCTCTTTTACTAGGAGTTTGTTCAGAGCTTGATAAGTTTCTGTCTCCGATTGTGATAGCTCATGAGAAATTAGGAATTGGGTTCTTTGGGTTTCTTTCCTTTTTTCAGACAGTATGAACCGTCGCTGTGATTACAGCATCTTATTCTCCTTTTTCCTGACCAAACCCTTGTCTTGTGTTGTTTGGCTTTTTCTCCTTTGCTACTATATATTGTCTGTTCTTCCGTCATCTTCCTCCTCCACTTATCCCACTCTCTGCATCTTTTTTGGTTTGAAATTTGCATTTCAGTAGCCTCTCTGTGTTGCTCTCTTTCCAAATTGTTTCACTTTTGAAGCTTCAAAGACCGAAAGTTTTTTCTTTGGGAACCTCTAGTTATCAGTTCTGTCATTCGTTGATGCTAGAGCTTAGTTTAACCGATTCTGTACCTCTAGGAAGTTGTTTCCCCGTATTGGTGTGATTTCCACTTCTCTTCTCTCATCCATGGATCAACATTCTTTCATTTTCGTGCCATTTCAATTCCCAAGATGATAACTTACACGGAAATTTGGTGGAATGTGTAACTGCAGAGATCCAAATGAATGGACTGAACAGCAGAGAGATTCAAAAGATGGAAAACCCGGTTCCTGGATGCCTGGGAAGGATGGTAAACCTCTTCGATCTGGGAACAGCTGGTAGTGGAAACAAGTTGCTTACTGATAAACCACATCGTTACGGTAATCTTCTTTGTCACGCAAAAACATTTTGCGAAAATGTTAACTTTTGCCTTGAACAAGTGACCAGTTTAGTTGTGTTGCTCATATGTGAAGTATTAGTCATAGACCGACTTCCTCTTACCCTCTGATTAGTTGTTCATAAGGTCGTCTACTTTAACATCTGTGTTTTTCGTCAAGCGGAGATTCTTCGCATCTTCCAATTTTGTCACTTCTACCACCTTGGAGTTCATATTATTATCAAAGATGTATTTTCCTTTTATAATTTCTGACACTCCATAAGATGTGCATCAAGTTTTATGTCCTATTATCTTTAGACTCTGAGTATCGAGATTTTATATTCACCAGTGTGTTAATGACACGAGGTAGTTTGTTGGCAGCATCCTCTCTGTCAAGGAGTCAATCCGATGTGGCCCAAATGCCGAGTCCACCCTCTGGAGACCATACAGAAGATGAACTGGTAAAGTTTGATTAATAATTAGAAATCTGCTGGAAAACACCAGTGAGAATATTTATTTAAACTCAGACTTCTTGTCCTTATTTATGCACTTGAAGTTTTATATTACAGTCCCTGAATCTTATGTCTTCTTGTGCTTTCGATGTTTGTGTAGATTATGTCCAATTTGAGGAGAAGTGCTTCAAATGGTACACCAATGAAGAAACTCATTGCTCAAGAAATGTCGAAAGAAGAACATAAACAGAGCCCCACCAATGTGGTCGCCAAGTTAATGGGTCTTGATACTTTTCCGCAGCTGCAGCTCGATAATACTATTTCACAGAGTAGCAAATCCAGTAGCTATTCGCGCTATTCACCGAGTAATTCAGGAAGTTCATTGGAAAGCAGCAGAGAACTCAAAGATGTATGCGAAATGTGGCAGTTGCCTCAGAATGCAAACCGTTCGAGGGATGATGAGATCATGACAGAGAAACAGAGAGATATTGTCCGTAAAAAATTCATGGAAGGAAAACGATTGGTAACGGATGAGAAGCTTCACCAGTCCAAGGAGTTCCAAGATGCCGTGGAAGTTTTGAGTTCCAACAAGGATCTGTTTGTCAAATTTCTCCAGGAATCGAATTCGTTCTTTTCTCAGCATCTATCTGATTTTCAGCCTCTTCCTCCACATCCTGAGACGAAACGTATCACAGTATTGAGACCTTCGAAGGCTATTGATACTGAAAAGTCTGTGGTACAAGACCAGAGGAACAAACAGATCAAGAAATCCGTTCATGGAACTGGATGGGACAACTGTTACCCGGGTCGCTCGTCATCTTTTCTCAACCAACCGGCCAAAGAATACGGTGCACAGCCAACCCGAATAGTTGTCCTGAAGCCTAGTCCAGGGAAAGATTTAGATATAAAAGCTCTGGCTTCATCTCCATCTTCACACTGTTTTGATGAACCTGGTGGAGATGCAGAGTCAAAAGTAGCGGCAAGGGAAATAACGCAGAAAATGCGTGAAAATCTGATGGGTCACCAGAGGAGCGAGACTCTGTTTTCTTCCATCTTGTCCAATGGCTATATTGGTGACAACAGTTCTTTCGAGAAGTCTGATAGTGAAGAATATCCAATGGGAAATCTCGAGAATTTCGAGATCATGTCGCCAGTCTCTAGGCATTCATGGGACAGTCTGAACAGGATCGGTGGCAGTCCCTTCTCTTCCTCATCTTTGAGCCGAGCCTCCTTCTCTCCAGAGTCGTCGGTATGCAGAGAGGCGAAGAAGCGGCTTTCTGAAAGATGGGCATTGATGGCACTTAATGGGAGCACTCAGCAGCAGAAATACATCCCGAGAACCTCAAGCACTTTAGGCGAAATGCTTTCACTTTCAGATACCAAAGGTCCAACCGAAGAGAATAACGAGGCGAGAGCCTCAACATCATGCATAAGCAGTAATTTGAGTCCAGAGGCAAGCTCAAACGGTCCTCTGAAAACCTTTGCGAGATCAAAGTCGACTCCTGGTGTTAAGGCAGAGGCTGCCATGGAGGTAAGCTTGAAATCATCATGGAAAGTCTCAAACTTTTTCTTCTCCAGGAATAAGAAAGCAAGCAATCAAAAAACCGATGTTTCTCAGTCCAGAAATGAGACTTCTCCTATCATGCCTCTCCCCGGGAGAACTTGTGAAAACTGCCCGTCCCACGATGCATTAGGACGACGAAACCTATTTCCTAGCGAGGTATTTTCATGATTTCACGTTATTGTTTTGTATGCAGGATGAACCCTAGGTACTCACTCTCGTGTTTTAATCAGAAGCTATATATAGTTTTGTATGCAGGATGAACCGAGTTCATCAAAGCTGCCAATGGCTGGGAATGCAGGTGAAAATCTGGACCAGCCAAGTCCAATCTCGGTTCTACAGCCGTCGTTTGAAGAGGAAAGCATCGGGATTCCAGAATCTTATTTACTATCCATGCTGAGGTCCCAAGGTTTGTTCTCCATTCCAGCATCCGACCATAGTTTTACAAGACATCTTTCTCTTACACTTGGGAACCACTGTTTCTGACAGGACTGGAGATGTCTCTGAAACCCAATCTGATCGACAAATCACCTCCGATTGGATCGATCGCTCGGACACTCTTGTGGGACGGTGACTTATCCACAGACAAAAATAGACCCGAAACAGTGATCCAGGAAGACGATGAAGACTGGTACTTCTTCGTAGAAACGCTTTTGACCGATGCAGGTCTCGGCAGAAGCGTCTCCTCTGACCCGTTTCTGGTCCGGTGGCACTCACCCGAGAGCCCCTTAGACCCTTCACTGAGAGATAAATACACCGACCAAGACAACAATAAGGATCCGATCCATGAGTCGAAAAGAAGGCAGAAGCGTTCAAACCGAAAGCTGATATTCGACCGTGTCAATGCCATCATAGCAGAAACAACAACAGCAACAACGATGACATGTGCACGGACCAACCTGACGCTGGACATGGTGGACCTTGCTTGGAGCCAGTTGAAAGGGTGGCTCTGTGGTTCAGAGGGCGAGACTGTGGAACCGAACAGCGTAGCTGCAGAGAGAGTAGTGAGGGACGACGTAGTCGGGAGGACATGGCTCGACGGCCTGAGACTCGAAATGGACGACTTGGGGCTCGAAATCGAAGGGAAGTTGCTGAAAGAGCTCGTAGAGGAGACAGTCATCGATCTTATTACGCGGTGAGAGAGGCAACCCAATACACCAGATTTCACACACACACATATACAGACATATGTATGTGTGTGTGAAGCTATGTAATGAACTAATGGGAAGAGAGGCAGATGTGAAGATGATGTCAAATGTAACATTGAGGAGAGGTTTAATATTTAAATTACTCAGCAGTGACAATAAATACGTCCTTTCCTCTGCTTTACGATACAGATACAGATACAGATACTAACAATTAACATTGGCAAACAGAGATATTAAAGGACAGAGACTCTCTTCCCAGTGGAAGCTTTCTATGCACACTTGAGAGAGAGAGAGAGAGAGCAAATTCACCATCATGGATGGACGGCTCTGATCCATTTTCGTTTAATTGGCATTTTGTGTTGATTGATGAACTCTGATTCAGACCATTGCTCAGTCCATACTGTCATGGACCTTGATGGGCATGGTAACAAGGCAAAAAATGAAATAAATAAAAACGGTTTTTTCGTTTACCTTTTCTCGCATACGAGAGCTCCAGTTGTCAATCTTGCTTGGACGAGCCGAAGCTTGGTTTGGCTGCGATGAGCCGAGAAGAGGGTCCCGAGCTCTACTCCTCGGGTTCTCATAGTCTTCCTCTTCATCTTCGAGCTCAGATCTTCGGGTTGAAACCATTGCTCTAAGGACCATCGCCAGTATCAATGACCGAAGCTGCCAACAATACTCAAACTGTATGAATATACCAAACTCAAATCATTGTAACCTCATCTTTCGTCACCCTTTTCCCACACAGTTCAAGTTTTTTGGGGATAAGTCGGAATGATGTAAAATAAAATTCCGATATATGCAATGTCAGAACAGAAGACCAACTTACCTGAACCACCACCACAGCAATCCCAACCCATTTGCACATATCGATCTTTTCCGCTATGAAAGCTCGAAGGCCGTCGAGTTCTTCAGTTGGATCATATGGAAGATCCTTCATAGTCAAAGGCTGTCATAACAGGAAACCAGCTTCAGACATAAGAAAGGTCTCGCCTTTTCCCAATGACGATCGATAGCTATGAATCCAACAAGGGCGGCTTCTAGTAGAACGAGCACAGTTTTTAGGATAGAGCACTTAAAACCAATCAAGGAATACATCCAAAACTATCCCGACATTTCTCACACGGTTGAACCCAAAATCTGTAGAGCCAGAAAAAAGCAAACTATGTTTTTGTAGAAGGATACAAAGCACAAGCAACAGCCATTGATAGCTTCAGCTGCTATGAGACCAATGAAAGTGACGATGCAGACCAAAATGCCAACCCCCATAAACAAGTAGATGACCCTCCACAATCAAGAACGGTGGAAACAAGTCAAAAGAACCAAACAGCAACCAACAGAAGTGTAACCAGACAAGGAGAATCTAGCAACAGGTTTCAAGTCTCCTGTAAACTGAAGTCAGTTCAGTGAACAGTGAACACAGTTCTGATTGTAAGAATTAGAGAAAAACTACGATAGACCCAAAAGGCCAAACTTTCAAGTCTCTTGTAAGTCAAACTCTGTTCAGAATCCAACTGATAATAATAGTCTAATCCTAAATTTCACCTTAAAGCATTTAAAGCTTCTAGTTTTTTTTTTGTTTATTCATTGATAAGGGATCAAAATCAGATTTGAAAAGAACTGGAGACCTCTAAATTTGGGAAATTTTTTTAGTACCATGGAGAAGGAAAGTCCAGCGAAAGGAGATTGAACCCGGGACCCTCACCCGCCACGAGATCATGATCAAAGAACGAGGACGAGGATTCCGACGAAGAAGCCGTCGGAGGATCCACAGGGACACCACGGTTCCATTGATCGAGCATCCATATCGAGTAGATTATGATCGATACGCCGAAGAACGCTTGCATGAAATTGAGGATTTTGAGAACGGCGGCGAACGAGACATGGCAGCAGTTCCGCCGCATTTCTCGCTCAAATTCTCGATTTCGATCTCTGAGAGAAAACTCCCACTGATCCTATGGTCTGAAGACCAGTGAGGAAAGAAAAGCAGAATACGGCAAAAGCTGTCTTCACGAAGCACTGCTCGAAGTTGGTCTTGTAAAGGTGTCGCCTTTGTGTTTTCCTCTGTTGGCGCACACGATCTACATTTTCCGCGTGGAGAAAGCAAAATATTTGCTACGTACAGAAACAATCCGAAGATGTGATTGGTTGGTTTTGGTATGTGAGAAGTGGCGATAGTGAATCTTCGGATATGGTATGGCGCACAAAAAATTTATTTATTTTTGTCAGTCCCGAGGAAAAAATTTAAAATTGGGCTTCTTCATATAAATATAAGGTGAAAAAATTGTTTTTGTTTTTGTAAAACCGCATTAAAATAAGTTACGAATGTTTGGTAAATTAGGGGTGTTAAATGCTATTGAAAAAGAATAGGGGTTCTTTTGACAATTATGAAACGTTAAATGCTGAAAAGATAATTTAAATTCTTCTGTTCATGAAATGGCGTCGCTGAAAAACAGTCTGAATGAAGAGACAGAACAGAACATAGCAGACGCCTCCCAGGAATTCTGGTTCTTAACTTCTTACATAGAAAATTCTCATAGGAGCAAGCACCCGAGATTTTTCCGTCTGAAGGTTGCTGTTGTGATGAGTTTCGTGTTGTTATGTTCGATTCTACTGGGGTTCTAACTTGAGATTCCGGAGATCGAATTCCTCCGTGAAATTTGTAACTGCGTGTCTCATTTGGAGGTTTCGGGAATGGAGAAAGCTCCATCTCTGGTGTTTCTCTGCATCCAATCAATCAAAACTCAGCTCCTCAGAGGTAATTCATAACAAAATCAAAGTTACATCCAGAGAACCTCCGATTTTTAATAGCGGAAATTGGTTCGAAATGTGTTGATATTAGCTGGGTTCTGTCTTTGTTAGGCTGTGATAATCCAATACCCGATGTCTACGAGCTTCCGCCGCATTTATTTGGAGATTTGATTGCTCAATTACCAGCATTAGCCCTGCAGAATCTGCAGACCGACATGTCGGTACCAAAAACGTGATTTTCATTTCAGACAGTTTCTGTTCTGTTCCGAATTTGGGTTCTGTTTAGTCAGTGGTTCTCTTAAGTTTGAGGAATTCCTGGTTCTAGAAGCAGAAGTCCCATGGAAAGTGTTCTAACTGTTCTCTTTTCCCTCGCGTTTTAGGGTTTTAGATACGGTGGATATTAAAAGCTCGTAATGTGTTTGGCATTTGCTGCGGCAATTTCTTGACCATATCTGATTGCATTTCTTAAAAATTCGAATAGGCCATTCAAGAGCTGGGATGACTATGAACTCACTGATGATTGCTTGAAGAGTGGTAGAAAACGTGGAAGGTCAAATGAAGTCTAATCTTTTTCAATTTCGTTTCTTTTCCCTTTCGGTAATTGAGCTGAAACAGAACAAATGTATTTGGGAAGTAAAGCCATGTTCCTTTGCAGAAACGAGAAATTCCATAGAGCTTGGAAGAAGTTGTTTAAGCTACGCTGGCCCGAGCTCGTTGATAGTGCGAAATCTGGTGACTGGCAGCAAATCTACTGGGAGAGACATCTACAAAAGTATGCCCATCTAATGGAAGTAGCTCTAATACATCAATTTTAGTTTTTATTCTAAGTTTTTCATTACTCACAGTTGCCTCGATGAAGCGGCTGAAGCAGCTCTCCGCCCGTTGTTCAGTGGTCGTATAGGTTGTATAAACATATCAGGTACCATTCGATGACGCATAATCTATGAAAAGTTTAGAAAGAACTAATCTTTTTCAACTATTGTATTCAATATAGCCGTATTTGCCGACATTGTTGTTGCAGATAATATACTCAGGTACATTTGTCATGAAGACCATGCAAATTTCCGAAATTGTGATTGCACTGAACTATCCTTTCATTTCATGAAATTCGGATCTTACGCAAGGTAAAGCTAATACATCTGATCTGTGTAACTTATAACAACAATGAGTAACTCTCTCTAGGAGCTGCTTGCAACATTTGTTTATCCGCTTATATTCATAGTTACATATGGTCTTTATATACTTGTATCTTTTGAAGGTTCTGTCTCTATCCCTTTTTATTTTTGGGCTACGCTAATTCCTTGTGTTCTTACCTCATGCAGATGTCTAAGACTTCTGAATGTGTTTTGTAATACAGAAACTTGTGTAAGTGTGGCTTCAATAAGGTGTTTCTCATGCTTAAAGCTGTCTCATTTTCTCTCGAGCAGTATCCATTTTTTATTTTTTCACTGTGATATGATGGTTGTGTTGTTTGATTGTAGGAACTGATGAGGGCCTGTAAACTGCAAAGTTTGGTTATCCGGTGGATCAGATCCGAGGAGCATGTAATGCATTTTTACTCCCTCTTCTCCTATGTTTGGTAATTTGGATTTCCATATGCCGATGATCTGCAATATTATGACAGGTTGAGCCCTTGTGCAAGCTCTTGACCCAGAATCTTGAAACATTAAATTCGCTAGAACTTATTCACTGTAAGCTTTCTCCAAGTGTGATGAATGCAATCTGCACATCTCTTCTTGAAAAGGATATGCACACAAATGGAATGCAACATTTTTCCATCAAGACATCGAGCCTTGAAATGGATCCTGTCTCATTTCCTTCTGCTTTTATTTCGTTTCTGAAATCCGGAAGGTACATCGTAGTTCAATTTGGTTATCAGACATTTCCTTTTTGTTGAACTTCATAGTTTGTTTAACGTAATTTTCTTTTCTTCTTTGTTCTGTTTTTTTTCTTCAGGTCCTTGCTTTCTTTAAAATTCTGTGATAGCCTCCTTGACGGGCATTTTGCAAGAACGGTTTTCTCTGTCCTCCTTGATTCCTCCTCAAACCTTTCTTCCCTCGACCTCTCGGAAAACAATGTGAGTACCCATGATTCTTCTTCTTGTTCATAGTGATCTGTTTCGCATTTTGCATAACGTACGGGGTGACAAGGCAGATTTCAGGATGGCTTTCAACTTTCAACTGGAGATCTGCTGCTGATTCTCTGTTAGCCGAGAGGTCTTTACGATCACTACATGTGCTCAGCTTGAGGTATTTTGTTGTAAAAAGAGGGAATTTCTTACAGTTTTTATTCCTGGAAATCCCGTTAAATGTCTACTTATCTGTTCCATAGGGGAAATGATCTGAACAAATCAGATGCCGAGAATCTTGCCCATGCTCTCGTCCACATGCCTAACTTGGAAACTCTTGATCTAAGCGATAATCCCATCGAAGATGATGGAATCAGGTCAGTTCATCTCTTTTGAGATTGAAACCATGGAGAAATCTGCTGCTTGGCATTAGATTTCCTTACATGCGTACCTTGAACTGTAACAGAAGCTTAATATCTTATTTCACGAATCATCCGGAGTACCCTTTAGCCAATTTGAACCTGGAGAATTGTGAGCTATCATGTGACGGAGTAATTGATCTTCTTGACTCACTCTCGTTGTTGGAGAAACCGTTGAAGTCCCTCTCCATTGCTGATAATGCTCTCGGCAGGTTAGTCTTGCTAATTCAATGAAAACAAGCTTCAAACAAATCGACGGTTAACATGAAAGTTTTTAAATTTCGTCATTTTGATCTCCAGTGGAGTTGCAGATGCTATAGGAGATTTCCTCGCAAGTCCCATACAGTCTCTCAATATTTCAGGTATGGGGCTTGGATCTATCGGGTTTCTTGAGCTACAGAGAAAGATTGTGAAAGAGTTGATGATGCTTCTCAACATCAATATAAGGTGAAAATATACTAAACTCGGTTTCTTTCCTCTGCTTCATATAGCTTCCGATCACTTCCTATGCCATTCTTTTTCATTTCTTTAGCCGGTTTTTTACGTTTCTAATCTGGGTTTCTTTCAGCAAAAACCGAGGAGGGCTCGAGGCTGCAAGATTTCTGTCAAAGCTCATACCTTTGGCTCCGAAACTCTTGTCAGCCGACACGTCTTACAATCTCATGCCCTCTGAATCACTGTCTTTGCTATGCACTTCCCTGAAATCCACAAAAGGTACAAAACATGATTTTTATTCCAAAGTTTTTCGCTTTTTCTCTCGAATATATATATATATGTATGTATGTTTTCATGGAAGTTTTTGTGCAAACCGTTTGTGTTAGGTGATCTTGAAAGCATTGACATGACTGGGAACAGCTGTAGCTATAGAACTGATAATGATCATCCTCTGTTTCATGAGTTCCAACGCAATGGGAAACCTATCTTCGTTTTGCCCAAGTCCCCTGCTTCCAACGTTCCGTACGATGATGACCCTTAGGCCATGGCGTTTCCATGGCTCTTTACAGGTGAATTCCATCGGTATGTTTGGTATACACATTGGTACGTTTCATACGGTTAAACCGGCTGGTACGGTCGACTCGGTTAAAAATTGACCGGTCCAGATCCAGGTCAATGGATGGTCAAACAAAAAGATCCGTATGAGCTGTAACTCTGATTTACTTTTGGTTTTCTAGTGTCGTGTTTAATTTTTTTTTAATAGAAAAGTAATTAGCTTTTCTTCGAAATCTGTGAAATTGCAGGATATTATAATTTTTTTATTTAGCATGGCAAAACTGAAAAGGGTAATCACTAATCGCATCATGCCATGTTTCTAATGATTTCTAGTTCAATGTTACCGGACGTTTTGACAAGATTTTCCAAATTGCTGTAAATGATTAAATTTTTAATCTCTTATTTAAATTTTTTTTATGCATTCTATAACCACTGAAAAAAAATCTAGAATGCCAAGTAATTATCCTGTTTTTTTTGTTTAGTTGTCGTATTATTATAATAATCATAATTATTGTGTACGAGACCATGTTCAGTTGGTTGGGATGAGCGAGAAGAGTTGGTGGCATGGCTTCGTCATGAAGCTTGGCTCTTTCACTTTCTAAGGAATAATACCCAAACAACCCTTTCATTAACCGACATCCTATTGTATTACATTTTTTTAATGGAATAATGCTAGTATTATTTTGTTTTCGGGGTGACCATTTCGGTTAATAACCGAAAAACCAAACCGAATAAGATATAACCGTAAGCAAACTGAACTCTATATAAAAACCGAACGGTTATATTTTTTTTAAACTCGAAAAAATCGAAATTGAACCGATTAAAAAGTAACTGAAAAAACCGATAATTTCTTTGAAAAATGAGTTTTTTACAACAAAAAACCGAATCGAACCAAATCAAATTAAAATTCATATAAAAACCGAATGATTATAGGTTTTTCATAACCGAAATAACCGAATTCGAATCCGAACCGAAACCCGAAATACTCATCCTTAATAATATCCATCTACTGTGTTTTAGTCATAGCCGTTGCATACTATATATATATACATATATATATATATATATATATTTGTGATTTGTAAGAGTAAATGGTTATGTAATTTAACTAAATAAATAAATAAGGCAAGTTATATATATGTAGTGCGGTTGGTACGACACACGAAGGATTTGAAAGGTGGTTGTGTCCTGCAGATGTTTTTATGCCAATGTTAGTTATCTGTGATGGGGAGATGTGACATGTTAATTGAATCTTAAGCAACTCCGCTTTTTCATCTCTCTCCCTTACCACTATATAAATTCAATGATTCATTCATTCACATACATACATACATACATACATACATACATACATACATACATAACCAAGAACTTGGAGGTTATATTGGTTCATGCACAAAATTAGAAGAAAGATAGACCTGATCAAAATGATATAATCAGTATTAAAGAATCAATTATTTGAGTCATCTAAATAAGAAATAAAACAAATTTGAAGAGCATTCACATTTAATTAAAATTTTAATAATATATATATATATATATATATATATATATCGGGAAATTTTTAAAAAAGAAAGAAAGAAAGGTGCTAAATGGGAGGTTAATTTTTGCCGTTATTGGGGGGAGTGGGCCCAATGGTTTGAACCGCCCGACCAATATCACTACGCGTCTGGACCCGGTTCCCGACCAATGGTTAGGTTACTCGGACCATTTTCTAAGATGGAGCGTTCAGTGGCAGTCTCTGTAATTAATGCCTACAGCTGAGGGCATAATCATTCCCTACGATCCAACTACACGCTTTCTTTTATCATCTTGATTTTTAGTCTATTGTTGCCTTTACTCATCTCTCTAGTAAATTAGGCGGCACTTCTCCGCTAAATCCCTTGTTTTCCTCTCTCTAACACATTTCATTACATAACACACTCTTTGAATCCTGAATCCTGAGTCCGAATCTTCGGTCTCCTTGCCGGATCGATCGGTTGGTGTTCCGGTAATAGGGGAAATCTGAACGGGAACTGCGCAGATCTGACCGTTGAAGCCCCAGATCGGAGCAGTGGAAACCGTCGGCCGTGGCGATGGAGGAGGCGCTTGAACTGGCGCGTGCGAAGGACACGAAAGAGCGCATGGCGGCTGTGGAGCGGTTACACCAACTTCTGGAAGCTTCAAGAAGGAGCCTAAGCCCGGCGGAGGTGACATCACTCGTCGATTGTTGCTTGGATCTCCTCAAGGACAGTAATTTCAGGGTCTCCCAGGGAGCGCTTCAAGCGCTTGCCTCCGCCGCCGTTCTCGCCGGAGAACATCTCAAGCTTCATTTGAATGCCCTTGTGCCCGCCGTCGTCGAGCGGCTCGGCGACGCTAAACAGCCCGTTAGGGATGCCGCGAGGCGCTTGCTGCTTACTCTAATGGAGGTAAGTTCTTCTGAATTAAAGGAATTCGAATCATGTTTCGGCATGAGCATTTGCGTTTCTTATAGACCACTGACGGAGGAGTGATTGAGATGAACGTTTTAGGTTTCTTCTCCCACGATTATAGTAGAAAGAGCGGGTTCGTATGCTTGGATGCATAAGAGTTGGAGAGTTCGGGAAGAGTTTGCGCGTACTGTCACATCGGCTATTGGGCTTTTTGCATCTACGGAGCTTCCGCTTCAGCGGGCTATACTTCCTCCGGTATCTCTATCAGTTGTTTTCGTCGAGAACAAATGATGTTTTGTTATATTGATTGATCTGAGGCAGGTGGGATTGAACTTTGTTTTTTTTAATCAGGTTCTCCAAATGTTAAATGACCCAAATCATGCTGTTAGGGAAGCTGCAATTTTGTGCATTGAGGTGAGTTCGCTGTAGCTTGGCATTTCTGCATTGGGTTTACCCTGTTCTCTAATTAATCGAATGGTTTCCTTAATTGGGTTGGCATCTGATTCATTATTTAGATGTTCAAATATTCTGTAAACCCCATATGTTAGTTAATCTTGTATCCTATCTGTTAAGCAAAACTCTAACACCTAGTTGTGTACGCTGACTTCCCGTCGTCTTTAGTCAGTCTATGTTGAAGCCAATGAAGTTCCATTAGTGTTTCCATGGGGTTCTGGTTATTTTTGTCTTTGTAGACTCAGTGGTGTATACGGCTATAAGCACTCTTTTCTTATTTGCTGTTCATCTTGCTATTCCATTCTTTTCCAGGAGATGTATACGCAGGGTGGGTCTCAGTTCCGAGAAGAACTTCAGCGCCACCATCTTCCATCATCTATGGTGAGTTTCGGTTCAAAACTGATCCATGCACAGTCAGACAATGTTTATTGCAATCCTTTTTCTTTAAATGTCCATCTCCATCTTAATTCAGTATGCTTAATTTAAGAAAAGGACAAAATTGACAAGCTATGTAATTTGTAGCTAATAATGATGTTATAGTTCCCTGTAAAAATTTAAAAAGAAGATTTGAAGTCTTGGACCACCTATATCTCTTTCTCTGGTTTTGCAATTACCAGGTGAAAGATATTAATGCTAGACTGGAGAGGATAGAACCGCAACAGCATACTTCAGATGGGCTTAGTGTTAATCATGCTGTTAGTGAGGTTAAGGCACCAAGTATCAATCACAAGAAAAGCAGTCCCAGGGCGAAGACTTCTATGAGGGAGAACTCATTATTTGGGGGTTATGTTCTTTCTCTCTCTCTAGGATATAAGTCTTCTGCGCTGTTGTACTATTGCCATATCGGCTGAATGGCTTTACCTCTTTGCACTTCAGGAGAACCGGATATCACGGAGAAACCCATTGAGCCAATCAAAGTGTACTCAGAGAAGGAACTGATCAGGGAATTTGAGAAAATTGCTTTGATTCTTGTCCCGGATAAAGATTGGTCAGTTCGTATAGCAGCTATGCAGAGGATTGAAGGCCTTGTTGCAGGAGGTAGTTCAACTATATCCTACTCTATCCCTGTTCTTAATTTTTGTCAACTTTGCAGCAATGTGTATCTGTATCCAGGTCTCTTGAAGCAACATGTTTGGAGCTTATCGTGCCTATAAAACACGTATTTTTCTTGTGTGCTAAATCTCTTTTATTAATCATCGCTTTTATCTTATGGAAACCTTTTTCTTAAGGTGCGGCCGACTACCCTTGCTTTCGAGCTCTCTTGAAGCAACTTGTTGGTCCTTTGAGCACACAATTGTCTGACCGAAGATCTACCATTGTTAAGCAGGTTAGTTATAAATTATCAACGTTAGGTTTTTCTATGATACTATTTTCTAGGATTTAGAATCTGCTATGGGATTTTCTCCATCCCCAATAAAGGAGAGAGAATCTTGTTAGGTAAAATTAACTAGAAACATTTTCATCTGGTACTCTCTTAAAGGAAAATTAATCTCAGTAAACTATTATTAACGGATAGTTAAACTATATGGTGCATGATGCTAGTGGATACAGTTTCAGTCTGGAAGAGCAGTAAATAGATGAATGCATCAGTATCTGCTCTAGTATCGACAAGCTTGCGCCTGCCTCTGTCTTTATTCCTTAAAACTGTTTCTGATGCTAAGCTGCTGTTGGGTCCTTTCTTAGGCTTGCCATCTCCTATGTTTCTTATCGAAAGAGCTCCTGGGAGACTTTGAATCATGTGCTGAGATGTTCATTCCGGTACGTTTAACATCGTGTCATTTATTGTTATAGCTTATAATGCATATATGTTCGTGTTAATTTTATGATATGGTAATCAGGTGCTTTTCAAGCTAGTTGTGATCACTGTGCTTGTAATTGCAGAATCTGCTGATAGCTGCATAAAAACGGTATTAAATTTTTGTTCTTTCAGTTTCTAAGACAGCTGTCTTTTCTTTTCCCAAGTGTTGGGCTTATACGAATACTTTTATATCATTCAGATGCTGCGCAACTGCAAAGTTGCCCGTGTACTTCCTCGTGTAGCTGATTCTGCAAAGAATGACCGTAACGCAATTCTTCGAGCAAGGTATGTGAGAGTCTTCTTGTTAACCATAAGATTTTCTGATGCTTTTTGAAGCTGATCACTTTCCGTCATAGGTGTTGTGAATATGCGCTGTTAATACTCGAGCATTGGCCTGATACTCCAGAAATTCAGCGGTCAGCTGATTTATATGAAGATCTAATTAGATGCTGTGTTGCAGATGCTATGAGTGAGGTAGTTATATCAAATAATTCCAATCTGGGTCCTCTTTGTGCTTTTTCATGATATCATAATCCATGTGTATGGGAAGAGAATCATTTAAGTTTTGATGTAAACCAGTTTTTAATGAGATCCATGTTTGTAGCAGCAGTACAAAATGATTAGTCTTTTCTTTCAATAATAGAAGTTTATTCTATGGCAATCTCTTTCATTCTTCTACATATTGCGGAGATTTTAACATGTAGAATGGCAGGTACGGGCAACTGCCCGAATGTGCTACAGACTGTTTGCAAAAACTTGGCCTGAGCGTTCTCGTCGCTTATTTTCCTCCTTTGATCCTGTTATCCAAAGGGTACGTGTACTGAACTCTCCTGTTATTGGCCTTGAAAAAGTTGATAAACCAACTCATTCCTATGTTTCCTCAGCTGATTAATGAAGAAGAAGGTGGAATTCATAGGAGACATGCCTCGCCATCTGTCCGTGAAAGAAGCTCCCATCGTTCATTTACTCAGGCATCCGCTCCACTTAACCTGCCTGGTTATGGAACTTCAGCCATAGTGGCCATGGATAGAAGTTCAAGTTTATCCACTTCCACTGGAGGATCCCTATCTTCAGGGCTTCTCTTGTCTCAATCAAAGGGTTTCGGTAAAGGTTCTGAACGTAGCTTGGAAAATGTGTTGCAATCAAGTAAGCAGAAGGTCAGCGCAATTGAAAGTATGCTCAGAGGTCTAGATATATCTGATAGACGTAATCCTGCAGCTCATCATTCCAGCAGTTTGGATCTAGGTACTGTGCTTCTTTCCTTGTGAAGTATGCTTTGGTTCTTGAAATCCTCACAGATGAATGTCAATGAACGGCTAAATTGTCTTTTAATCTACCCTAGTGCAGGAGTTGACCCTCCATCATCTCGTGATCCTCCATTTCCTGCTAATGTCCCAGCTTCCAATAGTCTCACGAGTTCCACAACTGGTGAATCAACTTCTTCTAGTATCAACAAAGGCAGTAGTCGCAATGGTGGTCTGGTTTTGTCAGATATCATTACCCAAATTCAAGCTTCAAAGGATTCGGGAAGACTATCTTGCCGTGGCAATCTGTTGTCTGCGTCCCACCCTAATTTCACATCCTTGACAGATAAAAGGATCTCAGAGAGACAAGAGAGAGGTTATTTTGAGGACAACCATGAAAGGGAGGCTAGACGGTTTATGGGTGGTCATTTTGATAGTCAACACATGGATGCCCCCTACAGAGATTTGAACTTCAGGGATTCAAATGCTAGTTATGTTCCTAATTTCCAGAGGCCACTTTTGAGGAAGAATGTAGGAGCAAGAGTTTCAGCCGGCAGAAGGAGGAGCTTCGATGACAGCCAACTGCAACTCGGGGACATGTCCACTTATGTCGATGGTCCAGCATCTCTCAATGAAGCCCTTAATGAAGGACTTTGTCCGAGTTCTGATTGGTCTGCCAGAGTTGCAGCTTTTAATTTTCTCCAATCTCTGCTGCAGCAAGGACCAAAAGGTGTTCAAGAAGTGATCCAGAGTTTTGAGAAGGTAATGAAACTTTTTGTACGTCACTTGGACGATCCTCACCACAAGGTCGCACAGGCAGCTCTGTCGACACTTGCAGATCTTATACCATCTTGCCGAAAGCCTTTTGAGAGCTACATGGAAAGGATCCTACCCCGTGTGTTTTCACGGTTAATTGATCCTAAAGAACTAGTTAGACAACCTTGCTCTACAACACTGGAGATTGTCAGCAAAACCTACAGTGTGGATTCTCTTTTGCCTGCATTGCTTCGTTCACTAGATGAGCAGAGATCACCAAAGGCTAAATTAGCTGTCATTGAATTTGCAATCAACTCCTTCAACAGGTACTCTGGTAATCCTGAAGTTTCTGGTAATAGTGGAATCTTAAATCTGTGGCTGGCAAAATTGACACCACTAACTCGCGACAAAAATACTAAGTTAAAGGAAGCTGCGATTACCTGCATCATATCTGTATATAATCATTATGATTCATCTGGGTTGTTGAATTACATTCTTAGTCTATCAGTTGAGGAGCAAAACTCTTTGAGAAGGGCACTCAAACAATATACTCCTCGCATTGAGGTAGACCTAATAAACTATCTGCAGAACAAAAAGGAAAAACAGAGAATGAAATCTTCGTATGACCCATCTGATGTTATCGGGACATCTTCCGAAGAAGGACATGTAGGTGCTTCCAAAAAGAGTATCTTCCTTGGTCGGTATTCTGGGGGTTCGCTCGATAGTGATAGTGGCAGGAAATGGAGCCCTTCTCGAGAGCCAACAATGATCTCTGGTGGTATTGGTCAAAGTATTTCCAATGGAGCTCAGGAAAAGCTGTACCAGAACATTGGGATTACTTCTGGTAGTGATGTATCAAAGCCCAAGGATACAAATTACACAGTTGCTTCAGCTGGTCAGAATATTCTATCAAGAGCCATGCACAATGAAAGTTCGGATGATGTCGGAAACTTTGATAGTATGTCTCCATCACATTGGGAGAAAAATGGTCTGAATTTGACTAATAGTGATCCCTTGGAAGAAAGACATGAAAACGAGGTCTCCCACAAATTCGACTTGAGTCACTTCAAGCTTGCGAGTATTAAGGTTAACCCAACACCAGAATCTGGTCCTAGCATTCCACAGATTCTTCATATGGTAATTCATTGTCTTTGCTTATTTTAAATGCAATGATCCTTGACCTATCAGAGAAAAGTTGTTTCTGATGGTTATTCTTTTTAACAGATCAATGGCAGTGATGAAAGCCCTTCTACGAGTAAGAAAACTGGACTCCATCAATTAATTGGAGCCTCTGTAGCTAATGAGGAATCAGTTTGGTCAAAGGTATGGCTAATAATCCCAGGATCAACCAGTTGGTTCTGATGTAGCAACTGGATCCTTACCATTCATAACTTACACAAGACATTTATCCTTTTCACTGAAAGACCGGCAAGACTGAAAGCAATGCATGTGCAAAAAAATAAGTAGGCGATACGTGATGCACATGAGTCTAAAAGAGGGAGAAAATGGGAAAAAAATATGTTGGAAAATTATCAAATTGATCAGATGGATTTCATTACAACTGTTAAGCTTTGAATATGCTACAGCAAGCTGATATAAACTTCCTGTTACTTCTACTTGACTGGCTAGATCTGTCAGAGTTTCTTTCTCTCTTCTCTATCTTTTGTATCATAATGGTTCTTCTTCACTGCATACTTGTTTTTCGTTCGTAATTTCTGTCTCCCATTTTCACTTCCTCAGTACTTCAATCAAATTTTGACGGTTGTTCTTGAAGTGCTCGACGATGAGGATTCTTCAATTTGTGAGCTTGCTCTTTCGCTGATCACCGAGATGCTCAAGAATCAGGTCCATGACCTTACTCAACTTGATGAATCAATAATCTTAAATGTGTTTCATGGATTATAGTTTTCTGTTTTTAGAATTTACTAGCTGCATTTTCATACTATGATACTTTTCCTGATAATTTCAGAAAGATGCCATGGAAGATTCTGTTGAGATTGTGATTGAGAAGCTGCTTCATATCTCAAAGGACGCAGTTCCAAAAGTAATAGGCACAACCATGCTAAAAACACTATTGGGTATCATCCCGTTCATAATCTTGATAATCTCACGGTGTCACCATATATGTCTTCAGGTTTCTAATGAGGCTGAGCAATGCTTGACCACAGTGTTGTCACAATATGATCCTTTCAGATCCTTAAGTGTATGCACTAATTACTTCTTTTCCTGATTTTTTTTTTTTTTTTTTTTTTTTTTCACCTTCTTGTTTGACTAAATGTGTTGATGATATCTTGACAACTTGCTTCAGGTTATTACCCCGTTATTGGTAACTGAAGATGAGAAAACCCTTGTCACTTGCATCAACTGTTTAACAAAGGTACTTTGTCATACATCTGATGTACATATATTCTTGAATAGTTGTACAACATATAAGATTGCCTTCGTCATATGGTTCAGATATTTTATTTTGTTGGGAAACTGGAGTATATAACCATGTCCATGTACTGTAGTGCATTGTATGATAATCATGTGCATAAATAGACAGCTTTAACTGCTTATTATTTACACTTCCATCCTCGCGTAATCTACTCTACCTATACAGCTGGTGGGGAGATTGTCACAAGAGGAATTAATTGCGGAGTTGCCATCGTTTTTGCCTGCGATTTTTGAAGCATTTGGGAACCAAAGTGCAGATGTCCGAAAGGTAAACAGTAGTAGTAATAATAATGCCGAAAAGGGTATTCCTCTCTCTGAAACTAACATCATTTTTTTTTTTAATTTAATTTTTGTGTGTGAATGTTTGTTGGGGGGTGCAGACGGTGGTGTTCTGTCTGGTAGAGATATATATAATGATGGGGAAAGAACTCAGCTTCGACTCGTCACTATCTACGCCAATCGCATCTCTCAAGCTCGAACTACATGATGGTGATGATGATGATGATGGTGATGGTGGTGATGGTGATCTCTCCACCACCTTCTACGGTTTTGTCTCTCTTCCCGTGTTTGGTCTCTCTATCTCTCTCTCTCTCTCATTGTTTTGTTCAATTTTTCTTTTGTATATTTGTGTGTGTGTGTTGTGTGTTGTGTGTTTGCCTTTGTTTATGTTTTTTTCCCCATTTTTTGTTTGTTGTAATATCATCAGCTGGGTTTGTTCGCAGTGGTTGTCACATTGAAGTGTCGGATGCTTTATTGTCTTTTGGGAAAAAAAATGGTTTTTTCTTTTTCGGCTGCACATCAATTTAACAAATCTAATGGAAAAATCCCATTACGATGCACCAAACATGTATGCACACTCATGCATGCATTATGTGACTATATCTACGTATCAATATATTTTGAAAATATGTATATTATATGTGTATACACATTTTGTGTTTGTTATGAGATTTTAAAGTTTACTATTTTTATTTACTAAAATATGAGATTTTTTAATTTTCGTAATTTTTTTATTTTAGTAAAATGTAATAGGGTTAAAAATGAAACACCGAATGAAACTTGAGAGAGAGAAACGGGGGACGTGGGCGAAAGCTATCCCCACGCTCACGAATTGCAGGATATTAATTAGGCTAATGAAAAAACAAGCTGATTTCATGAACTATATTGAGGCGGTGGCATACACGCGTGATACGGGCGCGTGTATTTTCGTCGGCCCGTTTAATCCCAAGAAAACCATGAAAGGCCCATTTAATAAAGAGTTTCAACCCAATATATATATATATATATATAATATACATATGTGTTGAATTTCCGAGCCCTCATATGGAGATATGGACCAAAAAATAAAATATATCTTAAAATGTCGTATTTATTCTTGCAAAAAAGAAGTTAGTTTTTCATTTTATTTTGAATTATTGCCAATGATAATGGTTGGTTCGCTTATAATTGGTAGAATCTATCAAGTTCAGATAGTTTATTTTAGTTGAAAATAAAATAAATATTTTCGAAATTAATAAAGTATAAAATAATTAGAGATACCCTTTTTTGTTGTCGACATAACACGACGCGACACCAGACAGTTTGTCTAACAATAGGATAAGATTTTTAATCATCGATGCTAAATTATTTGTCTGCAAAAATTATTTAAAAAACTTCATAATAATTTCTTTTGTACGTTGGCATAAACAATTACTCGTATGTATCACTATCAATTATCTATATCATTCGTATATATAAGATAGATTACTAATTACCTAATTTATCATCACACATAACACATCTAACTAATAATTTTAGTGAGTACATTTTTTATAAAATAAAAATTAAACTCTTTAATCCGACTACATCTTTAGAAGATCGAAAAAATCCATGTAAATATCTCTTTCCAAATGAGAATTCAAACCCATATTAAAAAAAAAACCCTTTTTTTATCGGTTTGAACCACCTATTATCGGACGGTGAATATAATCTTCACAAAAATGAAAGTTCAAAATTCATATTTTCTCTCCACTGCTTAAAAAATTAATAAAATATATGATTTATTAACCAAACATCTTTCACCTAAAAAACCAAATAACTTTTGGATTATTTTATTTTATCTTAAGAAAAGATAGTATCAGATCTGCGAATAATTCGACGTAAACACTAAAAAAGAAAGCACCTTTCCCCATGATTATATATGTATATGTATATGTATGCTTATTTAAAAATATTAAATTAAGCAAAGTTATCAATCGCCGACAAAATTCGTAACGTATTAGAGGTGGTGATATATGGATAAAAATAAAATAATCTTAAGATTACGTGCAATCCATTAAAGTATTAGTAAGGGTTTAACATGGAAGCATTATTTTAAGCAAATCATTAATTAAGGTTTTGGAAATTATTGTTTATCACACACCATCGCTTCCTTAAACCCGGCATAATATTTATTTATTTCTCTTATATGAATGTGATACATATATAGTATTATAGACAGATTTTCCAAATGCAGCTCTTGCTATATGATTTTTTTTGGTGAAAACCTTGATTTGGAATATTTACAAATAAATTATGAAAAACAACACAAAAAATTCATAATTTATTGTAACGGCGCCAAATATGTAACAATTTCATTGAACCTTAGGTTGCAATTATTATATTCTTAAAAATGATTTACTAAAACTGTGTTTTCTATTATAATTAAAAGATCACACACACACATTTATATATTTATATAAATGTTGGGTTGAATGAAAAATCATAGAGGTGGTGGTGTCCCACAGGAGCAAGTTGGGTCTCAAAAGGTTGTCCCCACCAAGACAGCATGAATGTGAGTCCACACATCTCAAATCTTATCAATCTGTTTCTCTCCAGTTTTACTCTTATAGAAACACATTCGTTTATTAGTGTGTTTCCACTTAAAATGGCGATCTTAAATCACATGATTAACCTTGCGTGCGTGTAAGACTTCCTTCAAAAGGCTATGCAAGTTTGACCATATGCGCGAGTGGTCACCGGCTGGAGTAGGTGTGGTCACCGGCTGGAGTAGGTGGGTGCAAAGCATTCAGAGGTTGGCGGTTCGATTTTTGGTTGGAGAGAGATTTTCATGTGGACGGTCTCGTTCCTCTAGAAGATGTAGTTGGGGCAAAGACCCAGTGAACTTCTGGATTATAAAATAAAAAATAAAAAAGAAGTTTGACCATATACCCTTCATGGATTTCCAATCAAAATCCATCACACGCATATATATTTATCCAGTAAGGTAAGAGTTTTTTGATTCACCGGAAGAATTACATTAGCTGACAGTAAAATCATCTGAAATTTGCATGAAAATATATACCACACAAAAGGGAAGAGGGATAATTGTGACGAAGAAAGAAAGAAACTGATGCTACTTGAAAGAAATCTATGAACGTGTACGGCGGACGACAAAAAGAGTGACAATCGCGAGGCCAAAGAACAGTTAGTTTCTGATGCATATGCGTATATATGTGTGTGTATATATATATATATCAGTATATATGTATAGATGTATGTAGTAAAAACAGCGACATCAGTTTCTGCATAAGAAACTCGGATAGCAGTGGAGATGAGTTTTTGGGGAATAATAAATGAAGAGAGACAAAGGAGCTGTTAATGCCATTACTCTCTCTCTCTCTCTCTCTCCACATTGACATCGAGGGAGAGCTTATCCTCCTTCTTACCCGCAGCTCAAACTCCCAACCCATAAACCCAATCTGCGAAAAGGGAAATCCTTTTTTTTTTTTCCCAGAATTCGCTCAGCTCCTGCAGATATTCTTGGTTTGCGTGGTTTTCTTGGAGGTTTCCTGCGTGGGAAAGAAAACGAGGGAGAGAGAGAGTTTCCCAGATTTTTGTTCTTTTTTGTTTGTAGGATATGTAGTCACGCATTTCGATATTCGGTGTTCTTGGCTCCCTACCTGAGAAAATATCCTCCTGAGATGAATCATTTCGTCCCTGACTTTGAAACCCGCGATGGTTATTCCATCCCTGTTTCTTCTTCTCCTTCCTCCTTGAATCTTCCCAAAAAATCAGCCATGTAAATTCTTTCTTCATCAATCCGATGATTTTTCCCTCGAATTTCGCCTTCTTTCCTCTGATTTTGGTTGCGTTTTTTTGCTTTGGTTTAGGGCTGAAGAAGATATCATGGAGCTGCTTTGGCACAATGGCCAAGTAGTTGTCCAGAACCAGACGCAGCAGAGGCCCAACGTTCATAAACTCTCTCATCCGCCGGAGATCGCCGGAGGACTAGCAGATCCTCCGCCGCCTTCGCCACCCGATCAGAATCTCTTCATCCAGGAAGACGAGATGGCTTCATGGCTTCACTATCCTCTCCACCAAGACGATTTCTGCTCCGATCTCCTCTTCTCCGGCGCCGCCTCGGCGTCTCAGCCGCAGAGCGTCTCTCGCGCGTCATCGAGCGTTCTCCACACGTCTCCGCCTCCGCCGCCGGAGAGACCGACGAGTAAGGTCTCCGCGCCGAGGCCGCCGGTTCCGCCTGAGAGAAGGACCGAGAACGAACACAGGACTATACGGAACTTTGCGAACTTCTCCAGATTCAAAAGGAACAGTACCACCGGCCGTAGTGTCGAATCTGGACAACCGTCGTCATCGTCGGCGGCAGGGGCGGGCCCCCGGACGGGGG
>NW_010965451.1:2106349-2137619 GCF_000463585.1 Tarenaya hassleriana
GGGGGGGCGGGGAGCCGACGGCGCCGACACCGGATGGAGGATTAACGGCGGCGCTAGCTCCGCCGCATCCGGCAGCGGGGCTGTAACGGCATATGAGAATTGCGGGACGTCATCTTCGAAGGGAAAGGCGGTGCAGGCTCTCTCACCGCCGGAGGCTGAGACAGCGGATATCGACGGAGATCGGAAGCGGAAGGGGAGAGAAGACATTGACGAAACCGAGTGCCGCAGCGAGGTGAGTCCAGGTCCGAGTCGTTATTCTTCCGTTTTCGACCGGTTCGAACTCGGTTATCGTGCACCACCATGGTTGCGCAGGATAACGTGAACACTCCCCCCTAAGATTCGGCGCATTTTAGCGCTAAGTCTCCACCTGGTGGCGTGAGTAGGATCAGTAAAAATAAAAGTAAAAAAGTGGCTCCTTTTGGTTTTCTTGTCGAAATGAACACACTGTGTTTCGTACAGGAAACAAAACAAGGTCGAGGATCGACTTCCACGAAAAGGTCTCGAGCTGCAGAAGTTCATAATCTCTCCGAACGGGTATTGTATAGTAGTTTCCTCCCATTTGATTCGGATTGAATATGTTTTTTGTTTTTAAGAAAAAGGTTGAATCTTTTGGATTGGTGGTTACAGAGACGGAGGGATAGGATCAACGAGAGGATGAGGACTCTGCAAGAACTTATACCTCGCTGCAACAAGGTTTCTTCTTTCTTTGAGAATTTCAGTGACTTGTCGTTCAAGTAAAGTTATTCCGGAGGCATGCTTTTGATTGAATTTGTTTTCGGGTTTCTCAGTCGGATAAAGCTTCAATGCTGGATGAAGCTATCGAGCATATAAAATCGCTTCAGCTGCAAATTCAGGTGTGTCTTGGAAACATTCTTGCCTTGTCTCAACAAAAGATGCCACTTTTGCATATTATCACTCAGCCTTCTCACTACAATTAAGGTTTTGGTTCCTAAACGACAGGTTTAGATGTGATCTTCACAGATGCATCTTCTCAGGGCAACTATGATAGAGTTTCGATTGAGAAATATTCAAATCTTTTAGGATCTACTTCGAAAGAAAACTGGTACTTTGTGTTGGATGTTGAATTGAACTAACTGGTTATTTCTTATGCCTGTTGTGAGAGTCTGCAAGTCATCTCGTTTCTTGCAAAATAAAATTCATAATGAATGATCCATCCACATTCATTGCCATGGTTACAACAGCATTTCACCGTTATGGAGGGCATCAATTTATGACAAGATTTAGGCCTGATTCAATGTTACGCAGATGATGTCCATGGGATATAGCATGACGCCAATGATGTATCCCGGTATGCAGCAGTACATGCAGCACATGGCGATGGGGATGAACATGGAGATGGGCATGAATCGGCCATTCATGCCGTTTCCAAACATGTTAGCTGCCACTCCGTCCATGCCAACCATGGCTCATATGGGTGGGCCAGCGTTTCCAGCCCCTCCCTTCCCTGTTCCAAACACTCAAGCCTATGACCCATCTAGAGTCCAGGTCCAAAACGAGCAGGCAGACCCGGCATTGAACCCACAGCATGTGCATCCAAACCAGCCGCTGCAGCAGCCCTTACATGGTTTCCTGGATCCATATCAGCAGTTCATAGGTTTCCATCCTATGCAAGCGTCCATGTCGAATGTACTATTTTTTTTTACGGATTATCATTAGGGTTTCACATAGAAAGTTTCCTTGAATCGTGATGCTGAGAAGATGCTTTGTTCCTTTGCAGAACCAAGGAACCGTGAAGCCGAGTTCAAAGGAGCCACAAAGTAGCAAGGAAGCCAAGGATCATCGAGAAGAACCCCCGGCAGGTTAGTAATATATTACCTTACACTAAATTAGGAATGAGATTGGGATATGTGTATAATAATCCCCGGTTCTTGTGGTAACCTCTGTTAATCTGTGACTGTATATCAAAGGATAAAAAAAAAGTGGAGTGTATGAACCAATTTATTGGAGGTTTTAGGATGAACACAACTAAACTAAGAGGTAGATGGTGTTTCAGGTTGATGATGTTTGGAACCAAAAAAGGATCTGTTCCAAAGTAAAGAGCAGTTTTGACAGATGACAGAGGGGCTAACATGTAAACTAAGGTCTCGTCTTCTTCTTCCTTTTTTTTTATATAGCATTTGTCAATGTTTCTGCTCTTGATTGTCCCTCTTCTTCCTCGCCCATGTATAATTTATAGTTCTGTAGATTTAGGAGTCGGATACACGATAAATGTCGATAGGGTAGAGGCTTTTTAGAGCAGAGATCTCTCTCTCTCTCTAGGGCTTAGTAAATCGCAACAATGGCCCATTGTATTACAGTTGGGGAGTTGCTGATGCAGACGGAAGCTGTTTTGTTTAGCAAAGAAAAGGTTTTGGTTCTTTATTTTACCCGTTTCAATGGAAAGAACAATCGAAGGGGGGAATAGCTCTCTCACACGCACGCATCCGGAGATGAACTATCAGAATGTGGCTTTCTGGAGGGCTCCGTCACTTCACTCTTATAACAAAACATCACTCTTCTGCAAGAGCCGTTCAAACATTTTCGAGTTCCTATACTATACGTTCTAATATAATTTTATCAAATTCAAATTTATAATTTGTAATGCTTAATATAATTTTATAATTAACAATAATCATATTTTAATACAAATGATAGTAAAAAATGATACAGTTAACAAAAAAATGAAATAAAAAAAGAAATATTATATTTATTATGAATATAATCCGAAACGATGTTTATTAATAAACATTTATTACAGAGAAATTATTTTTATTAAAGATCTAGCATTTGATTTTTGTAAAATATAAATTTGGAAAAATAAAAATAATAATTTGAGCTCCATGTAATATGGGGCCCTTTGCAAGTCATCCGCTTGCACGTGCCTTCATGACGGCTCTGTTCTTCAGAGTTCAGAGTCAGCATTAAAGTTTGGGGCTTTGGGAAACGGCATGTAAAGAGTATTTGATCTTTAGAAAAATCATGCCCATTTACATTTTTACTTCCCGGATTGATTTTTTTAAACTCTCACATACAGTTGGGTACAAATATTTTTCAATGGTTGTTAATAAATACCATACCCTAAGTGTCAGAAGATATTATAGTTATATTTTAATATATCTGAGTTCTTCGCAATAAATGTCTTTACTAATTTGTTGGAATATTTCTTGCCCCTTACAGGAGCATTTGTAATTTGTATTAATTACGAACCGGAGATTATTGTGTGTGTGTGTGTGTGTGTTTTTGTCCCCGGGGGGCTTAAATTATGTAAGTTCTGATGTGAAAAAAATAATAATAATAACCTAAGTTCCGAGTTTTACTATCAAATCTTAACAACTACGTAATGGATCATTTATATTTGACAGATTCTCGATTTTTTCGAATAAGTTGAGATAGGTGTTTGAAGCGATGAAACAAACTTCATACCTCACGCGCCTGATTTGCCGATTTTGCGTAAAACAGCCGATTTCCCTGGACTTCCCTGGACTGTAGTCCGGAGATTTTAGGGAGGTGACGTTCACGCGGTCCTCCTGCGCGTGGGCGAGTATCCAACTGTAATTTTTGGGCGGACAGTGAGAGCCCAGGCCCACGAACAAAAAAAAGCCCATAAAGAAGGAAATGAAAACGGTAGGCTGTTCTCTTAAAAAACGACTCGCAGTGCTTGCTCCCCCCTGAGCACATCGGTAATTGTTTAAGATTTTTCCTTTTTTGGTGATGAGAGTAGTAACACACGTTGCATTTCATTTAGACATGTTAAGATTGCCTAAGCCGTGTTAGGCATCTCATAGGCGCTTTTGTGTTTCCCCCAAAACTCAAAGTGCCTCCGTACGAATGAAACAGAAACCCAACATCTTAAGATTAAGCAGAGAAAAAGGGGAAAGAAGAAAGTGAAAAATCCTTGTCGAGTGGAGCATAAATAGATAGATAGATAGATAGATAGAGAGAGAGAGAGAGAGAGAGAGAGAGAGAGAGAGAGAGAGGGACTGAGGGAGGTTGATTGGTGAGGAATTACATGTAAAGGCCTTCGGGAACACCTTCCTTCTTCTTGAACATAACCTTCTCCTTCGCCTTCTTGAAGTCCCCATGCGTCACCTGTCCCCCCCCCATTACACAACCCCACACACCCCATCAACATTCTTTCTTTCTTTCCTTTTTGGAAAAACACTATCAATTCATAGTTATGTGTTATTTGGTCCGGATTTGACCCGGATATAGTTACGAGTTTACCTTCATGCGGCGCTCTCTGAGGGCGAGCAGACCAGCCTCGGTGCATATGGCCTTTATGTCTGCTCCTGAGAATTCGTCCTTTGTCATCACAAACTCTTCCAGGTTCACATCCTCCGCAAGTGTCATCTTCGATGTGTGTATCTATTATATATGTCCACACATGGCATAACACAAACCCAATAAGATAACCCATCTTTTGAATCTTCTTCCATTATAATCCGAGTTTTGTACCTGGAAGATACGCCTTCTCGTTTTGATATCTGGAAGAGGAAACTCGATCTTCCTGTCAATACGGCCAGGCCGGAGCAATGCCGGGTCCAGACTCTCTATCCTGTTCGTTGCAAGTATGACCTTTACATCTCCTCTCGAATCAAACCCATCAAGCTGGTTCAGCAGCTCCAACATCGTCCTCTGGATTTCACGTTCACCACCCGAGTGAGCATCGTACCTGTTTCATTCAACCAAAGGTTCAGTCTTGTCCAGTTTGTTTCCAACAGGACACTAGTT
Source organism: Tarenaya hassleriana (assembly GCF_000463585.1). Lineage (NCBI taxonomy): Eukaryota > Viridiplantae > Streptophyta > Magnoliopsida > Brassicales > Cleomaceae > Tarenaya > Tarenaya hassleriana. The sequence goes on from NW_010965451.1 coordinate 2,111,081, forward strand.
TGGGCATTTAGACAAATACCGTTTTGTACCAACGGCATCGATCTCATCTATGAAGACAATCGAAGGCGAAAGGTCATCAGCTACCCTGAAAAGCTCCCTCACAAGCTTCGGTCCATCTCCCAAGTATTTCTGAATCAGCTCACTGCCCACCACACGTAAGAATGTTGCTGATGTAGAATTTGCCACTGCCTGAATCAATTTAAAAAAAATGAAAAGTTCAGACCTGCTCTTTTTTCCAATCGTGTTGTCAAAGCTACAAAGGTTCCATGCGTAGGACAAACCAAAAACAGAAACATTGGATTTTGGTGAATCAAGATGATTCAAAGCTCCTCAATTCAATCAAGAACATCTTGACTGTTTATGATATAATCTCACTCGAAAGAACCACTGGTCTAACTATTTATCATCACAAACAAATGTAACCTCATTTGGATGTTTTCACCTCAGAAAGGAACTTCCTTATCGTCAGAAAAATTCAAATGCAAGACAGGTTAAAGATCCGATTGCACAAGAAATACTCAAGAATGTAAAGGAACCATAACTAGGTCAAGACTGAATCCATCAGCATCTAAATCCCAATCAGATAAAAATAAAAGGTTAAAGGCAAACCTTTGCAAGCAATGTCTTTCCAGTGCCTGGTTCACCATACAAGATCACACCCTTGGGCGGTTTAATACCGATATCTTCATACAGCTCGGGGTGAGTTAGTGGGAGTTCAACAGCTTCCTTGATCTCCTGAATCTGAGCTTCTAGACCTCCAATGTCTGCATATGACTCTAAAGGAGCCTTCTCAACTTTCATCACTGACACCATCGGATCCACTTCATCTTGAAGAATTCCAACAACAGAGAGCACCTAACAGAAAACAAACAGGAAACACCATAATAACCAGACAGTACACAGAACAACTGTCTCGTCAAAGAACATCTTAACTGGGGCAAAAAGAATACATGAAACAGGGAGAATATCGCCAGCATGTTACTCCACTCCACACGAGAAAACTAGAGAAATTGAAACAGATTGTGGAGTACGGGCACCCCCATTGCCAAATAAGGCACACACTATACCAACAGCCAACTGATTATCTCAATTAAGAAATCAAAACAGAACAATGCCATTTGCTTCATCCAAAATTACTAGTAGATAAACATGAAGATAAACCCTAACACACTGACTTGAAAAACCTAAATCGCAACAAGAGTCCAGCACGCAAAAACCACGCTACCGAAGCAAAAGAAATGGGCTTGATTTAGCCACCGAAGAAACCCTAATTGACGTACCTTATTGTGCATCAGAATTGCACAACCAGGCTCGAGCTGATCCTTGTCAACAAACGACAAAATCCCGACGTAGTACTCCGGACCAACCGACGAAGAAACGATTGCGTGATTTTCATCGATCAACTCCTCCAGATTTCCGACACTCATCGGCGTCCCACGGAGATCGTCGACCTTAGATCTATCCTCCTCGGCCTTCTCCTCCTGTGGCTTCAACCGCTCCTGGTTCGCGACGAACTCCTCCTCCATCAACAGATAGTCCTTGATCCGCTCGAGCTTCAGCAACCGGAGCTTACATTTCGCCGATGGAGTGACCGTCGGCAACCTCGCCGCCGCCTCCGGTCCCTTCTGCTTCCGCTGCTTCCTCCCAACTCGCGCCGGCGGGGCAGCCGGCTCGAACTTCTTCTCCTTCTTATCTCCGCCATCTGGTTTCCGATCTCCTTGCCGATTCAAACCGCTCGACGGTCCCTGACCCATGGCTTCTCTCTCTGGTTCGTTTCTTCCTGTCTTTTGAGTACTTTCGTAACCTGTTCTTTTTCGGGGTTCCTCTTGTAAGATTTTTGGCTTTGAGAGGAAGAAACGTAATATTCTATTTTATTTATGTAAATATAAAAAATTTTCGATAGTGAGAAGGCTTGCGTTGGGCTTATGGGCCTAAAGCCCATTAATATGTTGACCAGATATTTCCTTGAAATGAGGCCTGACCAAGCTTATAATATTTGTTGGGCATCAGTTTTTCTTTTTCTAATATATGAAATAATACTTTACACTATACATACTTGGATATGAAAATCACATGGAAATAGGTCTGATTCAATGTGCATATGAATTCGATTCAAATTTACAGATAAGATCTTTTTAATATTAATATATATATATATATATATATAATAAGGTTTTTTACCTAATCCACCTGTTTTTATTAATTAGTTGTCCACAAAAAGCGATACAGAGATACATTAATATCACGAATAATGTTCTTTTTGGTCATATACGGATTGCTTGGCTCAGAAGCGAATTAATATCACGGATTGATATTACTTTATATTAATTAGTTGTCCACAAAAAGCGATACAAAGATACATTAATATGCAAATGCAAATACAAACCGACACACAAATACGTAACATTAATTAATTATGAGAAAAAAAGAACTTAAAGCAACCAATACAGAACTGAACACACTGAAACATAACACGTAAATACGTAGTAGAAAACTAAACATGACGTCATTCTCTCAAGGATGCGGAAGAACGCCGCCGCAATCGCTGCCGCTACCGCCGCCGATTCCACCCAAACCGCCAACGCCGCCTAGTCCACCGAGACCGCCACCACCGAGACCGCCAATGCCGGAACCACCGCCTAAGCCGCCGAGACCACCGACGTCGCCGATGGGCACAACCCCTCCGATGCCTCCTAGTCCGCCGCCGATACCTCCACCTCCGATGGGCAAAACACCGCCGACGCCGCCGACTCCTGCTCCGGCTACGCCTCCGACGCCTCCGAACGCGACGAAGTTCTTCTGGTCATCGAAACCAGCGGCCTTGGGCGTCGGTCTCGCCGCCGCCGCGGCTTGAACCACGGCAAGAGCCACTAGGAACGTCGCGAACCACCTTGCCATCTCTCGAGGCGTTTGAGTGTGTATATACGTGTGTGTGAGTGTGTGTATACGTGTATGTAAAGTGCAATATTGTATATAATGGGATGTCGGATCTTGATGTGGTTTATATAGGCGAAGCTCTAGGGTTTCTTGGAGGGACAGCTGTTGAATCCGGGAGATGAAATGGAATTGAATGTTTTGGACCATCTCATCAGTTAAAGATTTGTATTTAAAATTGGAACGAATTTACATGTGATGTAGCGAGCCCTCCACCTGTCCAATATTCATGCTTCATAATATTATAAAATATATTGCATAGTAAATCGCAGTACGTCGATATTTGAATACGAATATATATGGAGATTTATGGTCCGATTTATGCCGTTATTAGGGACCAATTAAGACAAATATCCGAATTCGATATGATTCAGACGTACGTAAGGGTCGGTTTATGTCGATTTCATGGGTTGGTTAGGAGAAATGTTTGGTAGATATTTTTTGATGAAAATAACGTTCACGAGTCATGGTTTCCCTTGGGTCAATGATCACAACGTCGGCAGTGGACTAATCAACGACTATATTCGCGTTGCTTTAACAAATTACACCTGATTAATGCCATTAATTATATCATATGAGGCAAAAAATTAATGTAAATTATGTTTTAAGAAACTTGCCCGAAAAAAAAAAGAACTTGTCCTTGAAAGATTTAACTCAAGGATTGGGTGTAAACATTAATGATAACCAAAGCGGTGCGCATGTATAGAGATATATACGTGTTATGTGTATATGAACATACCTATAGGTGCATTAAGTAGGACCATGCAGACCATGTGGCTTCGGGAAGACAATAAGTACGCAATATTCTTACAGCTATGAACGAGAGAGAGAATTCACGGAAAGATCTGAGAGACTGTCATTTATGGTTGTTCGTTGGGGCTTTGGGTCTCTCTTTAATATGCCTCTGTCGAATACGCTGCATGTAATTATCTTTTCTCTCTCTCTATATATATATAGATATAATGTATTGGTGAATTGGATTAAATTGTTATTCTGACCCACAAAAAAAACAATAGATTATAATGTTAAAACACGATATAGATACATATTTTGGATGCTCGGATATCCTTAATCAAGATCCACACTAATATCGGGATCGTGAGCTAATCATATGATTTGGATTATACGTTATCTCTCCAAATTTGAGTTATAAATGTTTTGTACCTCATTTTATCGGTTAAACTATTCAAATTTGTATAGTTATAGATACATTCTTTACATCCATTGGGGCAAAAATTTCTAACTATAGATAATACACAAGTAACAGTACGTAGTAATCGTCCGCTACACTGATCCTTGATCACACTGCTAATGTTTTGGGTTCTACGTTCGAAGTCCTACTTGAAAACCTAAATGGGATCTCTAGGGTAATTAACAATGGAAATGATAACCATTAAATTAAAATATTATTATAATTTCATTAATGTAATCATTATATAAACATTTGAAATTCCATTACAGGACTGACCAACGCCGACAAAAGAGCTGAGCTACACATAAGCATTGAACTGTCATCTAACGTTCAAAGTAATATTAAAAGCCTTGTCTGTTTTTCATTGACTCAACATTGCTTCTTTTTTCCCCATTTGGTTTGGAGTTTCTTTAACTGCGCTTGTTACTATACATTTTCGATGAATTTATATTCTATTAATATATTCAAACCCACACACACACATATATATATATATATATATATATTTAAAAAATGACATTAGATTTCTTTGTTTTGAAATGTTTGTCATGATCTCTCTCTGCCCATATTTTCTTGTGAAACTACACTTTGCATGGTAATCAGAATATCTAAGAATTCAACTACATACACATATTTATAATATTAAAAATCAGAATCAACAAAAATTTTAAATAATAAATAATTTTGAGAGTGGTTTTGGAGAATTATCAGGAAAAAAAAAGTGTGTGAAATTTGTTTTTTTGATAAAATGTGTGAAATTTGTTATTCTAGAAGATATCCTGGAATATTTAGGTATTTGGTCTAGATTCATCAATAAATAAATGGAGATATGTTTTGAAAGTGATACATAAAGTTTAGATAAACAAGAATCTATCAATTTAAGAAGATTAATTCAACCTCTTGGGAACCATCCTGCTATATAATTCCATACTTTATCAATCCACATCAAAGGAAAAAAAAAGACATAAAACAAAAATGGCTTCTACAAAGAGCTTCTTCTTCGCGTGCTTGGCTATTCTTCTCCTAACCTTATGTATGTAAAAAAAAAAAAAAAAAAACTTGTTTTTCAATCATTAAATTTGAAAAAAAAATGATGTAATTTTACATCTTAAAACAAAAAATAAAATTGGTAAATAATACAAGTTGTTGCTTTTGATTTATGAAAATATACATTCTAAAGCAAAAACAAGTTAATAATATCCAATTTACTATTTATATAAAAATTAGATATACTAACAACAAAGTCTAAATATATATAGTTTTTTTTTTTGGTTGTCGGAATGAATGTTTCAGCAGCGGCGGCGAGAGGTCGAGATGGTCCCGTGAGCGGGCGGATTCCGATTGGTCGATGCGAAGAGTTTCCTGACTGCAACAAGAAATGTGTGGAATCCCAATATCCTTTGGGCGGAGAATGCATGAAAGTTTCTTCTGATTACGATATTCAGCTCATGTGCGTTTGCAACATCTCCAAAATTATAATCTAATAATCTTCCAAATTAGCATTTATATATATATATATATATTATGGATAACTTTGGAAGCAAATATTAAACCTTTATATTTAAAAAGATTATGATTTTTTTTGTCTACGTTTAAGTTTGCATATACAAATAAAAACAAATCGAACTAAATAATATATACAAGCAAACTAGAATAGAAACCAATTGCGTATATCCGTTCACAAATCAAAATAACAGAATTCGAATCAAAATGTGGAAGAATAACATAAAATATTTGTTTAAAAATGAACATTTGATCTAATGAGATTCTGGATAGAAAATGGACCAAATAAAAAATGTCAAAACCGAATATGCATATTTTTTAAAAGCTAAATAGGTAAATACAAAAAACTAATCTGAAAAATAATATCTAATTTTATTTTTTGGGTAATCGGATATCATGGACTAAGACTCATGACTAGTTCAGAAACTGGGAGCTAGCCATGTGATTTAGATTATAGGCTTTCCCAAACTTGAGATTTGAACTCGAGACTAGACAGACTTTTCACGCCTCTATTTCACCGATTGAACTATCCAGATTTGGGTACATCTATTATTTGAACCTTATCAAGATTATCGGTTTGGATCTCGTGATATTATAAATGGAAATGGTCAAGATCTCTCGACATTATAAGTAGAAAATAATGCAATGAAAATGAATGCAAGAACAAAACCAAAATTTAAGATAATGCCTCTAAAATGATGTAAAGTACAAAACCACTACCGGAATAAATAATCTCTATATTTTTTTTTTCAAACAAAGCTGAAGAGAAGATAATATTATCTCTCATATTTCAATCTTTTGAACATATATTTTTTTTTATCTCCGATTATCTCTTTATAAACAACATTGGATTTGTTTTAAATTAAATTTAAACAAATGATTTTTATAATCCAAACGTATATAACTATTTCCAATTATCTCATCTTTGAATAACATATAAATTTAAATATAAATGAATAATATATCTTTTTTACTATTTAATATCCGTCTGTTTCAATATGCTTATGGTTATTTTTACTTTTATATAGTTTAGAGTTTAAAATAAATAAATTTAAGTATAAAATTTTATTTTAGTAAGTTGTAAAGTTTGAGATTTTTTCTGCATTTGTCTTAAAAATTAAACTTGATGATTATTATTAATATGAATTCTATTTTATTAAAAAGATCTTAATATAAAAGTGTAATTAATTACAAATAGATTTCTTTGTTATCAGGATTTGACTCAATTTTTGTAGCGATTCGAGACCGATACAAAACGTTAAAACTGTCTTCACTCACCAACACAAGACCTTTTAGCGTGTTTATCTTGACTCGCACACATATTGAGATATTTTCCAATAAATCACTCACTATTAGATTGCTCCAGAACTATCACACTTAACTTTAAAGTTTTCTCGAGATAGTCAGTCAAAAAGGTAGGTACATCTTATTGGTATGAGTAACTCAATTAATTCTTTTAAATTATCTTAAACCAAATAGTCTCATACCTATAGAATCCCCGTACTTCTCGTTTCAATGCGTTCGATTCATTCCTTTAACCATCCGATCTAGTGGTACTCGAGGAGCCACCAAGACAATCACTCCCAACCTTCATCATATACCGAGATATCACATGTCCACCAACTTACACCTAGTTCGTCCTCGAACCACACCGTATTAGGAGAGTACTGATTTTGACACCATTTATAACGACCCGAAACTACTACGAAACGTTGAAACTGCCCCGCATATCAACACGAGACCTTTGAACGTGTTTTATCTTTACTCGCATGCATACCGAGATATTTTCCAATAGGTCACTCATCATTAGATTGCTCCAAAACCAACACAGTTAACTTTAGAGTTTTTTTTGTATAGTCAACTGAAAAAGTATGTGCGCCTTGTTGGTATGATTAACTCAATTAATTCTTCTAAGTTATTTTAGACCATATAGTCTCATACTTATACATCCCTCAAATCTTTCTCATTCCGATATATTCGATTTATTCATGTATTTCTTCGGCGAACCGCCACGACAATCAATCCCAACCCTAATCATAGTTCGAGATTCACAAATTTAAACAGGATTATCAATGTTTGATTTTTTATTATTATTACTTAGTATACCTTGGAATTAGTGAATGATAACACTAATGAATGATAACATTAATTATTAAATTTATCCCATAATATTTTCTAATTTTATTGAAAATTTTCTTTTTAGACATGATCAATTTCTTCTTTTGATAGTTTCAACTATAGTCTTATAAAGAAAAATATATATGAATCAATATCATTCTAAGATAAGGAGAAAAAAAATAAGTGAAATGTATTTATTTGTAACCCTCAAAATTTTAATGCATGGATGTGTAAAATTCTCCTTCAATTTTACAAATAATGAATACTATATTAATTAAACTAGATATGTCATTCATGGATCCAAACTAAAATAATTCATTCATAGTATAAATATCAGATTCGCAATATAACTAAATATACAAAGTAAATTAAATAATGGAAAATAATATATAGATTCATAAAGAATATGATCCACAAACATAAACCACTCTAGCATTGTTAATTATGAATGTCAATAATTGTATAACTATGTATTTTTATATATATAGCCCTAAGTTATTCACATAAAACAAACAAAAATAAAATACAATTTTCTTCTACTTGCTTGAGCATTACAAAATGGCGGTGAGGATGGTTTATGTTTTTCGTAATAAATTTTTTTTTGTTTGGCAAAATTACAAAAGTTTTATGTTCTATACTCTTATTAAATTAATTAATTTATTTGTTCAGGAATTATTACTTAGTTTTCTAATAATCTGTGCTGGATTAATGGAGTTTGGAAATAGTGTTGGCGTTGACGTGACCAGTTTTGGTGCCGTTGGAGACGGTAAAACAGATGATTCGAAGGTAAATTTTATACATATATATTAAACAAAACTGATAAGTGAATTATTTCTTCTTTTGAATGAAGATTTCAAATTAATCATTCCATTAGAAAATAATTCATATTTTATTTTTTATTACATGTTAAAATAAACGGATAAATAGAAATATATATATTTTCTTAAATTTTTGAAATATTTTATATACGTATCTTAAGGCATTCCTAAAAGCATGGGAGGAAATATGTGGAGCAAGTGGCATTCAAACTTTACAAATTCCCAATGGCAAAAATTTTCTACTCCAACCTCTTGTCTTCAAGGGTCCTTGTAAATCCACCATTTATGTTGAGGTATCTATATATATACACACATATATATCTCTATTTATGTTTATATATATATATATATATATATATATATATATATGAATAATAATTATTTTATTGTTATTATTATTTGTGTGAGTATAGTTATTTGGGAATCTTGTTGGACCTGAATCAAGTGGATGGTTAGGGGATCAAAAGGATACATGGATCAAATTCCACGGAGTGGATAACCTTGTCTTTGAAGGATCTGGACAAATCGACGGTCGTGGTGAGCCCTGGTGGAATGCTGTATGTACCACTCTCCACACACGATTATTCTCTCCCTCACAGCGTTGTTATTTTTTTAAAATTTTAAATATGAATTGATACAAGAATTTGAACTGTTCGACGACTTTCTCTTAATTAATTAGGGTATGAACATTTATTTATTTAATCCATTGTTTAATTACTCATTCAGAAAATTCTTTTCGAAATGTTACAGGCAAAACCCAAAGACGATACAAACAGACCAACAGTAAGTCCATATATATATATATGAAAATCTCTAATCACTCTACATATGCAACCTTTTCCGATTTAGCATATACGATATTAATTTGGACCGGTTTACGAATATATATTCACCATTTTTTAATCACATATATATATATATATATTGCAGTCATTGGCTTTCCAAAGTTGCAATAATCTTCAGGCGAGAGGATTCACTTCAATCAACAGTCCGAGAAATCACATTAGTATTAGCAACTGCATCAAAGCAACGGTACAGAAAGTGAATATGATCGCACCCGACGAAAGTCCAAACACAGATGGAGTGGATATCGCTGGATCGAACGAAATCCATATACTCGATTCGCATATAGGAACAGGTAATTTAATTTAAAAACCTTAATTAATTCATTATCATATTATATATATATATATATGGTTCCTTAATTAATTGGATTGATAATTTCATACAGGTGATGATTGCGTTGCAATAAACGGAGGTTGTACCGACATTGTCATTAAAAATGTCGAATGCGGCCCCGGTCATGGACTTAGGTTTGTCGGATTGTATAAGAAAACTTATATAAACGATATTTACCATATTACATATTTTTTAAAATTTCAACATGGCGATATACGTGACAGTATCGGGAGTCTAGGTCGCAATGGAAAGAGGGAGACGGTCGAACGAGTTCGAGTTCAGAGTTGTACCTTCACAAGAACTGATAATGGAGCAAGAATCAAGACATGGCCTGTAATATATTATAAAATGGACACACTTTTGTACATTTACACGTTCTATATATGCATGCATGTTAATACATTTGTTCATATATATATGTGCAGGGAGGATCAGGTTATGTCAAGGATGTAGTATATGAGGACATCACATTGATGGAAACTAAAAACCCGATTGTAATCGATCAGTACTACGGCTGTGGCTCTAATTGCCAGGAAGGAGTAAGTTAAAATTTCTTATACAACTCTCTATATCTATTCCGTCGTGATATAGATGAAGACATTTCTATAGAGTTATAAAGTTAGGAAACCCTAATACATATTTTAAATAAATAAATAAATAAATACTCTAATATATATAGGAAATGTTTTGATACGTACGTGTGCATGCATGCAGAACTCCGCAGTAGAGATAAGCGACGTGAAGTTCATAGGTTTTCGCGGGACTTCGGCGAAGGAAGAGGCGATAAAATTGGAATGCAGCGGCGTTAAAGGATGCGACGGCATCGTCTTCGATCAAGTGAACATTCAATCGGCAGCCCAAGGAAAAGAGACCCGAGCCACCTGCAAAAATGCTCGAGTCATGTGTCAAAACACAACTCCATTCGTGAAATGTTAACCTAATCATTAATACATGTGCTAGAAAAAATATATATAATTAAGGAAATTAATTTCCTTTGCTATACAAAATTATATCCTATGTTCTTTTTGGAAGATCAATAAAACTCAAAATAATCTTTTCAAATGAGTTCCTTTGTTATTATACTTTCCTAGAATTAGTAAACTACAAAAAAAATTAGAATATTTATAAAATAAATCAAATTATTAATTATATCTCCTATATAATATTTGTCGAGTAAAACTTTTCTTTTCAAATGCTATGTTTGGGCTCTACAAAAATAAAGCATTTTTTGGCCAACACAAAAATCTCGTCGTTAAAGACTTTTTCATTGTAAAAGAAACATGCACTTAACTGTTGGTGTAATTCCGCATAATCGATTAATTTTTATGGATTATTTGGACATATATGCGTATGTAGTTTATGCATTAATTTGAAAGATACTTTTCCAATGAAAACTGGTGAAATTATTTCAAAATTTTCTTAATGTTTATTCTTATGAAATACAAAACCAACTGTGTATGTGTATGTATGGTTATATATATGTATATTATAATATGTATAGCTATGTGTGTATATATATATATGTATGTTTCTATGTGTACAATGCATGTGTGTCTATGTATATATGTGTATATATATATTTTTTTTTAATGTGACAGTTCATTTAGCATGTCATATCAACATTTCAATGTGCCATGTGAGCAGTATTTTCTGTTAAACGACCCAAAAGTTTTGTATAAAAGGAGATGATAAATTATCAATTTTTTACAAATTTTTTTTTGTCATATTCATGAGTATTTTTAGATATTTTATATTGAATTTTAATAAATTTTATTTTTGAAGGTCATAAACATTTTAAAACAAATTCTATGTTTTTTTGGATTATTCTTTTTAAAAAATATCAAAATTTGGATTTTTTCCCTATATTTTAGTTCACAAGTTTAAATATAAATAAATCGAATCAAATCAAAATAAGATTGCATGCCATTTTATAAATTAAAATAATAGATTTAAAACCAAAATATCTGAAAAAATTGGGAAATAAAATGAAAAATATTTTTAAGAAATGAATATCTTATTAAATGATATATGAATATGAAGATTTTCTAAAATATATTATAAAATCCAAATATATCATGTTTTAGATCTTTATTTTGAATGGTCTTTACTGAAAATATTAATTATGTGATCAAGCACACATGGAATCAAATCAAATTTAATAAGAAATAAAAACATATGGAACCTTGGTCATTTTTTTTGGTTAAAGGTGATTTGTATTAAAATAAAAAAACGTTTTACATCCAGTCAAGACTTTCTACAAAAATAACAGAAACCCATGAGTATCATGGAACCTTGGTCCTTGATTATATAAATCGACAGAGTACAATGTAGTTTCTTGTATTATAAAATTTAATCGTCAAGCAAACACACAAACAAAACGAGATGACTTCTTTCTCCAAATGCGTCTTCCTTGCCATCATCGATATTCTCTTTTTTCCATTTTTTTCCTTTCAAATATTACTAGTGAAATTATTATAAAATTTAAAATTATATTAATCTGTCTGCTCATTTTCAAGATTTGTTAGCAAAGTGTTGATCATTCACATATTTTGATTATTAAGTTACTGTCTAAATGATACCTAAAATAAATCTCTGAATAAATCAAATTTATCAAAAATTAAAACTCCAAAAAATAAATTAAGAAAAAATAGTGTGTGGAATTTTCTAGATATATAGAAATTAAGATTCAATATATCCAAACGTAAATTTATCAAGAAATAAATTTATATTTATACCGAATTTAAATCATTCCGAAAATTTTGAAACTTAGAAAAAATCAATCTATTACATATATACTAAAAAAAAGAATTCAATTGGCTTCTACCAAGTATCAAATTTATATTTATACTCTCCTCACTTCAACTAAGTAAAAAAAAACTTTTCATTTTTTTATTTTCATGCATCCACTTTGTATATTAGATAACTATAAATATTCTTTGTCATGTATTTTTTATGAATTAAATGTCTTTTTTTTATAATTAGAAAATATTAGGCTTTCGGTTTCACATAATCCTGTAATCAATATTTAGTCATACAATTAATTAGGCCATTCTTTATTATATGAACCCAGGATCTTTGTCACCAATTAATAGGTGAATTAAATATTAATTTTGTTTACAAAAGATATTTTTGTATATTCTATATATCAATATAAACAAATACCAAACGAATCCTGATATTGTTATTGTATATCTAATGACAGATTGTGTTAATCAAGTGAAAAAACTGGCAATTCACAAAATATATAGAATAGAAACCGATTGCGTATTTCCATTCACAAATCAAAATAATAGAATTCGAATCAAAATATGGAAGAATAACATAAAATATTTGTTTTAAAATGAATATTTGATCTAATGAGATTCTAAATTCGAAGGTGACATAGAATAGAAAATGAACTAAATGGAAATTAAATGCCAAAATCATATATATTTTTTTAAAGCTAAATAGGTGAATACAATGTACTAATCTAAAAAAAATAATATCTATTATTGGAACCTCATCAAGATTACTCAATAAATAGAATGGTTTGGATCTCGTGATATTATAAATAGAAAAGGTTTACATCTCTCGACATTATAAATAGAAAATAGTGCAATGAAAATGAATGCAAGAACAAAACCAAAATTAAAGATAATGCCTCTAAAATTATATAAGAATCAAACCACTACCAAAATAGATAATCTCTACATTTTCTTCAAACAAAACTGAAGAGAAAATAATGTTATCTCTCATTTCAATCATTTGAAATAATATTATCTTTTGTTAACCCCAAACGTATATAACTATCTCCGATTATCTTTTTATAAACGACATTGTATTCATTTTAAATAAAATTTAAACAAGTAATTTTTATAACCCAATGTATATAACAATTTCCAATTATCTCGACTTTGAATAGCAAATAAATTTAAAATATAAATGAATAATATATCATTTTTATTATCTAAAATCCGTTTGTTTCACATTTTTAACTAATAAATTTAAGTATAAGATTTTATTTTAGTAAGTTGTAAAGTTTGAGATTTTTTCTGCATTTGTCCTAAAAATTAAATTATTATTATTATTATGATTCTATTCTATTTTATTAAAAATATCTTAATATAAAAGTATATTTAATTACAAATAGATTCTTTTGTTATTAGGGTTTGACTATATTTTAAACAGGGTTATCGATGTTTGATTTTCTTTATTATACTTTCATTATACATTGGAATTGGTGCGTGATAAAACTAATTATTAATTTTATCCCATACTATTTTTTGAATTTTATTGAAAATTTTCTTTTGAAAAACTATCGATTTCTTCTTTTCATAGTTTCAACTATCGTCTTATAAAAAAATATATAAATAAATATAATTCTAAAATAAGGAAAAAAAAGAAAATCAATGAAATGTATTTATTTATAACACTCAAAATTTTAATACATGGATGTGTAAAATTCTCCTTCAATTTTACAAATAATGAGTACTATATTAATTAAACTAGATATATCATTCATGGATCCAAACAAAAACAATTCATTCATAGTATAATATCAGATTCCCAATATAACTAAATATACAAAGTAGATTAAATAATGGAAAATAATATATAGGTTCATTAAAAATAAGATCCACAAACATAAACCACTCTTACATTGTTAATTATGAATGTCAATAATTGTAAAACTATGTACTTGTATATATATAGCCCAAAGTTATTCACATAAAACAAACAAAAATAAAATATAATTTTCTTCTCTTTGCTTGAGCATTGCAAAATGGCGGTGAGGATGATTTATGTTTTTTTTGTAATACATTTTTTTGTTTGACAAAATTACTAAAGTTTTTTGTTCTATACTCTTATTAATTAAATTAATTTAATTATTTGTTCAGAAATTATTACTTAGTTTTCTAATAATCTATGCCGGACTAATGGAGTTGGGAAATAGTGTTGATGTGACCAGTTTTGGTGCCAAAGGAGATGGTAAAACAGATGATTCAAAGGTAAATTCTATACATATGTTAAACAAATCTGATCTGATTAGTGAATTATTTCATTTTTGAATGGAGATTTCAAATTAATCATTCCATTCGAAAAATAATTCATATTGTATTTTTTTTATTATTATTAATATAGATTTTGTAAATGTATCTTTTTTTATATATATATAAAAGTCACAAAATAAGTTGTGGTGGTATGATGCAAGGCGTTCCTAAAAGCATGGGAAGAGGTGTGTGCAGCAAGTGACCGTCAAACTTTACGAATTCCAAAGGGCAAAACTTTTCTACTCCAGCCTCTTGTCTTCAAGGGTCCTTGTAAATCTCCCATTCATGTTGAGGTATCTATATATATATAGCATATGTACACACATGTTTGTATATCTATATGAATAATAATTATTTTATTATTGTTATTATTATTTGTTGAGTATAGTTGCTCGGAAATCTTGTTGGACCGGAGCGAAGTGGATGGTTAGGGGATCAGAAGGATAAATGGATCAAATTCCATGGAGTGGATAACCTTGTCTTTGAAGGATCTGGACAAATCGACGGTCGGGGTGAGCCCTGGTGGAAAGCTGTACGTACCACTCTCCACACACGATTATTCCCTCCCTTGTTGTTTTTAAAAATATAAATATGAATTGATACAAACATTTTAAATTACTCATTGAAATTTCTTTTCCAAATGTTGCAGGCAAAACCCAAAGACGATACAAACAGACCAACGGTAAGTGGATATATATACATATATATATGGAATTAACCTCTAATCACTCTACGTATGCAACCTCTTCCGGATTGGTTTATTTTATATTAATTTGGACCGGTTTACAACTATATATATTCACCATCTTTTATCACACACACACATATATATATACACGTTGCAGTCATTGGCTTTCCAAAGTTGCAAAAATCTTCAGGCGAGAGGATTCAGTTCAATAAACAGTCCAAAAAATCACATTAGTATTAGTGATTGCGTCCAAGCGACGGTATCCAACGTGAATCTGACCGCACCAGAAGATAGCCCAAACACGGATGGAATTGATATCTCTGGATCGAACCAAATCGATATACTCGATTCGCATATGGGAACAGGCAATTTAATTTAAAAGCCTTAATTAATTCATTATCATATTATATATACATATATATATATATATATATATATGGTTCCTTGATTAATCGGATTGATAATTTCATGCAGGTGATGATTGCGTTGCAATAAACGGAGGTTGTACCGGCATTGTCATTAGAAATATCCAGTGCGGTCCCGGTCATGGACTTAGGTTTGTCAGATTGTATAAGAAAACTTATATAAACGATATTTACCATATTACATATTTTTTAAAATTTCAACATGACGATATATGTGACAGTGTCGGGAGTCTAGGTCGCAATGGACAGAGGGAGACGGTCGAACGAGTTCGAGTTCAGAATTGTACCTTCACAAGAACTGATAATGGAGCAAGAATCAAGACATGGCCTGTAATATTATAAAATGGACATATTTTTGTACATTTACACGTTCTATATATGCATGCATGTTATAATACATATGCTTCTATATATATATATATGCATATACATATAACAAAGGTCAGTAAAATATGTGCAGGGAGGATCAGGTTATGTCAAGGATGTAATATATGAGAACATCAAATTGATGGAAACTAAAAACCCGATTGTAATCGATCAGTACTACGGCTGTGGCTCTAATTGCCAGGAAGGAGTAAGTTAAAATTTCTTATACAACTCTCTATATCTATTCCGTCGTGACATAGATGAAGACATTTCTATAGAGTTATAAAGTTAGGAAACCCTAATACATATTTTAAATAAATAAATAAATACTCTAATATATATATAGGAAATGTTTTGATACGTACGTACATGTGCATGCATGCAGAACTCCGCAGTAGAGATAAGCGACGTGAAGTTCATAGGTTTTCGCGGGACTTCGGCGAAGGAAGAGGCGATAAAATTGGAATGCAGCGGCGTTAAAGGATGCAACGGCGTCGTCTTGGAGCAAGTGAACATTCAATCGGCAGTCAATGGAGAAGAGACCCGAGCGACCTGCAAAAATGCTAGAGTCGTTTGCCGTAACACAACTCCATTCGTGAAATGTTAACCTAATCATTAATACATGTGCTAGAAAAAAAAATATATAATCAAGGAAATTAATTTCCTTTGCTATACAAAATTATATCCTATGTTCTCTTTGCAAGATCAATAAAACTCAAAATAATTTCTTCAAATGAGTTCCTTTGTTATTATACTTTCCTAGAATTAGTAAACTACAAAAAAAAATAAATAGAATATTTATAAAATAAATCAAATTATTAGTTATATCTCATATATAATATTTGTGGAGTAACACTTTTCTTTTCAAATGCTATGTTTGGGCGCTACAAAAATAAAGCCTTTGCCAACACAAAAATCTCGTCGTTAAAGACTTTTTCATTGTAAAAGAAACATGCACTTAACTGTTGGTGTAATTCCGCATAATCGATTAATTTACATATATGTGTATATAGTTGATGCATTAATTTGGAAGATACTTTTCCAATGAAAAATGGTGAAATTATTTCAATATTTTCTTAATGTATATTCTTATGAAATATAAAACCAACTGCGTATGTGTATGTATGTTTATATATATGTATATATATATATGTATAGCTATATGTGTATATATATGTATGTTTCTATGTGTAAAATGCATGTGTGTCTATGCATATACGTCTATATTTTTTATTTTTTTTAATGTGACAGTTCAGTTAGCATGTCATATCAACAATTCAATCACCAAGTAAAAAGACAAACAAAACGAGATGGCTTCTTCCTCCAAATGCTTCTTCTTTGTGTTCTTTTGTTTGTTCATTCTCTTGAATTTAGGTAAATATTTCTAAAATGATATTCTTAAATATTTTTTTATGCCTCCTTGTATCATCAAATTACAAAATTAAATAATAAAAATAATAACAACAATGTGTTGATGTAACAAGGTCGTTCGAGGGCGGAAGTGGCTCCGGGAGAATCATTGGTGCCGGTGGGTTCATGTGCACAAATTAAAGATTGCAATAAGCAATGCATAAAATCTCAATTTCCGATGGGAGGATTTTGCATGAAACTCGGCACTAAATCCACTGATTTCATCTGCCTTTGCAAAATTGATTCACCCGTGATCTGATTTCTATTTGCCATCATCAATATTCTCCTTTCAATTTCTTTTCCCCCTTTCAAATATTAATAATAAAATTATTATATTAATCTCTCTTATCCATTTTCAAGATGTGTTAGCAAAGTGTGTTGATCATTCACATATTTTGAGTAAAATAAATCTCTAAAGGAAAAATCAAAAAAAAAATATTGAACTTTCAAATTTTGACAAAAAAACACTGAATTTTTTATTTTATCAAATAAATATCAAACTTTTTAAGTTTGTCAAAATAAACACTTAACTCTTCTATGATTGTCAAAATAAACAAAATGACTGACGTGAAACAATGAGATGCAAACACGTCAGATTATTTTACTTAGTTCTTTTTTACAATCGAAAAAAATTCGTGTCTTTTTTTGGATCACTAGAAAGGTTTAGTGTTTTTTTGATATTCGCAGAAAAATTCATGTATTTTTTGGATTACTTAAAAAGTTTAGTGTTTTTTATATTTGTTTAAAAAAATTTAATGTTTATTTGACAAAAAATAAAGTTCGGTGTTTTTTTGTCAAAATTGAAAAGTTTAGTGTTTTTTTTTAATTTTTCCAACTCTAAATAAGTTAAATATTGGTCCAAAATCCCTCTCTTTTTTCAATGTGGAATAATTCTTAATATTGTCCCCTTTAGACAGCGACATTCATGCCCGTTAGATCTTTGTTTTGAATAGTCTTTACTGAAAATATTAATTCCATGATCAAGCACATATGGAATCAAATCAAAATTAATAAGAAATCAAAACATATGGAATCATTGGTCTTTAATTATACAAACAGATGAAATACGGTGTAGTTGCTCATATTATAAAATTTAATCACCAAAAAATACACAAACAAAACGAGATGGCTTCTTCTTTCAAATGTTTCTTCCTTATGTTCTTTTGTTTGTTCGCTCTTTTGAATTCGGGTAAATATTTCTAAATCAATATTTATAAATATTTTTTTTTGTCCTCTTGTATTATCAAATTACAAAATTGCATAATAATAATAATAATAATAATAATATTGTGTTGGTATAACAAGGTTGCTCGAGGGCGAAAGTAGCTCTAGGAGAATTATTGGTGTCGTGGGTCCATGTGCACAAATTAAAGATTGCAACAAGAGATGCATAGAATCTCAATTTACCATGAGAGGACTTTGCATGAAACTCAGTCTTGAATCTACTAAGCTCACATGCCTGTGCAAAGCTTGATTCACTTGTGATCTGATTTCTACTTGTTATCATCAATATTCTCCTTTCGTTTTTTTTCTCTCTCTTTCAAATATTACTAATGAAATTATTATAAAATTTTAAATTATATCAACTTGTCTTACCCATTTTCAAGATTTGTTAGCAAAGTGTTGATCGTTCACATATTTTGAGTATAAATTTCTATCTAAATAGTATATAAACTAAATCTCTGAATAGATTGAATTATCAAAAATCAAAACCTAAAAATAAATTAAGAAAAAACGGTGTGTGAAATTTTTTAGATATATAGAAATTAATATTCAAATATCTATTACATATATACTAAAAAAATGGACATCAAATGGTTTCTATAGTATCAAATTTATATTTACTCTCTTCACTTCAACTAAGTAAAAAAAAAAAAACTTTTTATTTTTTTATATTGAATGCATACATACTTATATTATCCACTTTGTATATTGGATAACTACAAATATTGTTTTTTTTGGGTAAACATAACTATAAATATTGTTTGTCACGTCTAAATACATGTACTCTTTTATAAATTAAATATTAATTTCGTTTACAGAAAATATTTCTGTATATTCTATATATCAATATAGACAAATACCGAACGAACCCTGATATTATTATTGTATATCTAATGATAAGAGTGTATATAAATCAAGCGAAAATGTAACTGGCAATTTACCAAAATATATAATACACGTATGTTTGAAATCAAAGAGGGAATTTCGATAATAATAATAATATCCATAATCCTAACTTCGAGAAAAAAAAACAATCACTTCACTTTCAAGGTTCAGCCTTTAGCCGGACTCAACTTAGGCAGTGGCGCACACAATACGAGTACAGTTGTGCCGGTAAAAGGCTCTGCATTTGGGATTTCTCGCTCCGCCGTCGAAATCCGACGGCTCATTGCTTGTTGCTGTTGTTGTTCTTCGAGTGGATTCGTTTTCGCCCGATTTCTCGGAAGGGCTCGAAGATGGGCGATGAGAAGACGGCAATCGTGATGGCGAATCGAGAGAGAGATCGGGAGCTTCTAATACCGGTGTCCGATTCCGGCGAAAAAGACGACGGCGCATCCCAGAAGCCGTCTTCTTCTTCCTCTTCATCCTCTTCATCGCATCAAGCCGGTCACGAGGTCTGGATTTCTCCTTCTCTTGATCCGTGGGGCCTTCCCCTACTTTCGGTTACAGTTTTGGTTTTTGTGGGATGGCGATTCCATGGGTAGTTCGCTTCAGAGCTCGATTGAGTTTAGCACTGAATCGATTTTAGATTCGGAGAATTGCGTAGTTTAGATCGTAGCATGGTGTGAGAAGATCTGAGAGATCTAAAGCTAATTCGTTGAAACTATTTAGAAATGTTGGACTTTTGGCCCTAGATTTGAACTATGATAGACATTTTCTTAGGCAAGTTGAATGGATGAGACCGCACCAGTGGATAAGATGGATCTGTTGTTGTTGATAGTATCATTCCAAATGCACTGGACGAAGATCTCAGCGGCTCATGAATTCTCGTGATTGTTATATAGATTTATCCAAATGGGTATATTTCTGATCAACCAGGGAATAGATTTTCCAATTGATCAGATGTTACATTTCAAAGTGTTTGACTCTGTTTTGTTATTTTCACCTATCTTGCTTCATTTTGTGCGTAGACTGTGTGCAAGTTCATTAGGGGCTGGGCATCAAAGAAGTTCATGACTGGCTGGTATGCATTTTTCTTTCTTGCATCTCTTTGCCAGAGATAAGTTTTCCAGTTTATTTCCAATATCGGTGTTTGTGAAGTTTGTCACATACCTTTGTTTTTTGTTCATTCTTTTTGCTAATGTTTCTAATTCCGAAAATTGGTGTTGGTTGACTATTAACTCGGTGATTTGCTTTGCAGCGTTATCCTACTTCCCATGGCGATAACTTTCTACATAACTTGGTGGTTTATTCACTTTGTTGATGGCTTTTTCTCTCCAATATTTGCACAACTTGGAATTGACATTTTCGGTTAGTGTTCCTGTATACATGTTATTGTATCAATAACTTTATATCTGGTTGTCATGAGATTACTTTAAAGGAGATATGAAGCTACGGGTTTATTAATTGGTCTGATTGGCTTGGTAGGTTTCGGTTTCATGACTTCCATTACATTCATCTTCTTGGTCGGGGTATTCATGTCTTCGTGGCTGGGAGCATCAGTTCTGAACCTGGGAGAGTGGTTCATCAAGCGGATGCCATTTGTTCGTCACATCTACAATGCCTCCAAGCAAATCAGTGCTGCCATATCACCTGGTTCTCGCTTAGGATCATTTCCATCTCGATATTGTAGCTGTAGTCGGTCTGATTTCCAGTTATGACAATTCATATCCATTTTTCCCTTAATTTTTCAGATCAAAACACTCAGGCCTTCAAGGAAGTCGCGATCATCAGACATCCCCGTATTGGAGAATATGCATTCGGGTTCATCACATCGACCGTTGTTCTCCAGGCAAGTAAAAGATACTACTTGGTTATTGGATTTACCATCTCACATTTACTGGGCCATCGTTTTAAAGCCAAGCTATTAACTTGCCGTTTCATTTTAGCCCGAGTTTTGAGCAGCTGGTGATATTGTAACTCTGCAGAATTACTCGGGGGAAGAGGAACTTTGCTGTGTATATGTGCCCACAAACCATCTCTACATTGGGGATATATTCCTGGTCAACACAAAGGATGTCATCAGACCAAATCTCTCTGTCCGAGAGGGAATAGGTAAGAACTGGCCGTTTTGAATTCAGACATGGTGAGAGATTGCTGAGAACAAGAGAATACTCTCAAATCAACATGTTTTCTCCAAGGGTCTTAGCGGTTGGTTGCAGCGTTTAGCGGTTGGGCAAAACCACGCAAACGCCAAATCGCTGGTTGTCACCAAAACGCTCTTAAAGTTCTATGAAACCCTTTTAAAATGCTTTCGTTTTGATGCAGAGATCATTGTATCGGGTGGAATGTCGATGCCGCAGATATTAACGACAGTGGATAAACACATGACGGCAGAGAGAACCCGAAGCTTATAGATTCGGCCGAGCCGAGAGAGACGGGGAGAGTTCAGAGCTCCGGACAAAGTCTCTTGAGATGAGAGTGTCTGAGTGTGTGAGAATGGTACATTGTAACATTCAGTTTGTATCTTAGCTTTTTGTATAATGTAGCTCCTTCTTGCCTGTGTGCTTTAGATATTTGATTGTTTCACCTGAAAACAAATTTTTTTTTTAATCTTTTAAATTCTCCTGATTTTCCCAATTCGTTAAATTTTCAGAAGCCTGATTTCTCTTATTGCATTGCTTAGACATTGTCAGAGCTTGGTAGTGCCAGTGGTGTTTTTGTTTCATTCTAATTCTATAAAATTCGAATGAATATAATTATTTTTAAAACTAAAAAATTCATACCCGAAATTAAATATAAAATAATCGGAATTGTGTTTTAGATCACGAGTGTTGTTATTATTATAGTATGATGTAAAAAATACATAAATTCTTCAAAAAAAAAACTACACATTGTTAAGCTTTTTTTGGCTTTTTCGTTTGTGGGATATTTTTAGCTTTATAAGTAATAAATTCGGGGGATTGGACCGTTTACATAACGGGGACGGTGAGAGGGATGGGCAATTCGGTCTTCGGTATTGCCGAATTTCTCTGATTGGTTCGGTCTCTTTCTTTATCCGCTTTCGGCGTTGTCTCCTATATATACACACCTTGTCAGTTCTGTATTTTCCCGAGAAAATCTCTTGGAAAATCGGTGAAGCTATGGCGGAGACGCGAGTGACGATCGAAGTTGGACATGACGGAGTTGCAGTCATCACCATCTCCAACCCTCCCGTTAACTCCCTCGCCCATCCCAGTACGTTCCATCCTTCTCCTCTCTCTCGTTGTTTCTCTAATCGGATCGCGAATTTCCTCGGAATGGTTTGATATTTTTTTTTTTATGGTGGTTGGATTCTCAGTTATTTCTGGGTTGAAGGAGAAGTTTCGCGAGGCGATTCAGAGGAGTGATGTGAAGGCGATTGTGTTGACCGGTAAAAATTGGTTTTTTGCTCCTCGTTTAGGGTTCGAATGTCTTATTGTTTCCGGAGGGATTTTACATGTCGGTATCGAGTTCGGTTCTTTTGTTTTTTAAATTAATTGATTGATTTTGGTGTTCTTTGATCAAGCAAAGTGACTATAGAATCACTCCAAATCATGTCTCATGTCTCTGCGATTCGTTGATTTTGCTGATTGCTTTTACGAAGATGTAGTCGCAATTTGCGTTGATCTATGTTCCTTACTATTGTTATGTTTCGTGAACAATTGATTAATCACTCCAGGGAAAGGCGGCAGATTTTCTGGCGGTTTCGACATCAATGTCTTCCAGAAGATTCACAAATCTGGTATATCTTTTTTAACCGATGATCATACGGAAGGTTCCTTGACTACAGGCTGGTTCATATATGTGTTCATTTCTTGGCAGGAAACATATCGCTTTTGCCTGAAGTATCTGTTGATCTGGTTTGCAACCTTATTGAAGGTTTAGTGCTTAATTTTTAGCTCTCTTCTTGCTAATGTCTCTTGGAGTTCGATATTTTTTTCTCCACAAGAGAAAAAAATTACTAACCAATGCACTGAAGAGATCGGTGCTGTTTTCTGATTGTGGCAGATTCGAAGAAACCTGTCGTTGCTGCCGTAGAAGGGTTAGCTTTGGGTGGTGGCTTAGAGTTGGCAATGGTTGGATTTTCTCCTTTGTGGCACTTGCTCTCTTCTAAGTACTCTTATGTTTTATACCGGTTGTAATCGTTCTGCCCCTTGAAATTCTTCAGGGATGTCATGCTCGGGTTGCTGCCCCAAGAGCTCAGCTAGGGTTACCAGAACTAACCCTCGGAGTTATTCCAGGTTTTGGAGGTAGGACAGTTTATAAAAGAAATTTCCCTCTTTTTGTTTAGTATGCAAGATGGCTTTTGGACGGTGGTTTGTTGAGTAAACATCTTTTAGACACGTGGGATAACTTATCGATTTATCATGTTTATTAAGGGACCCAGCGCCTTCCAAGATTGGTAGGACTTGCAAAAGCAATAGAAATGATATTGGTAAGCGTAAATTTTGAATTTACTTAACAGTTAGATTATGTAATCCATTTATGGGTGGGTTCTATCGTCAGACTACCGAGCATGCCAAATCTGATTCTTGTGATTTGTATTTCTATACTACTTACTGTTGCAGCAATCGAAGCCAATATTATCTGAGGAGGGGCAGAAGCTAGGTCTCATCGATGCTGTTGTGTCTCCCAGAGATTTGTTGAATGTTTCCCGGAAATGGGCTTTAGACATTGCGGATAGACGCAAACCATGGTTACGCTCTCTTCATAGGACTGACAAGATTGGCTCCTTATCAGAGGCCCGTACAGTACTGAAAAATGCAAGACAACAGGCCAAGAAGACAGCACCAAATATGCCTCAGCACCATGCTTGTCTTGATGTGATTGAAGAAGGGATTGTCCATGGAGGATACTGTTATTTGCTTTGGTTTTCAGCTTTTACATCTAGGCTTACCATACTGGCATCTTTTCAAATATCATGACGATTCTCTATTTTTAGCCTGTGTTGTTCAATTGATGCTTTTAGGACTCTGCTCTCGTTGAACTAGGATGGGGAACATGCTTTACTTTGCGAAAAATCAAACCCTCGGTTTCACAGATTATTGTGTGTGAGCTTTCCAATCGAGGATAAGTACCTCAACTACATGATTTGTTTTGCAGGAAGCAGAAGTTTTCAATGCATTAGTACTGTCAGACACTGCAAAAGCTCTTGTTCATGTTTTTTTTGCACAACGTTCAACAACAAAGGTGAGACTATCATGTTTGGCACGCCGGATTGATCTGCTTTATCATATGATGTTCGTTTTTCCGTTAACATGTCCAGTTTGGAACTCACATCTATGCAATTAAGTACAAGAAGATACACTGCATTGGTTGTCTTTGTACATCTAGTTTTGACAATACACTCTACCTTCGGTTCTTTCCAAATAATTTTGGCAGGTGCCTAATGTAACTGATGTTGGACTGAAACCGAGGCCTATGAAAAAAGTTGCAGTTATTGGTGGAGGCCTGATGGGTTCTGGCATAACTACTGCTCTTCTTCTAAGCAACATAATTGTTGTACTCAAAGAAGTCAATTCAGAATACCTTCTGAAGGGGATAAAATCAGTTGAAGGTTGTTATCTGATCCAAAACACTTGCAATTTCTTTGTAGTCGCTCTCTGAAATAATTATTAGTTGAATTGGTACCTAGTAGTAGTTGAGATACTAAGACGTTGAATCGATTCATATCATTAGTTTGTAGATGATAATAATAGAAAATGGACTACCATAATAAGGAGGCCATCTAACCCTAAGAGTTATTTCTCTAGTGCCTTATGGTGCATTCGAATAATGTGAATCTGTAGATTTAATATATCATATTCTAATGTACAGTTAAAAAGAAGTAAAGTTTATACTGGCATAACCATATTTCTCGGCCTCATTGTTATATTGCACCAAAGTAATAAAAACCAATCCAAGCCTTCCTATTTCTCAAACCATGAGGAGTGTACTTATACTGGTCTTTCATGTGACAGCAAATGTTAAAGGCTTGGTATCTAGGGGAAAGCTGACGCAAGATAAAGCAGACAAAGCCCTTTCTTTACTCAAAGGAGTTCTTGATTACACAGAATTCAAAGATGTGGACATGGTTATAGAGGTGTGCTTATATTTCAATGATGTGCTCCAAAATTCCTGCAGTGTGGATTCCTCGATATTTTATATTTTTATACACAAGAAGAGATGGGTACAGTTCAGGTCTGGGAAATGAGCTAGTAGATATCTCTTGCTTGACTGCTTCTAAATGTTTACCTCTTATACCATTTTCCAGGCAGTAATTGAAAACGTTACACTGAAACAAAATATATTCAGAGAGATCGAGAAGGCATGTCCCCCTCACTGCATTTTGGCAACCAATACATCTACTATTGACCTCGACGTAATTGGAGAGAAAATCAGCTCAAAAGACCGCATAATCGGAGCACATTTCTTCAGGTCTGCTCTGTGATTTCAGTGTCTTGAAGATTTCTTTTATATATACAATTTCTGTTGGAATGTTCAAAACTTCATTAACGATTTGTTATGTAAAGGATTCTATTATTGTCATTGTTCTACTAACCACTCTGGACCTTTACTTATATTTTTCCTGACACTTGACATGTTACTCATTGACAGTCCAGCTCATGTGATGCCCCTTTTAGAAATTGTCCGTTCAGAGAATACTTCAGCACAGGTGATTCTGGATCTCATGACACTTGGGAAGACTATAAAGAAAGTTCCTGTTGTGGTTGGAAACTGCATAGGCTTTGCAGTGAACCGGACATTCTTTC
>NW_010965451.1:2137756-2144216 GCF_000463585.1 Tarenaya hassleriana
TCCCTACACACAAGCTGCACATATGTTGGTTCATTTAGGAGTAGACTTGTTCAGAATTGACAGGATCATCACCGCTTTCGGCCTCCCGATAGGCCCTTTCCAGTAAGTCTCTCCCTTTTGCTTTATTATACCCCGTTTGTGTTTGCATATTTGTATGCTCTTTGTGATGATTTCTCCATCTGAATGGACTTTCTGACATGACTTACTTCTCATAGGCTCGCGGACTTAGCTGGATATGGGGTTGGAATTGCAGTCGGGTCAATATATGCGAAGGCCTATGGTGACCGTATTTTCAAGTCCCCATTGACTGAGCTGCTGATTAAGAATGGACGAAATGGTAAATCTTTGTCCTTGCTTTATAGTTCTGCGATTTGCATGTGCTAATATACGTATTATCAGGTAAAAACAACGGCAAAGGGTTCTATATTTATGAAAAGGGAAGCAAACCAAGACCTGATCCATCAGTGCGTCCTGTAATTGAGGAATCTAGAAAGCTTGTCAATATCATGCCTGGTGGGAAGGTAATCAAAAGCTTCTTAGGAGGATAGAGCGTAAGTTCTTGCGGTGCCCTTGAACTCACATTGCAGTATTCTTCTTTGGCAGTCTATAACAGTTTCTGACAAGGAAATTCTGGAGATGATAATGTTTCCTGTTGTGAACGAGGCCTGTCGTGTCCTTGATGAAGGAGTTGTGATCCGAGCCTCGGACCTGGACATTGCATCTGTCCTTGGGATGAGTTTTCCGTCTTACCGGTGAGGACTCTAAATTATAATCCCCATCGACACTTTCTGAGAATTATCTTTCACCATTCCATTGACTCTTTATGCCTCTGCCTTTTCTTTCAGTTTTTCCTCTGTAATCCCTCTGGCTCGGTTACTTTTTTTTTTTTTTTGCGACTTGGAAAATTTGATGGATCAATCCTCGTGGTGGTTAAAACTGCATTTTTTTTTCATGGGCTGCAGAGGGGGAATTGTGTTTTGGGCTGATACAGTTGGGGCGAAGTACATATACGAAAGGCTGAAGAAGTTATCGGAGACATATGGCGGAGGCTTTTTCAAGCCGTCGAGGTTTCTGGAGGAAAGGGCCATGAAAGGCATGCTTTTGGTAAGTCTTTTGTTACAAACACTTGCACTTAAGATGAGCAACAAATAGGAAGAAGAAGATCATTGATCCAATCCAGATAAGAGAATGGTTCGGTTGTGTGTGTGTGACAACCGTATCATATATTGCGGTTGTTGCCATCTAATCATCATTACGGTCTATATGTTGTGGTCGGGACATTCATTGCATTTTTTTTTATAAAAAAAAAACTGCAGAGCGAAGCAGCTTCACCATCTTCTCCGGGATCAAGGGCTCGCTTGTAAAAGATATAAGAAGTCGAGGGACAAAATACAGGGTTGATGCCATTAATAAAACAGGCAGCAGATGGAGGGAGGTAAACGCGTTTGCTTCTCTCTCTCGCCTTACAAAATCAATAAATGATAATCAGAAGCAGCAGCAGAAGAAATTAGAGAGGTGGTAAGTTTCATTTCATTTGATTGTTAGTTGGAACATCGTAACTGTGTCACGATCAAACATAATGCCTCTTCTGTCCCTAATGGTACGGCTTGCTTTTATTTAATGATTTTGACTCCTTATAGACTAAGCTCTGTGGCTTTTTAAGAGGGGGGGGGGGCGGGCACGCTTTACTGAATGCATGATCATCCCTCCATGGTAAAAAAAAGAAAAAGAAAAGGTAAACCACAATTCCTAAAACCAATGCCCATATATATGCATGTACACACGCAGGCTCACTGGCCATCACTTAGCCCATAATTAGACATCCGACAGCCCACTTTTACCGGTAAAAATATAGGCTTTCTGATTTTTTGTATATTGAATCAATTCAACATTGTTTTGATAGACTTTTTTTTTACAGTTTTTTAATATTTTGTTTGATTTAGTTAAATTAAAATCAATTATTTTTCCAAAACGTTTTGTATTTAACTCAGTAAAACTTTTGACCCAAAAAGGTTTTGTTTGCTTTAATGAGATTAGACGCACGGCACCCATATGGCCCGATAAGAGAATTAAGCCCAATAGTTTGTCCCCCCAATAATAATGACCCAATAAGAAAATTTGAAAGCTCAAAAGCCCATATTTCATGCTTCCATTATAATTTTTTTTTTATGTAATGTTGATAGCGAAATTTCAGGGTATTTTATTAAGATTCCCCGAAAATTTAATTAAAATTATAGAAATAATACACGTTACAAAAAATTGGAATTATTTTCTTATTCGAGAAGTCTGTTTTATTTTTTGTACGGGTTTAGATTTTGATTTGAAAAGATTTTTTTTCAAATGCCTGGGGAGAACGATTAAAATCGGAATATTTTTTTAATAAAAAAAATGATAAATTTACTGAATTCCACATTTTTCGGGGATTTGTTTTCATAAAATACACTGGCAAAGAGTGGAGGGAGGTGACGATTTACCCACGCGCAACTTTTCCAAATTTAATGAAAAAGGATGATTCCCGTGGGTTATAACCCCCCAGAATTGAGGCGGTGACGTCCACGCGTAGCTATGGCGCGTCGCATGTAGCTTATTAGCTGGTGCTGATATGACTAACCTAAAAGGCATTTATTTTGAAGATCCTCGGCCCAATATCATATTTATTAAGAGCCCAAACTGCCAATATTTACGGTTCCTCCGTTTTATTTTTTTATTTTTTTATTTTTTTTATGCTTCCTCCTTTTCTTCTCAAAACGCATGGAAACGTTCAGTTTTTACCATTGGAAAGAAAGAAAGAATAATCAAAACAAGAACTTTGTAAAATAGAACGTCAGTTATTCATAGAAAAACTAAAGAGCCAATGGCAAATTTACACACAGATAACATTATACTCATCTCTCGTAAAGAAGAAGGCGAATAACTCAGGGAAAAAGAAAGAAAGAAAGAAAGCCTAATAATACAGAATGTGTAAGGAGTTTTGAATTAACTCCTAACTAATCACCAGCCAATCCGCCGAGAAAGATTAGATCGAAATAAGACAGGGTTGAGAAGAATGTGGTGGAAATGGCATACCTCCCTCATATTGAGCTTCTTTTGTCGTTATTTTGTCCTAAAGTAGTTATTTCAGAGGCCTTTCTTCTCTGACAAAAGCTGGAGGTTTGTGTGTGTCTGGTACTGATGTCGATGGTCTTTTCGCTGTGCTTTGGGAAACTCCATTCACTACTGGCTCTTGATGAAACCCAATCTCTGTTTCCACAGCTGCAGGCGAGTCTATATGAGTTCTTGCCAGTGATGAACAGTTTGATTCTGCAAAACAAACCAAAGCTTAGCTTTAGATTGGAATGTACTATTTCGGGTCAGATTCAGTAATTGGTTTTCGTAGAGAAAGAGATATGTACCCTTTAATTCTCCGTAGGAGATCAGCCGATTAAGGCAGTCCCGGAACTTGGTCAATACTATTCTCTCCTGCTCTCCGTATATCTCAGACTGGCCTTGCCCGTTAGCTAGTAGCTCTGAGGTTGTCCCACAACTGGGATCCACTGAACCTTTCGGTGAGGCTGCTACCATGAACATGGTGTCCTGCTCGTCACACATCAATGCCAAAGTTGCAGGAGACAGAGGCCTTCCTTTAGATGCATCTGTGCCATCTGAATTGGAATCCTCTGCTCTGGATTTGTCAGCTTGATTTCCACTTGAACAACCACCAGTTTCAACTTTCTCAGCCTTGATACTTTTATTTCCTTTTCCTCGTTCTTGTGTGGAAGAAGCTAGGGAAGTTTCTGTCCGATCTTCCATCCGTTTTTCTGTTTCATTTCTCTGGTCTGAGAAAACAAAATGTTGGAGGAAGATCAAAAAAAAGATTATACATAGAGATTCTTGGAATCAGAAAACAAAACCTTGAGAATTGTAAGAACAAGCTCTCTATGCTATGCTAAACCTCTCAATATATGAGACATTTATCAAAGTTCACCTGCTAATGTTTTCGCCGCTTCTCCAGATACCGCAACCAAAACAGAACAGAGTGCTTTCACGTCCTGTGGTTGAATGATGTCTGCCAAGAGAGACCTTCAAAAACCAACCAATAGATTAGTTTCTGTAACTCCTTGGTAAGATCCAAATTTGTAACCACTAGAAAATTCACCTATATATGAATTTGGATGGGCCTAATGACACATTGCCAGAAGCACGAGAAACAGGCACAGTAGATGTGCATGGCATTGGCCCTGTGGCTCTTCCACTATTTGCCTGAGAGGAACAAATGTGTAACCAAGGTAAAGTAATTAAGATCTTGTTTCACTGAAGAGTTCAAGTATATGAAACGATAATGAGTGCAACCAATCACTTAGGTGCATTGGAGAAATGAAAAGCTTCTTTGGATATGATACAAAATACATTTTCTTTTTCAGCAAACAGTATTGCATAGAAAATTTACCTGTTGAAAATGGTTGAGTCTGTGAATAGATGTATCCTTTGTTGCTTGGTTGAAGATAATTTCCTGAGATTTCCTCCTTTTAGGTCCTGGAGAGGATGCAAAACCAGAGGAGCCGACAGCTCCAGTTATGGCAGCATTAGCTGCTGCCTGTTGGAGATAAGCTATGTTGTTGCCATGTTCACCATGAAAGAGAGCTTGTCTCTCTTCACTTCCTTCATAGTTTTTGCAATCCAAGCATTTGCAGTTCTCAGAACACAGAATATTTGCCTGAAAGCATTCACAATACTTCTTAAGGCAACCCGATTTCTTGCAGTGGCATCCTTTGTTGTGCTTCCCTAACATGAGAACCTCACCAACCTCCTCCTGCGATAAATGTAAAGAAGTTGAATGCAGTTACACAAAAGGCCAGATGGACAATTTAAACATTTTACCATGACTAAGAAGCTTAAAGAACTTTCCAGGAAACTTGATCGATTAAATTTAAATAGGTTTACATTTAACTAATAACAGAAGGAAATGGAAAAATAAAATCGAAGTATCTCCACAATAGAACATCCAGAAAGCTTTTTCGCCTGTGAAAATAATAAGGGAGAGTTAGAGCATAGCCTAAATAAACTTTCTTTTTCACTCTAGAGCGATATTCCAAATTAACCTCCCTTTATCAGTATGACAATTAAAATTGGTCTACATTTCTTCCTTGAACCACATACCCTGCTATCCCGTGCAGCATGAGGACTGCTAGCAATTTTAGGTCTAAATGCATTAGGATTTCGTTCCAGAGTTGCTTCCACAGCTTCGCGTCTGGCAGCTTCATTTTCAACGTTGTTAAAGCAATTTGCACAGTTGCATCCATCACAGTATGTGCCAGATGCAAAGCACTCACAATACCTGATCAAGACATATGTGTAAGTTGTGTACGTTTGCCGGCAAGATGGGTCCTAAACCAAATACCACATAACAATGTAATATCCACAAAAAGTATTGTTCACTAATGTTTGGTCTTTATACCATACAGAGATTTTATATGGCTCGAATAGCTACATGCTATCCAGATGCACACCCCCCCAAAAAACAGATTTGAGGATTTCTATTTCTCAACAGGGCCACAGGACAGAAAAACATAAACACAAGCATTATAGTTGACTACCTCCAGCTTGCTAATCCAACACCCAAGAATGTAAACACAAACATGCTCGAATTCATCGATAAATCATCTTAACACGAACGTTAAGACAGGCCAATGGTCAATCAGTGAGGATATCATTTGCCTAAGACAAGAAAAACTGACATACAGTTTCAAGCACCGCGAGTGTTTGCAGTTACACTGCTTTTTCTTCTGCGGGGTTCCATCTCTAGAATCCACAGCAGGCCTTGCCCTAGATTTCGGAGATTCTTGTTTCCTGTAAAAATGGGACAAAAGAGAAGATAGAAATGTCAAATGATTGGATGATCCAACACTCCAGAAATCTTAAAAACAAAAGTCTTGCCATTAATAGCATAATGATGAAGTATGCAATCCATTAGACGAAAGTCTCAAAAAGGCTTCAACTTTGAACAGAAACCTTAAACTACTCCACCATTGTAGTTGGTCATTGAACTCATGCATGCATCAAGTAAATCTGAGATAACAAAAGCTTAGTCAACACAGAATCTGCAAAAGAATTGAACCACCCAAGTAAGAAATCAACTCTTCCCGCTAATTGGATGAAAAGGAACACTAACAGGTTTTCAGCTCAGCGGTCATACTGACAATATTCAAAGAAATCATGCCGCATCTCCAGAATAGGCTATTCTACAGCCAAAGTTTCAGATCTTTCTCATCAAAACCAAAGCTTTTCCAAATTGAACTAACAGAAGAAGCAAGGGTGCACACTGAACTGATCGAGAGATTAAACGAGCATAGCCACTGAAAAGCAAAGGCTATAAGACAATAGAAGACTTACGGAAGCCGGACTGGGGCATGAAGGACCTGCGGTCCCGATGGCGGCATCGGCGCCACCACTGACATCGCCGGCCGCACCTGCCCGATAGCCG
>NW_010965451.1:2144356-2172720 GCF_000463585.1 Tarenaya hassleriana
CGGAGGAGCCAGTGGGTGCCGTACTTGCCTTCATCGCCGTCGCCGTTGCGGCGGCAGGAGAGGTAGCGGAGACATTGGACTGAGCATGTTCCGGTAGAACCCCATCGGCGCCACCAGTGAAGTCGAGCTGCCTCGCCGGCTTCTTCGCCGGGAAATCAGACGTTTCCTGTTGCTCCTTTTTTGGCGGGAATTGGCCTCCATCGCCGCCCTCACCCATCTAAAGATTCGAATTTCCAGTATGCCAAGGTACCCAAAAAATTTCCTTTGTTGTTTCGAAAATTCACTCTTGTTATCACCAGAAAAAACCCCGCCCCCGAAAATATCCAAAGATTCTACGAATCAACTCAAATAATACAAAAAATCCAGATCCGAAACGGAACCGAATCCTGCTCTAATGCCAAAAAAAACTCGAGCGAATCGGCGGCTGCTAAGCTCAAAATAAAATTTGAAAAAAGGAATTATGATCCGCAGATAGAAGGAATAAGACAAGCTTCGAAGGAGAAAACAATCTAGGGTTCTTCTGGGTTTGACGAACAAGAAGAAGAAGAAATATTTGGTGAAACAGCGAAAAAGAAAAGCTGAGGGCTTTCGGTTATGTTCTTCTTCTTCGGAACATCTCTCCTCCCTCTCTCACATGTTTTGAAATTTCAATTTCTGGATTAAATTGGACGGTCAGATTTGCTTAACAAAACGATCGTACGGCTAATATTGAAAACACTTATCCAACGGTGGGAATTCATAGAAGCTTTCAGTCCAGTTGGTCGTGACCGTCCGACCGGATGAATATAATATCTACGAGAAAGCCTTCGAGAAAGGAGCCCTAGAGATTACAACCAACCATATCTAGACACGTGTACATGGCTCTTCGGAGAGATACAAGACAAAGCAACTCGAAGCACAATTACTTTTGTGCGTTAAATTATTGTTTATTCCAAAGATTTACAAAAAATTTCAATAACAGAAGAGAGAATCAACGGTACAAAAAAAATTGATAAAAACGATTATGCAATTATTGAAATTAAGCCATAATACAAGATTATTTGAAGAAAGACAGGATTGCATATACGGAAATATGCATACATAGGTATATTACATAATTTTATTTTTTTTTAAATGTATGCAAGATAGGCTTCCTGGTTCAAATCAAACAAAGCCAAACAGGACGAACTGAAAGTAATGTCGTCTAAGGAGACAACAAGACTTATGGGATATGATATGGGTTTCTGTAAGGGAAAAAAACCAAAACACAACACAGCAGTTCTCTCCGGGAAAAAGAATTTGACGAGAAATCTCTCTCTACGGAAGAAGGGCCACCTGAATATGCGTTTTTTTTTCTTTCTATAGAGATGTCTGATCTTAACCTCCTCTGGAAGAAGATGAGGATCAACTCTTTGTTGATCTGCCAGAGAGAAACAGAAACAAAACATGAGCCACCATGAAAATACATAATCATAAAAACCCGTGATCCCGGGGGAAGATTTAAAGCTAAACCTAAACGGATCAAGAAGATTTCCGAGTGACGGGCTTTCTTGTTACAGAGCAAGGCATGACAACGTGCAATGCAGGGTCGTGATTAACAATCCCGACTTTGGAGATTCACCTAAGGTCTCTCCTTGATTACTAGGGACGATCCGACTAAAACAAAATGAGGGTGATATTCCTAAACCGGAAAAGGTTTCGACTTTAAGGGAAGTGGAAGCAGATCTACAAATACCAAAAGAAAGATCGGTGGCTAGCTAAGATTAGAGACAAACGAATGGTAAGATTAAGGAGGAACAAGCAACAACATATGCATAGATAGAGATATCGTTGTCATTGACTATAGCATAGACTGAAATGATTATCGATAGCAGGAACAAATGTTCAGACCGATTGCATATTTAAAATGAGTGAGAGAGCATTCAGTTGCATACCTTAACGCCATTCAGGGTCAAGGGAATTCTATTGTAAATCCACCGCTCGTCGCCTTGACATTCACAGGTCCAAAGTTGTCAAATTCTGAATCAGAATCCATTTCTCTGTAATCATGCCACTCGCCAGGAGAATCCTCATCTTGCCCACTCCTTGTCGAAGGGACATGGAGCTCTGATACCGGGACAGGAAGAGGCTCCTCAGTGAAATATTTATCATCCAGCAACTCCGAAGCAGTAGATCTTCTTGCCGGGTTGTAACAGATGAGTTTCTTGACCATAGATATCTCATCGGCAGTATGGTTGGGAAGACAACTTTCTACTCCAGCAGGAGCTTCTACCTTAGCGAAAGAGATTGTGTTGTAATCAGGAAGTTCGACACAACCCGGCCACACGTCGTCAGTTAAATTGCCAAGCAAATTGATAATTCTGCTAATCTGATCAATATCTGAAATTCCCG
Source organism: Tarenaya hassleriana (assembly GCF_000463585.1). NCBI lineage: Eukaryota > Viridiplantae > Streptophyta > Magnoliopsida > Brassicales > Cleomaceae > Tarenaya > Tarenaya hassleriana. The sequence goes on from NW_010965451.1 coordinate 2,146,727, forward strand.
GAAATAAAGGCTCGAGAGATAAGAGCTCTGCAAACACACAACCAAGCGACCACAGATCAACCTCTAGACCGTATTTTGTAGATCCATAGAGCAGTTCAGGTGGCCTAAACCAACGAGTTCCCACACATGATGTCATTAAACCTTGTGTGCCATCATCCCATACTTCGTCGGCGTCATATGAAAAAGAAGTCCTACGGAGATCATCGTCTTCTAAATCACTAACAGTGCAAGTAGCGAGACAAGATGTGTCTCCATCATGCAGGTTTGACTCCTTATCAGTATCGTCTTCTACAACCCGTTTAGCCTTGAGCTCTTCTATCTGTCTGAAATACTCGTCTTTACTCACGGGTTCTTGTTTGTGGCCATCATCACATCCTTTCTGGGATGAAGTCTCGCATTCAGGAATGACTTCTGGTGGTCCAGTGATTGTTCCACCATCTTTGTCTTCCACTTGTTGGTTTTCCTCCGATGGAACAAATCCCGGATCCATGAGTATCCTCGCCTGCAAGAAGCTACCGGCATCTCTCTGTTAAATTAAACAGAAAAAAAAGAGCTCCAAAACTCTAATAATACCACAGCAGGCAACAAAAGCTTAATGACGAAAAATCGAAATCCTGAAACAATCATCAAGTAGCAAGCCACCAAGAACAACAACCACAGAAAATGGAGTACGCAATAGAAATATTCACGAGATGCTTTTGGTTCACCCACTTCATATTATATTATGCTTAGCAACAAATTACTGAAGATAATGTATTACGCAAACCAGAGACATATATCAAAACAAAACAAGCTTATTACAACACATTATAAGAGAATTATGCATGTTCCCATTATCAACATCATGCCTACATGATACTAAATTCTAGATTTTGGTTACATAGTACTAACTTTTCAAGGATCAGAAGAACTAAGCAAAGTTCCAGGAATTCGTCACCAAAATCTAAGAATTAGAGCCACAAGTGTTGCAAGAAGAAGCTTATCATCTACAAGTCCTGCCCATTCGTTCAATAAACAATCAGAATCACAATTACCTGACCAAAATCGGCGAGCTTAAGGATACCATCATCAGAAATCAACATATTCCCAGGCTTCAAATCTCGATGCACGACCATATTCCTGTGGCACGCATCGACGCCGGCGAGAATCTGAATCATCCATCTCTTGATCTCCCCGACCGGGATCCCATCACCTCCGTTCTTCCTCCGCTTCTTGGCCTCGCGGATCACCGCTGCCAGATCGGTCTTGAGAAACTCGAGCACGAGGACGGCGTTCTCGTCCTCGCGCCAGAAGTACTCGTGCATGACGACGACGTTGGGGGAGCCACGGAGGAGGGTGAGGGCGTCGATCTCGCGGAACGCAGACTGGTAGTCGAAGATCTCCTTGAGGGCCACCGTGAGTCCATCGGCGATTCGCCGCGCCCTGTAGACATCGGCGTAAGTTCCGGCGCCGACACGCTCAAAGATCTCGTACTTCGCCACGATCTCCGACCGCGTGTGGATGCTCCAACTGCTCGCCGGCGGTTTCTCCATCGCTCTTTTCTTCTCCTCTACCCGGCGATTACGCCGCCGATTTGGGAATTCTCTCCCTTTCCGGTTTAAAGTGTGATAACAATTCCACTGGTACGTAGACATTTAAATTAGTATGTACCGGTCCAAAGGCTACATTTTAAATGACTAAAATGCCCTCGATTTGAGTCCATCCCACTTTGATACTATTTGTTATAATTTATTTTTCTGTTGGGCCTAACATGAAATTAATGGGCCGAAAATAAATATGAATGTGGTGTCTGTACCTATGAATGATATTTCAAGCATTTGGCACAACTAAATAAATCTTTTTAAAATGTCATTTTTAAAAGAGGTAAAATCCATAAAAAAAATTAATTTATAAATGATAGAAAATAAATTTATAAACTTTTTGTTTAAAAATTTTATTCTAAATTTATAAAAGATATTATTATAATTCTCAAACTTATAAAATATATCATTATAATTACGAAATTGATTTATTCATCAACATCGTTGGGATTTTTTATATTAATTAATAAGTTTAGAAATTATAATGATATATTTTATAAAATTAAAAATAAATTTATTAAACAAAAAATTTAGAAATTTATTTTCTATCGTTTTCTAAGGTTTTATCTTTTAAGAAAGTGAGTATGATTGTATCTGTTTAGATTAATGTTTCCACTTAAATCGAATCTCCGAGATAAACGGGTGTCCGGTCATATGCTTTTGCAAAAATAAAGCAAAAAACTAAACAAATTATTATTAGTTTCCGAAAAAAAAATATTTGGCACCTAAGAGATCATATTTTATTTACCTCTCCGTATCAAGCGGGGAGGAATAAGTAATCGTCCAATCCTACCATAGTTAATTATTCAGATTATTCGAATTAATCCGACAACATGCATGCATGCATCGTACGAGAGCACGTGGACACACTCATCGTCGCTCGGACAACAAGCGGACGAACTCGACAAGGACGTCGACGGAGTTCTGGGAGGCGAGGCCGCCGAACACGTTGGCTCCATTATCGGTGACATCGCCGCCGGCGAGGTCGGAGAGAGCTCTGATGACGATGAAGGGGAGGCGTTGCTGGTGGGAGACCAGTGCCACGGCGGCGCTCTCCATCTCGATGGCCGTGACGTTGAATTTTCCGTTCAGGAAACTCCGGTAAGCTGCGTTGTCCACGAATATGCTCGCGCTCATGCCGTGCCGGACCACCGCCACCCTCGGCTCCCGTGGGAGGCATGTGCCGTTCACGCACCGTCCCAGTCTCATCCCCTGCTCCATGTGTGTGTGTATATATATCAGCCAGGGGATAATTATGGCAAAACGGTTAAGATTCTTGTTTAAATTACAAAAACAGTAAATATTTATGTGAGATAACAAATATATATATTGAGATGCGATTTTAACATGCCTTGAGTTTGTGGGCAACTTCCAGATAAGTCGGATCTACTGGAATCCAGAAGACATGTTCCCGAACTTCGGGAGTTCCGGTTGTCGGAAAAATTTCTTCGGGTTGGTACCAAACTCTATTAAGCAAATTGGCATCCGACAGATTCTTCGTGTTATAATCAGAAAACTGAAGGTAACCTATTTGTCGAGTGTAATCTCCTCCAGCTTCAAGTGACAATTCGTCTTCAGGCCCATCTCCATATCTCTACAACCGAAATTACGCGTTGATTTTATTGCAAAAAAAAATGATTTTCAAAAACACCAAGAATCTTCATGTTTATTTATTATAATATAAATTATTTATCTAAAAAAATATTGTATATTCTATAATATAAGTTATAATATTTTATGTGTATATTTTTTTTATACGCGTGTAACATTATATAGTATTGAATAAAATTGTTTAATATTAGTTGACGCCAAAATATAATTTATATTCTAGTGGATCAAAAAATTAGAGAACAAATAGACGATATATATATATATAGTTGTGAATAAAAAAATATATTTCATTGAAGTTCCAAGCCCGTTCGTGTAAAATATTACTATATGGTATATTGAAAACGCGGTTCACCTCGTTTGAAAACCAGACTTTGTCCCCGCATTTCCACCAATCGTTTTCAAAGGTTTCGTGTTAAACAGGGCTTAATTTATCGAGAATTCAAACGGTTTAAATGAATATTAATCATAATAATAATAATAACCTGCCAGTTCCAAAGGCCGGAGTGAGCCCAATACTGAGGAATTGCAACGTCTCCGATTTCGAGATCAACGTTTGCATTCCCAGCAATTCCGTAATGCAACACTCCTTTTATCCTAAACAGGTTTACTAACAGCTGCGTCCCTACCCCTGCATTTAACTTTTGTTTTCCATCAAATAAAATTAAATTAAAACAACAATTAAATACTAATTATATTTTTTTTAAAAATAATGGATTTTTAATTAGGACGATCATCGAGAGAAACGTACCATCCCTAATCCCACCATCACAATCACCACGCTTTCATTCGATAATTTCCCAATTCGAAATCTTCTACCTATATATAATAGTCGTACGACCAAATTAACACACACAAAAAAAAGAATATGTATGTATGTATGTATGTATGTATGTATGTATGTATGTATGTATGTATGTATGTATGTATGTATGTATGTATGTATGTATGTATGTATGTATGTATGTATGTATGTATGTATGTATGTATGTATGTATGTATGTATGTATGTATGTACCTGCGAAATCGATGTAGGGCAAAGAAGGGTCTGGGACAAAAGCAGGAGAATTGAGAAGAGGGTTGAGCTCGAAGACGTTTGGGGCAACGATCCCTAAACGAGGACCCTTCCGGTTTATTGTTTCGATATTCCTTAATATTGGTTTCGGAATTTCACCATTCGCATTCCCCAAACACATCAAAACCACCACCACCACCGCCACCAAACCCGTACTCCTCATTTCTTCCTTCTCCTTCTTCTCTCTAGGCTACGTGTATATATAGTGGATGTATAATTAATGAGAGGAGGGGAAGCTTTTGTATTGTAAAAATATATTAAAAAACCGGACTGAAGAGCCGGTCAAACCCAATCTTAACCGGACACAATACCAAAGTTAATCCGAATACCCTACATTTGATTTCTGAATACTAGCTTGAATTTATACCGGTTTTATTTCAATTCGATCTTTTTTAAAATTGGAATTGTTTGAACCGAATTAAAACCGGACCGGAGTCTATCAACTGATGTGGACCGTTCAAAAGATGAGGTCGATAAAAAAAATTGATGAAACGGGGGGATAAGATGTGGGTTGATTTTTTTTTTTCCTGGTTTGAAATTGTATGGAAACTTCGCAAGAACAATGTAGAAAATCCCAAAATAATATTCGATTTTTTTTAATTTTTTCAAAAAACAATTTAAACTCTATTTTTTACCAAATAAAACCATAATTTTATAAATATTGCCTTTTTTAAACCTAAACGATCGATGACATAACATCCCGATATCATACGTGTCAATTTGTGATCTGACTGAACCGTACACATCATCATCCGCGTCATCATTTTACCACATCGATCATGAGTTGGATTTAAAAATGAAAAATTTTATAAAGTTCATGTTTTTTTTTTCCAATTCAAAAAATGAGTTCGGATTTTATTCAAAAAACAGTTTTTTTTTTAAATTGAGGTATTTTTTTTAGATTTTTTCAGCAATCTGTGGTGAAATAAACAAAAAAAAAACTGTGGTCCGCCTGTAAGATTCTTTTAAAGGACAATGATATTAGACAATAGATCTGGACCGCTTTTCCGTGGGGCTGATCGAAATTCACCACGTGTTTTTTATGGAGATAAAATGAAGAGCATAATAAATTTCTATTTTTTTTAAATAAATAATTTTCGAAATTTTGATTGGCCACTACATGCGTAAAATCTAAACGAAAGCAAAAAAAAAAAACATACCATTAAAGTTGCATGTAAATAAATTTTGTCTACGTGCCATAGAACGAACCAACCAAATTTTAAAAACCCTAAAGTTGTTATATTATTACAGTCGGACCAGGTGAAACTGTCCTTAATAATGTATCACAAGTTTTGGCGAAATCGATGTAGGGCAAAGAAGGGTCTGGGACAAAAGCAGGAGAATTGAGAAGAGGGTTGAGCTCGAAGACGTTTGGGGCAACGATCCCTAAACGAGGACCCTTCCGGTTTATTGTTTCGATATTCCTTAATATTGGTTTCGGAATTTCACCATTCGCATTCCCCAAACACATCAAAACCACCACCACCACCGCCACCAAACCCGTACTCCTCATTTCTTCCTTCTCCTTCTTCTCTCTAGGCTACGTGTATATATAGTGGATGTATAATTAATGAGAGGAGGGGAAGCTTTTGTATTGTAAAAATATATTAAAAAACCGGACTGAAGAGCCGGTCAAACCCAATCTTAACCGGACACAATACCAAAGTTAATCCGAATACCCTACATTTGATTTCTGAATACTAGCTTGAATTTATACCGGTTTTATTTCAATTCGATCTTTTTTAAAATTGGAATTGTTTGAACCGAATTAAAACCGGACCGGAGTCTATCAACTGATGTGGACCGTTCAAAAGATGAGGTCGATAAAAAAAATTGATGAAACGGGGGGATAAGATGTGGGTTGATTTTTTTTTTTCCTGGTTTGAAATTGTATGGAAACTTCGCAAGAACAATGTAGAAAATCCCAAAATAATATTCGATTTTTTTTAATTTTTTCAAAAAACAATTTAAACTCTATTTTTTACCAAATAAAACCATAATTTTATAAATATTGCCTTTTTTAAACCTAAACGATCGATGACATAACATCCCGATATCATACGTGTCAATTTGTGATCTGACTGAACCGTACACATCATCATCCGCGTCATCATTTTACCACATCGATCATGAGTTGGATTTAAAAATGAAAAATTTTATAAAGTTCATGTTTTTTTTTTCCAATTCAAAAAATGAGTTCGGATTTTATTCAAAAAACAGTTTTTTTTTTAAATTGAGGTATTTTTTTTAGATTTTTTCAGCAATCTGTGGTGAAATAAACAAAAAAAAAACTGTGGTCCGCCTGTAAGATTCTTTTAAAGGACAATGATATTAGACAATAGATCTGGACCGCTTTTCCGTGGGGCTGATCGAAATTCACCACGTGTTTTTTATGGAGATAAAATGAAGAGCATAATAAATTTCTATTTTTTTTAAATAAATAATTTTCGAAATTTTGATTGGCCACTACATGCGTAAAATCTAAACGAAAGCAAAAAAAAAAAACATACCATTAAAGTTGCATGTAAATAAATTTTGTCTACGTGCCATAGAACGAACCAACCAAATTTTAAAAACCCTAAAGTTGTTATATTATTACAGTCGGACCAGGTGAAACTGTCCTTAATAATGTATCACAAGTTTTGTAATCTCGTTTTCATTGTTCCTAAATATTCCCAGTTTTGAGTCATTAAGTAATTAAATCGCTTTGACATGAAAAATTCTCAAAATTCCTAAAGCTAATAAAAATAGCAGCCCAAAATAATGTCATAGTTGACATTATTATATATATATATAATCTCCTATATGTGCACGCAACATGCGTAGACCGTATAATTTACTGCTGCAGAGAATCGGCATCCACACGGAATCTTCTTAAAGGGTTTCCATTACGTTAACATGGTATTTAATATATTTTTTTAATACAGATCAAATTGGACCGTATGATAGGGAGTCTAAAAATGACACCGGATCGAGAAGGACAGTCAAACATAATTTAAAATAAAAATTAAATAATAGTTAATAGGTGGCGGATGTTTATCACAAAGCCATCAAATCGAATCAACACGTAATAGTAAAATAACATATAATTAATTAAAAAAACGTATAATTAATCATGAAATATGATTCCAATTGATCAACGAGGTTTCCATAATGGGTATCAATTCATGGACCTTGAGGTTTTTGGGAAAAGGCCCAATCTCAGCCCAAAATAAACTGTGTTAAAGAACATAAATCATGTCAATGGTATTACAAGCACCAAGATCTCTTATTATCTCTAGTTCCAAGCTAAGTGTATCTATTAATCCCAAATTGAAATCTATTTTTATAAGTTTAATTGCCCTTTATGTTACAAAAAAAAATAAACTGCGGTTATCATCATCATTTGTATAGTTGTGACAATAAAGACAAAAAAAATGTTAGAGAAGAATAAATGCCAAAGCAGAACAAGAAGAGACTTATAAAACCCAAGATTTATTAGTCTTAATCAGATGCTTAATTTTAATTGCATCATAAAGATACAACTTATCAAACATAAAAGAAAACACTTCCATCATTTTTTGTTGCCTTGTCCACTTGATGAACGCAGCCCATCAAAAAAAGCCTTGGGATCCCTCTCAAACGATTCCCTCCAAATGTAGGCCCCACCGCCGGCTCCCGGGGCCTTCATCATCCCTCCGCCGCCGCCGGTATTCCCTCCACCGCCGCCACCGGTCTTCCCCCCTCCACCGCCGCTGCCGCCGCCGCTCCTTCCACCACCACCACCACCTTTGCCGCTCATTTTTTTCCTATCGGAGTGTGACCTTTCTCTCTTTACTAGAAATAGATACTTAGGGTTCGAGTGAGCAGACTAGGGGAAGAGGGTTCGGTATTTATTACGGTCGAGGGAAGTGTTCGGACATTGAATACGGTCAAAGTCAACGCTTTCCAAAGTTATCTCTACGCATTGGTATTGGTATCGTATCAATTCTTCTCGTTAACCTAAATGTTCTACTCGTGAAAGGAAACTGGCTACCCTCGGGAATACGACGTTATGTTTGCATGCATGCCAATACAAATTATTGTTTGCTTTTTATTTTTTTGCGTCATTAAAAATAGTTTAAATTTTAGTGATGATTTGACATTTTTTCACAAGTTGATGGGCTTGACGTCTTAAATGGAAGCCCATGATATGGAATGTAAGTCGGCCATTTAACAAAATTGCATGTAATTAGTACAATTGAAAGATAACACAAAACGTATTGTTCTACTAATGCTATACACCTATGTCTACTTCTAAATATATCATAATAAAACTTCAAATAAAATTAAAACCTACACATTTTAATCTGATGTAAATAATTAAATAATAAAAAAAAACATAGTCAATTTTCCAAGATGTACATTTAATTATGTTTTCCCCCCATTTCATTTTCCATTTGTATTTACTACAACTACGTTTTACGAGAATGATTATATTATTATTATTATTAACACGTAGAGATAATATCGGGAAACAAAGCTTTGACCATTCTAAACACCATTAACCTCTTCCCTCTATATATAAAATCCTCCAATCAATCCCTTTTCTTCCATCACCCAAAACCCATTTTCACATTACTATTATTAAGTTGAGGCATCCGAGAATGGATTCGAAGAAGGCAGGGGACCAGCCAAGTTCTGCCGGAGCAACCAACTCCGGCACTGGAGGCTCAGTCTCCGGCGCCGGAGTCTCCATGGTGGCTCCTGGTTCCGGTGGCAACCATCACATCTCGAGGGCTGCCTTCGAGGGAGAACCTAAGAAGTACTTTGACGAGCTTCATGCCAAGGGGCGAGACAAGAAGTGATTACCCATAAAAATAGCTATTATAAGCACTTTGCTCTCTTATTTCCTCTAATTCCTGTCTTAATGTAGCGAAGTGCGTTGGTTCAATAAATAAATCTCTATCCCATCCCTTATGGTTATCTCTCTTACTTGGTGTTATTGTCTTCATTTAGTTTTAACTTTTGTTTATTCAAATTTTTTATGAAATAACAATATACCCTTGAGACCTAGTTACTGATAACACCATTATTTAATTATAATAATTCGGTTTTAGTAGTTTGGTTGCTGAATTGTCATCGAAGTTAACCTAATCGCCATTTTCTTACGTAAAAGAACAAGGTGATAGTGAGTGAAGATATAATGACAGTACAAACCCCCATGCAGATACAATCAAAATAAACACAGATTACAATTAAGTTTGCCTAAACGAAGAACCATTGATCACACTTTGTTTTTTTTGGTCATTTCATACATCAGACTGAAGAACGCCAAACGCAGAACCTCCAAAACGCTGAACGCAAATTTGTGATATGTAGTTGTTGTATAGCATCATGAGCAATCAGCCTTGGAAACTCACTTTTGATGTTTTCTCTGCAGACTGGCTGCTCGTGATGTTATAACATTTCTCTCCTTTGGGGGTTCCACGCGGTGCGATGTGATTGGTTCACTGGAAACCTGCCCCGAGCGCTGGGGCCCAGTAGTCGGCGCCATTGTCGCTGCCGACTTGCAGAGTGAAAGAGACTGGAACGAGACATAGACCTCTGCTCCTAAGATCCTTCTTCGGTTCTTCGTTACTGTTAGGGTTTTGGTCGTCGGAAGATGACGACGAAGCTCCTCTTCTCTTCATGCAGTGTTCGTTCACAAGCTGTCCGAAATGGGACAAACAAACGCTTAGAAATTTAATTTAATCGCTCAATTTTATATCACATTTTGTCACTGTAATAAAAAAAAGGTTCTCTTGTACGGTTTATTGAAGTACGTAATAGGCCACTGAAAGGGTGAGACTTTGTATTGGAAAATATTATATGTCCGTTCATTATCGGCTTTATTTGAGAAAATATGCAATAAAAACGATGTGGGATATTTAAATAAATCGTTTTAAAATAAGGCATAAAGAAACCAAAAAACGTTAGTTAATTAACTTTGTTGGTTTTAACGAAAGGTAATTAATATATGGAGAAAAGGCTGAGACTTTATCTTTATTTTTTTCTTTTTCTCCACTTTAAAGACAGTAAGGAAAAAAAAAAGGGTAATCTTTTGAAAATTAAAGCTGTTCACATTTTCAGATTTGGGTTCAATTGATCCAATAAAAAGTATGGTGTATAAAACGTAAAAAGAAATAGTAAAGCGTACCTGACCAGGATCCTCGGGAAATATACAATTCCTATCCCCTTGAACCTATAATATATATATATATATAGCGAGAAGATCAGGGTATTAATTAATTAGCAAATGGTCACTAATTAATTAATTAATTAATTAGCAAATGAATGTGTGTGAGTATGTGCATATAGAAATTAAAAATACGTAATGACGAGTATATGATATTATGTGCTTACATGTTGCGGGTGTCTCATATTCCCTGACGCAGTACCAAAGTAAGGAAGACTTAGGGCCTGCAATATTCCAAGAAAGTATAATTAAATAATCACACCATCTTTATATATTGCTTGTTATTATTTTTGTTTTTTTGAAAGAAAAAAATCAAAATATTTAACTAATAAACCGTGAGTGTCGAGAATTTCCAATGATTTTTGGAAGAAGAATATTGGAATACAAATAATAATTTGCTTAGAACAAGTTTTTTTTCGGATTTTCTATTTGGGAATTAAATTTTGGGGTAACATTTTTAAATTGTGAAGAATGTTTCGATAGAATAAAAATAAAAAAGGAATTTTAGAAAATAAAAATGAAAAAGAAAGGAAAAGAAGTGAAGAGAATCATGGTAATTTGGAAGGAAACATCACCTCAATTTGACTCTGAAGGAATCTAATGTATCCAATAGACTCAGACAGGACAGAGGCCGTGTCAGTCTGCCAAAAGAGCTAAAACCATCACTCCACTATCCAACAATTCCATATTCATATACATATATACATATATATATATATACATTTAAAAATTTAACGTGTTAATTTCATCAACCAAATTATCACTATGATCATACCAAATTAATTTACGATTAATGCCACATTTATTCATCGGTCAATTACCTTGCCAAAGGGAGAAACTAGCTGGTGAAGAGCTGCGATTCGTCCGCCTAGTTTCTCCTTCCTCACCTTCATCACCACACAAACACAACATAACGTTAATTACATATATGGAAGTGGGCCTAATTAAGGGAAACATGCAACAAAAATGACCCTTCAATGATTGAGAACGAATACATCAGGAGAGAGACCAAATAGGCTAAAATTATATATCACCAAATGGGCTAATACATATTGTATCTATAGATAGCATAAGGATGACTAGACATAGTGAGAATGAGTTTAATTATGATAAAGATCTAAGAAAGTAAAAAGATGTTTGGATATTTTATTACCATTTTCACTGCTCACAGTTATCATCTTTTTTTTTTCTTCAAGGAAGGATGAAGGAAAGAGAGAGAAGAAGGGAAAAAAGAAAAAAGAATAATGGAGCATGAAGAAAAGGACACGCATCAAAGACAAAACTGTTACCACAGATCATTCTGTGCCATTCTGTTTTGTTTGCATCTTGCTTCTTTGTGTTTGTGCTCTTGTTTTGTTATGCTATATATGTCATATATATATGTATATATATATATATATATATATATGTTTTTGTAAAGATATTTTGTATTAATTTTACCTTGAGGGTTGATTGTGTCGAAGGAGGTGAAGCTTGGAATCTCGGTTTCTTATTGGCTGATCCCCCAGTTTCCGAGCTGTGACACTTGTAGATCACAAGGGCAAATAATTTAATCAGTATTTTCATTTCGCTCTCCATTTTCAACTACCAAAACATGTGTTATATATATATATATATATATATATATATATATATATATATATATCTCACATTACATAGTTTTGTCTTGATGGCGTTGGATTTGATGGTAAAACAAATCGAATCCGATCGTCAAACAGAATAATTAAACAGAGCGAAATTATAATAACAGATCTAAAGGTGAAAACTTTAAAAAGATTATACTTTAAAAAAAAAAACTCACCTCAGAGGATCGATCAGGAGGAAGATGGTGTCTCCCAATATCGGATTTGGTAATACCGTTGTGATGATTACTAGAGAAGTCCAACATGCTGTTGTTGCCACTGCTGGTGAGGCTTGTCGTGGTGTTGGCAGTGACACAAGACTTGGAGTTGGTGTCATTGTTGTTGTTGTTGGGAGGCGATGAGTTCGGTGACATGACATAACCATTGCTGCTGTTGTTGCTGTTGTTCTCTTGCTTCACGTCGGCCGCCATGAAAGCTTGGTGGCTGAGAACTTGCTCTTCCCAATTCTCCAACTTCTTCCCTTGTTGGCTCATTATCATTCTCTCTTCCTCTCCCATCATCAACCCACCCCTTCACGCGCACACACATATATATAAATTCTCATCAGATGATCATTTGTGTATTTGCATGTACAGTTTTTTTTTAAACTTTTGAAAATACTTATAATCAAAACACGATCTCAATCATTCCAGCCAAATTAGAGGAGATTTCGAGAGTAGAAATAGGTAGATACCACAGGAAGTGAAAAATCTTTAACGAGTAATATAGATCTACACGAAACTTAACCAAGATTAGGTTAAAACAAAACATCCACTTTTGGACAAAGCAACGGCAACGCAATTGATAGGGTTCGAGTACTAACCGGCCAAGTTCATTCATTTACTCAAAAGAAACATATCCAGATAGGAACAGAAACATATATATATATATATATATATCATATATATATAGAGAGAGAGAGAGAGAAAGAAGAGAATTACAAAAGTAGTTGGCTGAGGCTCCAAGACTCAGGAGGAAGATCATAATAATCAGGCCAAGAAGAGACGTTAGGGTTATGGCTGGGGAACGAAGGAGAAGAAGAAGACGAAGACGAAGTCGGAGACGGTAGAAACTGCGGCAGGAGACTCGGAAGAGACGGCGGCAGTGTCGGCGGCGGCCGGAGGAAGCTATAAGGGGAAAGCTGCGGCGGCTGATGGCTCATCAACGGTGGCGGAGGCCTCATTCCACCGCTCACGCTCCACCAGTTAGGGTTTCCGGTCGCCGCCAGCTGCTGCACCGGCGAGTTCTCTATCACTCCTGCTCTATTCATGGCACTTCAAGAATCTCCCTCTCTCTCTCTCTCTCTCTCTCTCTCGTGGCCGAACAAGGGCTCTGGAGAAACTTTGAGAGATGTTGCTTCTCTAGCTTAAGTAGTTGTAGTTTTGGAGGATGCAACAAATTTATGAAATCAGATATGTGACAATAATTTTGATGAGGGTATTTGGCAACCCCTTTTGTATTTTTTTTTTCTCCCTTGAATTTTCCCATTAAATTTCTCTCTCTCTCTCTAGATTATATTTATTTAATTTTCTTATTGTTTTCATTTTTTTCTATATGCTTTTTCCATGCTTTTGCTTTATCTCAAAGTGGGACAGAGAAAGGTGGTAGCTACTTTCATTATTTTAATGAAAATATGAGTCGAGGAAAAAGAAAGCGAGGACGGAAAAGGATTATTCGATTTTTTCATATATACGGTGTATAAAATTTTCAAATATATAAAAATGTTTTTGGGCATCACAAGTGTCTCGAATATCCACGCTCCATCTTTTGTTACATCGAATTAATGTTACAGTTAATCCTTATCGTCTACCTCAATATTCCTGCAGGCACGTAATTAGCTGCCAATGCATTTTCCAAGCCATACTTATGTACGTATATAAAATACACTCGCACACGGTCCTTGTACCGTTGTAGTAAAATAACATTATTTTTCAATCATAATCTATAATGAATAATATAGAGGGGCAAAAGGGTCTTTATTTGGTGTTATGTATAAAACGGACTGATAATTTGTTGCGTAGGGCTTTACGTATTCGTGAAAGGATGATAATTACGGGAACCTATATATTTGAAGTATTACGTAAAAACGAGTCACAAAGTTGATATGAGTGTTTATTACATCGGATGATTCTGTCTTTATATCATTTCTTCGTCGGAATTTTCTCGCTCTTTGCCCTGCTTGTTACTTTACTATATATGTACACCATTAGGTATATACACGTATAGGTTATATTGGGAAATATAGAAAGTCTACAAATAGTTGAAATCTTTTGTACATTTCTCTCATAATTATTGTTGGTGATATATTTTCGTATAGTTTTAAAAAATAAATAGATGAAACCGGGTACTATATAATATACATATATATATATATATAGTGTATGAGTAATGATATGTTTGTAATTGAACATGCTCTAGGGTGGGCCAAAAAAAAGGAGCTAGTATTATTCTAATACGAGTTATATATACACCACTCCTTTCAAATATAATTTATGAAATAATCGATTATACAAAACGACACACTATGAAATATGACTAACGCATTCGTCATCATGACGCAAACAATACATATTGCAGATGGAGAGCTATTTTCCTAACACGACCTTAGAGCAATAATTTGTTGTATGTATATCTTAACAATAATTATTTAATAGTTGTATTGATATTGGAAAATGTGATTATTTATACGTATAAATTGGGTATTTATTTTTAGGAGAATTGGCAACGAAATGGAAATTTAATTTGGGTATTTATACGTATAATGTCTGCATCTACCATCTAGACATCTACATCCATATGTAATGAAGTTTTTATTTTTTTTAAATAGAGGATATAATTAAGTAAACAAAGCCGGTGGTGATATACAAAAGACAGCATTTTTCGAAGAAGTCAATGTCTAGGGTTTGGAGATCCCTAATATACTGTCTTCCAGAGAATGATTACAATTTCCAAGAAATTATTTTATCTTACATGAGCACATATAATTTATATACTATATATTATTACATTATAACATGCAAGATGTGTATATAAAAATTATTATCATATCTGTATTCTTTTTCTCAATATTATAGACTACGACTATATAATCTGATTCTTTCTTTTCTTTTCCTTAAAACAGCATTGGAAGATTTTGCATTGAATCATTTTATCTATACACAGAACTTTCTACCGATACAAATATATCTATATAAACAGTGAAATGAAAATTGATATATAGCTTGATATATATATATATATATATATAACCAATACTCCATCTGTTTCTAAATATTGACGTTTTAAATTTTTTGAAATGTAAAAAAAATCATATATACCCTTGTTAAACCACATTTCCAATAACACTCTATGTAAGTTAGATATTTTTAATTAAAGATAAAATTATAAATTTTCTTAAAAAAATAACATAGAAAATGTAAAACAGCATCTATTTAATAACAAAATATATTCTTTAAAACTTCATTTATTTAGAGATGCGTGAAGTAATATGTTGTATACGTTTTACCGTCATTATTTACGAGGATATCTTTAAAAAAACAATCAAGAAATATAATTCAATCTATAGATATGATGATGTAGAAAGTATAATGTCATTGTATAATACTATTAAGATATGGAATCAACTGTAAGTGAAAATAATAATGATTCAGAAAGTGCATAGCCTTGGGCTTTAAACCGAATCTTGATGTCGCAACAAGCAAAAAGAGACAAAGAAACTCCTTAAATCTCGAGCTTAAACTCAGCCCCCGTAGATAGAAAACCATCAGCTAATCCGAACGAAACGTGGTCGTTTCGAGTGTGAAAACTCAAATTAAGGGAATTAATTAATTAGTCTCGTGAAATTAAATGTAAAAATTTAAAAATAAACTAATATATAAATAGCTAGGGCAAAGATGAAGACGACGATGATGATGATGAAGCGTGCCTTTGTCCATGCGGCCAAAATCTTTGTCGGAGACGAAGTGTCGTTTATTCCCATAATTATTATTCCGTTTCTATCCTCTTTCTCCTACCGATGCCTACAAACACCAAGCACCAAATTCCTCTTTCTTGTCTTCCTCCTTTGTTTTAAATTATTTCAATCTTTTTTTTTCTTATTTTTTATTATTTCTTCTACTAGATTGCAAGATTGTTTAATGAAAAATAAAATGCATAAGCAAGATAAGATAAATATAAAAATATACAATTACTTTTATTGTTATCTCTTTTCTTTTTATCGTATTACAATGAAAATAATTTATATTATAGAAAACTTATCAAAATAAAAAAAATATATAAATACAATAAAAACAAGTAAGATGTAAAGTCTATTTAACATTTGATTTTTTAATTAATATTATATTCATATTTACCTTTAATCATATTTATATTTATTTTCTTACTACAACCATAATGAATCACACAATATTGAAATAAGAAAATAAATATAAATATGATTAAAGTTAAATATGAATATAATATTAATTAAAGTCTCATATTGTTTCGATATAATGAATGTAACGATCCACAACCGTTACAAATATCGAAACAATACGAGACTTTAATTATAGCATGTTTTGTCTTCATTCTAATGTACATCGAGATACTTTCCATTAGGTCACCCATTATTAGATTATTCCAGAGGTAATACGCTTAATTTTGGAGTTCTTTCAGTATAGTTAACCGAAAAGGTAAGTGCACCTTGTACAATAACCCAAATAATTCTTTTATATTATTTTAGACCATATAGTCTTATACTTATATAATCATCGGATCTCTCTTATTCCGTTGTATTCGATTCATTTGGTCTTAGTGGTACTCAGGGAGTCACTCCTTGATCGTACTATCTGCACTGACGAATATTTTTAAACCTTATCATAGTTCGGGATATCACAATCAATCAAATCAAGAGATCAAATCAAACTTTGTTATGTATAATCTCATCCAAACCCTAATTTTCACGAGAAATATGACATTTTTTATCGTCTTTTTTTTTATAGAAATAATATTCCAAAAATTAGTTAGGCATCTGCTATATAAAAACCATAGAAGTTTGCTTAAGTGAAGCAAACGACTTTCTCCGGTCACTTCAATTACTAAGGCTTCAAATGCCAACCGACGGTACGGCAGAAACATGCGTTTCATCAATCAATTACGTAGAATAATATAAATGTATTACGGTAACATAATAATGCATTGTTGCTTTCAAGTTTTGTAGGAAAAAAAAACAATGAAATTTCGTACTCTTTTCCACTTTAACGCTAAAACAAAAAAAAAAATCCGTATTCCACTGATTTTGTTTATTTTATTCTACAAATTTAATACACGGTTTTCAACATTTTTCTATTGCCTATATGTTGTACAAATTAGTTTTTTTTTTTAAATATTAACTGGTCATTCAAACCTTACATTGTTGAAATTAAAGTTACATAGTTACAAAAAAAAAGTTACATAGTTACCGAACAAAGATAACCCTATATAAAAAACGTGAATCTGTTTTTAATTTTCACATGTTACACATAATTATAAAATTTCCTTTTGACATATATAATGGAATAATCACAATTACTATTTTTTTTTTAAGAATTAGCTTTTTTCGCGAAAAGTTAGAGTCCACGAGAAACTAAAAATTATTAATGAAAAGAAGGAAAATTTATTTAATGGAAGAAAATAAAAGTAAAATTGTCCTTTTGTATTTTTTTTTTAAAAGAAAAGGCAACCATTTTTAAAAGGAACGAAGCCGACACATTGTCGTATCAGCAATGACTTGTTCAATCGGTTTTTTAAGAGTCCAAATCAACGAGAATGTTAATTTGATTAATTTAATAAAATCGTATTTTTTTTATATTTTAGTAAAATAATCCATGGAAATCGACAGTTTTGAAATTGTCAGATTTCGTTTTTATTTTTCTCTATCTCGAATTTATAACTCTAATTGCGTAGCCCATCAAAGGTTGTGCCCTTTTTGTTTTTTGTTTTTATTCTTCGATCATCGGATTCTTCTATTTATATTATTTCTTAATGAAATCGAATATAACATTAAAAAAATGTCGTCGTGTCATTCTAGTCTTATTTTATATATTCCCCCCATTAATAACAAATTGTATCATTCAGAGAAAAAATGGAAATTAATTAGGCTATATTCAAATGCCTGATACCCATCATAACCCTAACCAATTCCTTTAGAACCGCACTGTATTCCTATTACCTAAATAATACAAAACTCTAAAAATGCGTTAATTTTATATCATATGTATCATTAGTAAAGTTGTAATTAGATTTTTTTTTATTGAACCTAAACTCCAAATTATATTTTTTATTGAACCTAAACCCCAAAACCCTAACCCTAAACCTGAATTTGTTACTTCAAACCTTTCGTTCACACAAATTTAGATATGTAAGTTATGCACAACTTCAATCTAGTATTGCATGGTACATAATCCTCACTCTATGAATGCCACATTCTCCTAAATATAATTTCGAACTAACAGTAAAATGATTAAAAAAAAAATCAGATTCATTCAATGAGGTAGTATTTACGCGGGTAAAATTTGACAATCGTATATGGAAATAGACGTATAAATTCATATACGTGTACGTATACACACAAACTCACACATTTACCAAGGACTCACACGTGTACGTATAAATTATTATCTCCGGATTTTGTCCTAATTTAATTAATAATTTACATTCAACTTGATAATCTAAGCGGATTTTAGATTTATAAAATCAAGAATAATTGTTTCCTTGGATGAAAAATATGATATAATGAATATCAGAACTAATGGTCAGAGCAAATTGAATGTGAATGATCAAATTAACAGACTAGTAATTCTGTTTAATTTCTTCTAGAAAGACATGTTGATTGAAGGAGAAGCATACATATATATAGTTTATTCCAAGAACAAAATTAAAAGCCAAAACATTAATTATTAATTATCACGACCCACTTTCCTCATTAGTTAATATAAATATACTCTTAATCAATGATAATTAGACACACACACACACACACACACACATATATATATATATATATATGTATATATATATGTATATATATATGTGCCTACATATGCATATGTTTTATTCAAAAAGAATAATTTTGGTAGACCCTATATATCTTAGTGGCTGTATACTTGAACCAATCATTCTCATTAATAAGAATAATATATATACATGTATATATATATATATATATATATATTAAGCCCAAATAAAATACGGATCCCAAAACCCCTAAAATCATGCTCTTCTGTTTTTATTTTATTTTTTATTTTTGGATTTGTCTTCTTATATATAATGTAACATTAAAAAATTAATTGTCGTCATTGCAGATTTTTCTCCACTCATTGAACCCTAATTACTTTCCCCTCGCCTATAAACTATAAAGCAAGCAACTCTTCCTTTTTATAAATTCACCTTTCTAATATGTGTACATAGGCTTAATGAACATATATAAAACTAAGCATATATGCTTAGTATAGAAATTATATACACTTTCAATTAATTAATACTTTGGGTAATTTTAATGATATATACAAATTAATAAATATATTTTTTTCTTGGTAGAATTTGCCCATTCATGCCCATTTAATTCTGTAATCGTGGAATTGTACCAATTTATTCCCACACTTAACCATATGAGATTGTATACATATTTTTAACTTGACAGAAGTAATACTTAGATTATATATATTGTAAATAGAGAGATTTAAAAGGAGGAATTCCTTTTCATGCCTAATTTCATCACGTGAGGTGGAGGAAAAAACGAGGATCCAAGTGGCCTTTAAAAGGCCGAAGCTGTTAAAGCCCAGTTGAGTTTCACTACAAGACAAAACTACGAGACATCTGATTTAGATCAGTAGCCAACATGTCCCCCGCACGTGCCTAACCCTTCTCCCTTTCTCTCTCCACCATTTTTTTTGGTAATTGCACGATTAATTGTTCTTTTGTTATTTCTTGATGGAAAAATTAATCTAATCAGAAATCTAACCACGTGAAACCACAAAAATCCACTAGGGAATTATAACAGAAGAATCGTTTAGTACTAACTTTTTCCTTTTGCCTATTGGTTTTATATATATATATATATATACTGAAAATTATGGATATTTAGAGAGAGAGAGAGAAAGTTAGCACGTGTGACCGACCGCGCACACGGGCAAACGACAAGGGGACAAACACAAAGCTGAGTCAACCTTAGATTCAAGATTCAAATAAGCAATTAATCACTTGGAGATGATACTTTGGGTTCACGTGGAATGTACATACATACAGACACATATAGAGAGATCCAGAAAAAAAAAATTATAATTGGGGTCAAATTTAATTTTTATCATATAGCAAAATTTAATTTTGCTGTAGATCATTTAATAATTTAATTTAAAATTTTATAAACTTTACAAAGAAAATATATATATTTTTAAATTAAACAAATGGTCCTGTGACCCATGTATATATAGCTAAGGTCATTTTCGATTTTGACCTAGATATGGTGAGATAATCTATATTTTATCATAAGATTTTGATGTATTTGCAGTTTAAACATCAAATTTAGACGAGAAATAAAGTAAAATAATTCTGTAAATATTTGATTATACATGCATAACAATAGAGATTATATGGTTCTTAAACAAAACGAGCATTCCATAAAAAAAAACGAGCATACGTGTGAAATTATGTATATATCTTTATAAAAAAAAATATGTACGTATACATCAAGAAATGATACAGAATAAAATGTGGTTAACAAAAAGTTGTCGAAGTATTTCTTTGACGCTCAATGTGTTTCTACTCGGAAAGGGAAAAAACAGAGAGTTGCGTAAACATTGTGACAAGCAACTCTATCCACATATCATTGGATGATACTTAACAAATGAGAAGAGGTGTATATATATTATAGTGTGTACATATATATATATATATTGACAATGATAATAGAGGAGGAGACTAAGTCGAAGCAAAATTGTTTTTGTAGATGGAGCCACCAACTTTTAGGAGCTGACTTTTACTTTGATCAAATTGCTTAAGTTGTAATCTGCTTTGGATATATATATCATAAAGCTTTCTGCTTTCTAAGTTGGTGTAACGTAGAAGCTTCAACCTCAATTTCCCACCTCCAATCTCTCTCCCAATTTTGTAAAATTACTGCTCGAGTTTTAAAGTTAGTTTTTATAGAAACTTTAATTTAACAATGCACATCAGTTGATGTAATTAATAGTTTTAGTTTCCTTGACGTGTAGTGAAGAAATTCAGTTGGATCTTTTGTGTTTTAGGGTTTTTTCGGATTTATTTGTTGGCGCTGGATCGAGGAAAAAAACTGAAATACATTTAACCTAATAATAACAAAAAGGATTATATATATCAATATTATTTTATTATCTGAATTCTCATCTTTTGCTTTCTAAAAACGCGCGCTTCTCTCTCTTTGAATCTCTGAATAAATACTCAAGAAGAAATATGATTGATCGCTGTAACAGTATAACAGCATGTATCGTATGTATACATATATATAATATTATATATGTGTTTTGTAAAAAGAAAAAGAAATACATGTATTTTGAGGCCTCGGAGGGGGGGGGTCAGAGGCCGGTGAGTGGGCCCCATGTATTTGGGCCTTACTATACAAAACGGGAACTCTTTTCTCACGTCTGGGCTTTTCGCACGTGAAAGTGACGTTATTATGGTTTTTTAAGTCAGCCTTCTCCATGGGCCCCACATGTCGGCCCACTTGGACTTTTCTTCAAATGGCGTTGTGGCGCGCGTGCCCGCTGCCACCTGCAATTACATAATTACCCTTCTGCTTTCCGTAGTTTTCCTCCTTTTTTTGATCCCACAGTTCCGATTCTACCCCTTCTCACCGGCCCTTCCCCTTCCCTTTCCTATCGTATGTTATTATATGTACTCCGTACATGTAAGTAGTGCGCCGCTGAACCAAACAAAATTGAAATGCCATTCTTAATTTCTTACGCAGAATTTTAGATTTTTTGAATTTTTTTTAAAGATGTGATATATGATGTCACCGTGACGCAACGGCCTGTGTGTGAAATTAAGTCAACCGTTGACTATTTCCTCCGTTGATGAATGGTTCATGATCTAATGTATTTCACTATTTTTCTTGCCAAAGCTGTACATGCCTATTAGGGGTATGGAACTCATGAAATGATTTAAATATATAACTATCATTAAATGGCATTCCCTTAGTTTAAATATTTATGATCCCCGAATAACTATCTGTGTATTTTATGCACAAATTTAAAATGTTGCTTTATATTTACCTTAAAATACTTTTCTGTCACCTTTCAATTGTTTATGTTAGTTTTTGTGTTGGGGGTAAATATTGATTTTTCGGAAGATTTAATTTCAGTCTCCTTTCTCACAAAAATTACTAGTAGGTTATGGTATAATCATAAAACTTTATAATAAGCACATTATTTAAATTATAATAACAATTGAATATGGTCTTTAACTTCCCTCGGAGAGACAAAGTTGAGAATTTTTCTTTACCTAACATAATTAATTTTGTGGATTAAAAAAAGAAGAGTAATCAGAGAGGAGACATGTGGTTGACCTATTTGGCCTTTGGTGGTTAAAGAGAATTGTCTCATAGGGCCCATTGGTCCTATAATGTCAACCCCTCTAATCATCTCATATTTACTAATTAAACAATCATATATATATATATACATGTATATAATTACAAGATATAAATAATGAAAAAAAGAGAAAATCGCCTGATCATTTGTATAGATTTGGGATTAAATATGAAAAGTGTTCTAAGTCAGTATTTTTATTTTTATTTTTATTTTATTATCATTTATGTGTGATCGTGGGTTTAAATTCCATGAAGAATTTTATACGTGAATACCCGCAATTACAATAATATTGGAATTTAAAACATTGTTTTAATATTTATATATTGACTTTTGAGAATTGGCATCATGGACACCTTGTTGGAGGAGGATGAACCAATAAGATAAATCCTTTCCTTTCCATTTTATTTGCAATCGATTTTTAGTTAATTAATTAATGTAAGAGATTAATTAGGACAAGTTAATTAATTATTTACTAATGGATAAAGGCAGTATGATCATATCTTGAGTTTAATAATCATGGAGGGACAGTGACAGTTGTATCAATAATTAATCTCTTTTATTAGTTATTAATTACTCCATTAGATACAGCTTGCCTTTAATTAATTCCACTCGTTAACAACATTAACTCAATCTCATTGCGTCAGATATATATATATATATATATGTATGTATGTATGCATTTACGTTATAAATTTGAATAATGATTTTTAATTTAATTTAAAAAATGATATTGTACATATATTCATATGATCCCACACCGAATTCTACAATCGTTTTAGACTTGTCATTGATTCGAAAAAAATCCCCCTTGTTAATATTATAATCACCAATTTCCTTTGATTTTAGTGGTTTATAATTTAGAGGGAATTAAATAATCTATAAGTTTTGTGATTAATAATTAAAATAGGCGAAAAAGAGCAGGTAAGGCTTCACTGGGCCTGTTCATTGCATGGGTGTATTGATGGGCCATATGGCACACTTAATGGGCTCATTTATCAATTGGGCATTTGCATTTATTGAATCATCATCCCATCAAATCAACACGATGTTATTGTTCGTATATTGTGCTGATCGTAAAAAGGGTTTGCATATCTATATACATGGCATGTATTTGTATATAATGACGTGTTTGCATATGTGAAAAATAAACAGTGTTAGTGATAAAAATTGTGAAATAATATATTGTTTTTCATTCAGCCAAATAACGTGTGTATATATATATATATATATAACCAAAAGATTAATCCCTAGTATAACACTGCAAACTCATGTATATAAGAAATATGAATATATCTCTAATATTCATTTATATCCGAAATATGAATATACCTTTAATATTGAGCATATATATTTCTTGTGCCCAATCTAAGTAGTATTGGTCACGTACCTACGTATGTAATACGTACGGCTAAGACTAGTCTTATGTATTGAAATTAATTCATAGAAAGATAATTTTTATAATTTTTTATTGTTATTAGTATATTTTTTTAAAAGTAAATCCGAAGTCGATGACTAGAATGTGCGACAGTGATATGCAAAGTCAGCATCGCAAGCACTTGCTATAAAGAGAGGCATGATACATTTACCAAAAAAAAAAGCCTTCAAACACGCAATGCATATAAACGTAGACCATATGTTAAAATTATAATGTGAATTCCATTATAACACCTTTTAAATAATTTCCCAATATCACAT
The DNA here is from genome assembly GCF_000463585.1 of Tarenaya hassleriana. Lineage (NCBI taxonomy): Eukaryota > Viridiplantae > Streptophyta > Magnoliopsida > Brassicales > Cleomaceae > Tarenaya > Tarenaya hassleriana. The sequence goes on from NW_010965451.1 coordinate 2,171,083, forward strand.
CAAAATAGACATGACAATGGAATGAACCTTTACCTGCATGGCTTTTCCTATATTTGGTATGAAGTTTGAAATTCCCATATAGACTTGGACCCATAATTAATATATATTCCACAAAACTATTTATTACATTTATAATTCGAATTCCCATTTGAATATAAAACTATTTATTGCAACCATATTTTCTAAAATTCATTATAATAAAAAGGGTAATAATACTTGGAAATAATCATTTACATTTGGTCTAAAGCGTACGTACCACGAGAAGAACATGGCGAGCCATGCATGCAACTAAGGAAACGGTATCGTAGTGCGAGATGTACCGACGAATGGGTGACCCTTGACGATCCCCAAGAGCTGCGTAAGTAACTAAATTATTGAACCCATGAGATGGAATCAGTGGCAGTATCGTAATTACAGAGTTGGTGTGCGTGCATAGAGAGATTCCAAAGAGGTTAAATCAAAATCTAAGGGGTGGGATCAGTGGCTAGTCTTCTTTGGTCCGACTATCTATTAAAGATATCCAAATAATGTTAAGATATATTAAATATTATCGTTTGAGATTTAATTGAATTAAAAAAAATAACATAGTTCTTTTAATTATCAATTCTTTTTGTATTTATTTTTTCGTTTATAATAAAAATTATACCTCCTATTGTGTCTCCACCCCTTCCCTATCATTTTTCTTTTTCTTTCTGCCCTTTTAGGGATATTATCATTTACCGACCATCAATGAAAAAGTAACAAAAAATTCTAATATTATGATACTATACCAAAACATAAAATAAATACGATTCATATATATATATATACAGGGAGAAGATGTATTTAATAAATATACTTTAAAAAGTGTCATGATCTAATATGAATTCTAACACAATATATATAATAATGTATATATATTCTCTTGTATATTTTCTTGCATGGAATATCGAGCATATTTTTTCCTTGTGTCGACTCGAAATCTATAGTTGGATATTTTTAAATTTCGTGTACAGAAGATCTTTTGCAACATTGGGTTGACTATGGAATCCTGATTTGTGAAGGTGGGCCGGGTTATCTGTATGATCATCGCTCTATTTATAATAATTTTTATAAATGTATTATATATGCCAATCATATAATGATCCTCAAAACATGGAAGCTTATATTATACGATTCTTATTTCCATATTCTTCTTATATGCATTTCTTTTGTTTTTATACAAAATTTACCGGTTTATAATATATAGTGCCATTATCGATCGGTCCAAAATCTTTCTATAGATCGATCCGAATTTTATAAAACAAAATTGATAATATATATGTAGATATTCACTACAAAAAAAAATGGTCATTTCCAACGGGTAAATCCGTTGGAAATGGCCAAATTTCCGTTGGAAATTAACGTTTCCAACGGATTTCCAACGGATAAATCCGTTGGAATTTCGTCGTTAGAAATCGGTGTCCGTTGGAAAACCGTTGGAATTTTCAACGGAATTTCAACGAATTTTTCCGTTGGAATTTTCCAACGGATTTCCAACCGGCATCCGTTGGAATTTTCCAACAGATTTCCAACCGATATCCGTTGGAATTTTACAACCGCATTCCGTTGGAATTTTCCAACGAAAAATTCGAAACATATTCCCGACCCGACCCCGAC